>NC_139582.1:13695755-14133255 GCF_946808225.1 Silurus aristotelis
GAAATTATATCTATAATTATATCTGAAATTATATCTAAGCATTTTAATCTCACTATTATGGAGTTGAATCGTGTTTTTTCACTGCTGTCAGGTTAAATTGTTTTCTCACTAAAATTGGTTTGAATTATTTTCTCACCCTTAATCAGATTGAGTGATTTTCTGCAATCAAGTTGTATTGTTTTGTTACTGCAGTCAAGTCGAATCTTTTTTTAATGAAAAATATTATTTTTCTCACAATCCTGTCAGTTTTCTAAATCAATGGAAATTAAGTTGATTTCTTTTCTGAATGCAATTGCATTGAATCATTGTCTAACTCCAATCACATCAAATCAGGGTAGATCTAATGATCTAACTATTTTCTCACTAACATCTAATAATTTTCTGACTGCATTGAATCATTTTCTCACTGCAATCACATTGAATTACAGTAGATCAAATGAACTATTTTCTCACTGCAATTACATCTAATCATTGTCTCACAGTTGTGGAGTCAAATAGTCGAATCACTGCAATCAGGTCAAATCATAAAATCAATTTTCTTCTCACTGTAATAAGATCACATGATTTTATCCCTGCTTTCTCACTACAATTGAAAAAAAAAAATTTAGATTTTAGTCAAGTCAAATAGTTTTCTCACTGTAGATGTGTCAAATCATTTTTTTACTGCAGTCAAGTTGAATCACTTCTTTACTGCAGTTGCTTTCTTACTGCTAAAGTTCACTTACAAGCAGACAGGGACTTCACTCAGGCTCTCAGACCTGAGCAGTCTTTTTGACTGCTGTGTTCTCACCTGCCTACAGAACTGCCCTAAGGGGAAGAACACACCAAAGTTCCATTCAAACAGACTGAAGACTGTGTACGTGACAGCATCATTAGTGAGCTCCTGAATGAGCAGCAGGTTGAGCTGATTTACTCTTCACTGATTTAAAGCCTCAGGCCATGGCCTGGATTTCATCAAAGCACAGAATCAAATTTACCTTTTCAGCTCACAGGAACTAGTTTATCCTTAATGACGTCTTCAGACTGGATGGAGAAGTGGAGTCTGCAACAGAAAATAATTATCCGTGGGGTGGTGTGATGATTTGGAGTTACAGTTTAAAAGTTTTTCTCCTCTAATAATTGCTTTTTGCCAACAAGTATAAACATTCAAATCTCATCATTCATTTTGTCCATTTATAGTTACATTTAATGTTGTGGAAATATGATAGCTTCTGTTCTCACTTATCATACGATAATGTATTAGAATGTGTGTTTTAATACAAATCTGAGGGTTGCAGCTGAACTACTGTTAGATCTGCTACATGTAATCAGATTAAAAAGTTCCACACATGTCTGCCGCATCAGTACAGTTTGGTGAGTGCCGTCTCTGGTTAAAGGGATCGCTTTGAGGTCGTGTGTGTCCCTTAAAACCCCCCAAGAAGAGGAAAACGAATCCCCGCTGTGTTCAATCCTATTTACTGGATATCAGTGTCACAGCAGGGACGCCAGCACACGGCCTCGGAGTTGCACAGCCTCCCATTTCAGCTCAGCAGCCTGTTTCCTTTCCATTAGTGCTCATTCAATTACGGCCAGCGTCCCTGCCAATGCTTCTACCATCCATCGCCGTGTCCTTATCAACCAACTGTCCGGACGGCGCTTTTCTATCTCACATTCAAATTTAGGAGCTGCCACCAGAGAATACAGAACAGCTTGGACAAGCGAACACACAGCTCGGGTTCGGATGGGTAGAGTTTATACAGGATGTCTAATCTGAGAAAAGAGAGAGAGAGAGAGAGAGAGAGAGAGAGAGAGAGAGAGAGAAAGAGAGAGAGAGAGAGCAGGGTCTGAAAATCACACTTCCATTTGTACTGAATTTATCTTGACATTCAGAGTGCTTTTATACCACATGGTCTGAAAAAAATACATATAATATATAACATTGCCTTTAGATTACCTTTGAAAGTGGAGAGTAATTTCACCTGTGCATTTGTTTACATACATGAACACCTCTATCATTGTATTTGCCATTAACAAGATATTTTGCTAAAAGTGATCTGTATTCAGTGTTATACATTGACACAAGTCCATATGTTGATTGCTCTAAAGTTAACATGTGTATATGCTGTATAACCTTATTTTCAGCTCAGATGTGATGCTGTGTTTACTGCTGGTGGTCCTAGTGGCCAGTAGCCAGATGCTCCAATTATTGGCATCTACAGTATCTTGCAAAGGGGAGAACACTTCTTACATTTCAGCAACCATTTTAATATATCTTTTTAAGGGTCAATACTATAGAAATAAAACTTGGAAATATTTTAGAGTAGTCAATGTACAGCGTGTATAGCAGTATAGATTTACTGTCCTTTAAATAACTGTCCTCTAAATAACTGAACATACAGCCACTATTATCTAAATAGCTGGCAACAAACGTGAGCAAACCCTAAGTGATACGTTGTGTAACCATGCAAAGCCACATGTCTTTTTTAATGTTATATATTTTTTTTGCTTGACAGAACCATACAAATGTGTGTATCTTGTATTAGAGCAGTTACAATTTGGTGCTTTGAGTACAATTCTTTCATACTGACCACTGGATGTTTAAAATGGCACCTCATGGCAAAGAACTCTCTGAGGATTAGAGAATTACAATTGTTGCTCTCCACAAAGATGACCTAGGTTACAAGAAGACCGGTAACACCCTAAATCTGAGTTACAGTACAATGGTCTGGGTCATACAGAGGTTTTCCAAGGCTGCTTCCACTTGGAATAGGCCTTCGCAAGAGTTGATCAAAGAAGTTAAGTCCTCGTGCTGTGCACCGGGTGCAGAATCTGCTTTAAATAACAGACGCATGAGTGCTGTCAGCATTGCTTTAGAGGTTGTGGAAGAGGACGGTCCGCTCATCAGTGCTCAGACCTTACGCTGCACACTGCAACAAGTCAGTTTGCATAGCTGTCTTCCCAGAAGTAAGCCTCATCTAAAGCTGGCTCACAAAAAAGACACAAACAGTTTTGCTAAAGACAAACTGTCCAACAGCATGATTTACTGGAACCATGTTCTACGGTATGCTGAGACTAAGATAAACTTGTTTGGCTCAAATGGTGTCCAACATTTGTGGCAACTCCCTTGTAAGGAAAACCAAGAAAATATTGTTTTGCCTACGGTCAAGCATTGTGGTGGTAGCTTCATCGTCCGGGGCTGCATGAATGCTGCTGGTACTGTGGAGCTGCGGTTCATTATAGGGAACATGGATTCCAACATGTACTGTGACATTCTGAAGCAGAACATGATGCCCTCTCTTCAGAAACTGGGCCAAATGGCAGTTTTCCAACATAATATCGACCCCAAACACACCACCAAGAGGCCAACTGCCTTGCTGAGGAAACTGAAGCGTGAAGATGATGGAGTGGCTAAGTATGTCTCCAGACCTGGACTCTATTGAACATCTGTGGGGCATCCTCAAGGTGGAAGGTGGAGAAGCGCATTGTGTCTAACATCCAGCAGCTCCGTCATGTCATTATAGAGGAGTGAAAGAGGATCCCAGCAACAACCTGTGCAGCTCTGGTAAATTCCATGGCAGGAAAGATTAATGCAGTGCTAAATAACAATGGTGCTCTGTTTTTGCCCCTCTTCCCTCCATGGATCTTTCACTTTATCCAGGCCTGCCTCTGGATAGTGTTCTCTTCATTTGGAAGCCACTCGGTGCAGCTTGGGACGGTTTCTCATAAACGCCTTGGATAGTTCCATGAAATTCCAGAGTAAGAACGGGCGCTTTTGAGGATGGATTGGACTGTAGTTAATGTCAACAGTCGGCTACATTGACTCAGGACTACTTTTCGCTTCTGATCATCATCACTGTACCCCGCAACATCGGATATCTGCTATAAATGGACATTCAGTGCAACCCAGATGAGGATGGGTTCTCTCTTAAGTCTGGTTCCTCTCAAGGTTTCTTCCTTATGTCATCTCGGGGAGTTTTTCCTTGCCACAGTCGCCACCGGCTTGCTCGTCAGGGACAAACTTACTTATAAAGAACATATTCACTTTTAATCACCACATTATCTGTGTAAAGCTGCTTTGAGACAATGTTCATTGTTAAAAGCGCTATACAAATAAAAATTAATTGAATTGAAAAAATTAGAATCACTCACAAAATAATGACACTTTGTACACAGTTTTGACATGTTTACTTATGTTGTACTCACTTTTGTGACTGTATGTTGAGTTATTTTCAAAGGACAGTGAATCTGTACTGCTGCACATTGACTACTCTAAAATATATACATGTTTCATTAATATAGTATTATCCTTTGAGAACATATAATAAAATGGTTGCTGAAATTTGAGGGATGTACTCACTTTTGTGGGATACCGTCTAAAATGAATGTAAATTTTATACAAATAAAAATTAATTGAATTACAAATAAAAATTAATTGAATTGAAAAAATTAGAATCACTCACAAAATAATGACACTTTGTACACAGTTTTGACATGTTTACTTATGTTGTACTCACTTTTGTGACTGTATGTTGAGTTATTTTCAAAGGACAGTGAATCTGTACTGCTGCACATTGACTACTCTAAAATATATACATGTTTCATTAATATAGTATTATCCTTTGAGAACATATAATAAAATGGTTGCTGAAATTTGAGGGATGTACTCACTTTTGTGGGATACCGTCTAAAATGAATGTAAATTTTACAGCTAAGGTTCCCAACCATGCCTTAAAGTCACCGACCCATTTTTCTTGTACATGTCTTCATTTTTTTTTCTAATGAGACCCTGTTTTTGTACTTTTCAAAATTTTTTTGCAACTGTATGATGTATTTGAGGTGAGAAAAATATTATGGAAAGAATAAAATATCAATAAACAAATAGAAAAAACATGAAAATAAGTATAGACATGAACATTTTATAAACTTTTTAACATTTACATTTTGCGCATATTTAGTGATGATGTGTTGACGTTATGAACCTGCGGGTTTTAAAAAAGGCTTCTTTAGCATTTAATACTTTCAGAAATGGATCCAGAGCTCAGTAGAGCACTCAGACCTCACTTCAGACCCCGTCATTCCTTCATATTAGCTTGATGATCTTCACTTCTTCTCACGTCACGTTCAGTTGAACTCTAACCCCTGCACCGTCACTCATCCGCTCTGCGTTTTGACAGAGGTTCCCTCTTTCCCAGCAGGGGGATGAGGAGGGCGAGTCGTGTGAGGTCATCACATCACGCCGTCACTCTGCTCCATCCATCACTCCACTTTCAGATCAAACCCCCTCCTCTCCATACTCTATATCCATTTTCTCTCTCTATTCTCTTTCCCTCCTGCCGGTTAATGCACAGACCTTCAGTGAACTCCACATCCATCACACACACACACACACACACACACACACACACACACACACACACACACACACACACACACACACACACTCACACACACACACACACACACACACACACACAGATGTGAAGGAGTACAAAGAGTAGATGAACCTATAAGGGCAATGCTATATAATAACCAAAATACGCTACTGACATGAGTTTAAACAGAAAGAGACAAAATACAAATAAAATTAATAAAAATCTTTCATAACATTTATACCCTAATAATGTAGTAATAATGACAAAATATTAAAACACATCTTACTTAAAGGTTATAAAATAAACACATTATAAAATTGTATAATTTAGTATTAAATATAATTCAGAGAGATTTGCATAAATGGTGCAATTATGAGATCATTAGTAATATAGACTATATTGACAATAATATTGGGGCATCTTGCATTTCCAGCAAAATGTAGCCCTTCTCCAAACTGTTACCACAAAGTTAGAGACACACAGTTGTATAGGTTGTCATTGGTAAAAACAATTACATTCCCTTCACTTGAACTAGGAAACTCAAACCTGTTTTAGCACGACAAGATCCTGAGTGGCCTGCTATAGAGCTCTGACCTTGACTCTATTGAACGCCTTTGGGATAAATTGTAATGTTGATTGCACCCCAGGCCTCCTCACCCTACATCAGTACCTGACTTTACTAATGCCCTTGTAGCTGAATGAGCACAAATCCACACAACTAGTGTACGGTTCAAAATCGAGTGAAACAACTTCCCAGAAGAGTGGAGGTTATTACAACATCAAATAGGGAAAGAACTGTGGATGTTCAAAAAGCACATACTAATGTCATAGTTGTCTGTCTACAAACATTTGTTCATATAGTGTAGATAAAATATAACATTTTAAAATACAATAATTAAAAAATATGAATACAAATAAATAAGAAAATAATTTGTATAAATATATTGTATATATGAAGTCATTTTCAGTGAGTTTGTTTCACTGCATGCTCTCAAATGGATGCAGTAAGTAGAAAAGAGTTGCAGGATGAACTGAAAGCAGCAGCATGAGGAGCATCGGTACAATAGAAAACAATCATCTCCATTTCTCATCTCATGTTAAAATCCCCTCTAAAACACAGCATTAGACGCCATAGAAGAAAACAGGAATGGAGTGAAGGAGTGGAATGTATTAGAGGAGAATTAAATCTGAAGACGAACATTAGATTAAAAGCAATTTGGACAGCAACTGCAAACACACAGACATAAGATCTCCAGATGGTCCGGCACGGCCGAGCTGATCTCCTGACCTGGATCCCAGAATCTTGGGAATTGAAGATGTTTTGCTGAAAGGAATTGAGCAATGGACCACAAAAACATTGCAGAAAATGAATTGTTTTGAATTTCAGAAAGATGAAATTAACAACACATCAATTTAAGGATTGAATATTAAGAAACATGGTTGACACAGCAGGGTCGAATAGCTGAAATAGTTTTTCTGCAATCAATCCCTTTTTGTTTGACATTTATTTTATGAGTATTTACACATATTATCATATCTAATTTATTCTATCCTATCTAGTTTATTTTAAAGAGGTAATATGCGTGTACATTAAAAGTCTATATACATTATACACTGGAATTGCACCATTTAGCAAAAACAACGAGCATCCCTCACTTTCACAAGGTTTTTGTTGGACATCAAATTCCATATTTATTCCAATTATGTTGCTTTTTTAATAATATCCACTCTGGGCAAGTTTTCCACTTGATTTTGCAGCATTTTGGTCAATTATAGCACTAACACATACACAGAACCCATATATATATATATATATATATATATATATATATATATATATATATATATATATATATATATATATATATATATATATATATATATATAAGAGAGAGAGAGAGAGAGAGAGAGAGAGAGAGAGAGAGAGAGAGAGAGAGAGAAAGAAAGAGAAAGAGAGAGAGAGAAAGCGTGTGTAGTGATATAGTGATGTATAAAATGCACCTTATAAAATTAGGTAACTAAAAAATTGTTACATTTGGAATAAAACAAAAAAAATGTGTTGTAGTGTAAATAAGAAATGTAATAATAATGCTAACATGTTCAGATTAAAATTCAAACAGCAATAAAATAGGAAATTTAGTACTTTACATGTTTATTTTGTGTCCCGTGTGAAATTGAGAGATGCTGGAATTTGGCGTTAAAGCAGCAGAAAAGCTCTCCTGAGTCCCAGAGTAATGGAGTCAGGATGGAGTATGTCACAGCCAGCTGGCCTCAAATCAAACCTGCTGCCACGCCAAGAGAAAGTCACGCAGTGTCTCCTAAACACCGAGCAGGCCGAGCATGCTGACATCATAAAGAAACAAATCAGAGCGTTACTAACGGCCAAGGCTCTGACACACAACACACCCCCGAACCGAACCTCTGATTACAGCGTACTAATTATCCTTTAATTACATAGAAATAAAGCATTCCACATCCTGCGCCTCGACCTCACACTTCATTACGCACAGTCTTCATTTATTCTTCACTCTCAACTCACTCACTAAAGCTGTAAAGGTCAAAGGTCACATAGAACACTGTGGTCATTAAAACAACAGATTTTAGAATGCCTGGAATATTTTGGAACCCAGGAACCTTTTCAGAAATTCAGGAACCTTGTTAGATAAGTACTATACTTTACAGTGTTTTTTTTTTTTTTTTTTCCCCAGAAACTCTTTTCTATCTTCTATTTTTTTTTTTTTTTTTAGGAACTCACGTAATACGTTAGTAGGAACTTTTCCAACTTTTACGGGAACCCAGGATTATTTTTTAGGTTAGGAATCTTTTCATGAACCTAGAAACTAAAAAAAAAGTAAAAAAGAAAGTAACATAGAAACCTGTATTTTTTTCTGT
The DNA here is from genome assembly GCF_946808225.1 of Silurus aristotelis. Lineage (NCBI taxonomy): Eukaryota > Metazoa > Chordata > Actinopteri > Siluriformes > Siluridae > Silurus > Silurus aristotelis. The sequence goes on from NC_139582.1 coordinate 13,703,999, forward strand.
GAACACTTCAGTAATTATGAATAATTACAATATAAACAAGAATAACAATATTTTTTTTGTGAAAAGAAAGTTTGTATCTTTGACAAATATACAGCTATAATTATATATAATACATAAAATACATAAAAATAGAAACCTAATAGAAATAGTAATCTTTGAATACATATGAAGAAACCACAATTTTGCAAAATAAGCACAAATTGTGTTTTGTGTACAGAAATAATTTTTGAATGAATTTAAAATTTATTTTGTGTTGGAACAAAAATACCCCAGACATTTTTTTTGACTTATAACTTAAGAACAAAAATACTATTTTTCTTTTTTTTTTTTTAGGAAAACCAAGATATTTGTATAATACAAATGTACACAATGAGGGTTTTATTTTATGCCCAATAAGGTTTTTAAATCCCGTTTAAAGATATACTTTTTTGTAGAATAGGAAAATTTAGTGATGAAGAATCTACATAGAATTATCTCCCCAGACCTAGCTAGATACAGACCTAGCAACCTTGTTTGCACACAGTAATCTAAAGCTGACAATGTCATAATCTGGCAACCTGGTATAGTTTATCTGCAGTAAAAAATATGATGTTGTTTCATCTGTTCTGTGTTGGAGATTCTTATTTTTTAAGAAAGAAGATGAAAACACTTCCTGATTTAAATGTCTCTTATGTGCCACCAAGCCTGAGGTCACTCCTTCTTCTATTCAAATCCATTCAAACTGTGATTACTTCTGTCTCTGTGCCACCGTGTTTACCACAATGAAAGGTGTGTGTGTGTGTGTGTGTGTGTGTGTGTGTGTGTGTGTGTGTGTGTGTGTGTGTGTGTGTGTGTGTGTGTGTGTGTGTGTGTGTGTGTGTGTGTGTGTGTGTGTATTTAATTCCCACCTTGTGATTCCTGGCTAGTTGGTGCAAGCAAATGAGAGAGAAGAGGGAACTCATTAGCATCACTCTAAGCTTACTGCCCTGATCAATGTGGATAGATTATGTGTGTGTGTGTGTGTGTGTGTGTGTGTGTGTGTGTGTGTGTGTGTGTGTGTGTGTGCGTGTGCGTGTGCGAATCTGTGAGACAGTTTTATGTTAGATTAAATCCACAGTGTGATGTTTAAATATTTAACGTCTCTTTGGTGTTGTTGCTTTAAGAGATTTATTTAATTACAATTAAATTCTATTACATGTTTACAATTTTTACATATTAAACTCTTTGCAAGGCCTTTGGGGTGGGGAAATCAGGTTGTGATGTCACAAAATAAACTACTTTACTAATCCCACAGATACTTTAGAGCAGCGGTCCCCAACCTTTTTTGCACCATGGACCGGATTAATGTCAGACAATACTTTCATGGACCTTTAGAGGATAATTACATGTTAGCGAGTTCGTTTGTCATGGTGATTTTATATTCGGACAGGTTTCAACGCAAAGAAAAAACAAACACAATGATGTAACTAATGTGAGCGATAATCAGACCATGTTATAGCAGGATGGAATGGGGGCGTTTCCACATTTGCATAACCATTAATATTCATAGATCATGGCACTTCTAATGGGGAACAAGGTGTAGAAATGTTCTTCAACCATTTTTTTAATAATTTCTTAAGCATTACAACTAACTTAAATGTCTTATCACCCTCTGTTCATGGTGTTTGGTTTGTATCACTAAAACACACACACACATACACACACACACACACACACACACACACACACACACACACACACACATATTGAGTCAGTGTTGCTGATGTTATATTTATATAATATTTGATATGTTAACTTGTGGCATTTGTCAGATTAATTGCGTGACTCGCCCCAAAGAAGGTAAAGGACCAGACTAAATAGGCCTATTGATGGAAGGTTTGCAAAGAAATTTCATGCTCCCTTGTAAAAGTATTTTTTTTTATATTTTTAAAATACAAAAATACAGTAGTTTATTTTAATACATGATTTGGCTGCTGTATTTTGTTGTATGTTTTAATACACTTTAAGTTAAGGTATTTGTATTTTATTTTAAAATACATTTTGATGTATCTTTGCCCAACCCTGCACACACCCACACCCACACCCACACACACACACACACACACACACACACACACACACACACACACACACACACACTTGTGTAATCCGTATTTCCTCTTTGCTCATCCGCAGATTTTCCAGATCAAGGCCGGCAGCCTTTTTTTTGCAGAGTAAGGGTCTCACACACACACACACGCACACACACACACACACACACACACACACACACACACACACACACACACACACACACACACACACACACACACACACATACACACACACCATTCCATTTACTACAGAGAGGAGAGATGAGGGCATGCTAGCAAGATGGCAGTACTAATAATATCACTTTAGCTGTATCAGATCTTGAGTCTCGAATTCAGATTAGTGCTGTAGAGAAATAAAGATTGTCCCTGAAATTCTTTGCATTCTGAAGATGATTGATCAGAAAGCATTAATTCATTTTCTATAAGCAGCTCTGACAGTTCAGCTTTAAATCTCTGTTTATATGAATTGCTTTGTAGCAAGAGCTTATTCACTGGGACATGTAAGATTCAGCAAAAAATAATAATTTTCAAGGAGATTTTTATGGAACATTTATGAGAGGGGTTTCCATTGTCAGTGCTTTATAACAGTAAGAGGTAACTTTTCATAAGTTTTCCAACATCTTTAGGAAAGGAGAGTTTACATGTTTAATTGTTTTGCTTTTTTAACTTCGAGAGACAATAAAATTTGGCATTAAAAAGTGTCGAGACTAATGGTTCTATTCCGACCACGTACGTTACCACATCTATGATTTCATCACGACAGCCAATTAGAACAAAGAGCAAACATGAAATTCTGCATAAAACTGGGCAAATCTGCCCACAGAGATGTCTGACATGACATACATTTGACGTACAGCGATGCTGCAGTAAGTCGTTCGAGGTGTTTGAGTGGCAAGAGTTGAAGAACATCACTGGAAGATGACAAAAAATCAGGAAGACCTTTAACAAGCTGAACCAGCAAACTTTTGATACCACCTCGTATAGAGTCACAGTAGTAGTGAGGGAACGATTGTATTTAGCTGCTATAACATCAACCAAACTTGTTTTTACACTATAAGGTAAGTGGTGGCCTTTATCATTAAGGTATTTTTGAATTGAAAGACAATGAGTTCAAATTCCACCAACACTAAAGTGCCCCTGTTGGGCCCTTGAGAAAGGCTCTTACACCCCAACTGCTCAGGTCATTAATTAAAATCATTGTGTAATTGAATGAAATGGCTGTGTTTTAAGAATTTCATAATTTTATTATTATTATTATTATTATTTATTCATTATTATAACTTTTTCACCTAATGAGTTTAGTAGTAGTTTAGTAGTTATTTGTGATACAGGATTTTTCAGCTATGTTTGAATGTACTGTTGTGAAAGTCTGTTCAAGTCTTTTAATTTAAAACAGATGAGCATCATACATTGGAGTTGCTCAGCTGCTATTTTTAATCTATCAGAGCTTTAACAATAATACATTTTGATATTCACTTGCTGATTAAGGTTTAGGAGTCCAGCTCTGCCTAGATTTTCCATTCACTCAGTAGCTGGGTGGATTGTCGGTCGTTTCCAAGCTTCTCTGAAGTGTTTAACATTGTTTCCTCTCAGCACTGCTGTAACATTTGTCAACACCTGTATCGTGTTCTTCATTTCCGCAGCTGAGAGGATTTACGGAACAAACCCGGCGTGCTGAGAGGTGAGCTTTCAGAGCATACAAACGCAAACCAGATGTTGTAATGAAGCACAAAGCAGCAGCAGCAGTTCGGGAATCGATGTGGATTCGATTAGTATCAGCAGATCCGAGCGAAAATCTGTGTAATTGTTCACTTATGTGTGTGTGTGTGTGTGTGTGTGTGTGTGTGTGTGTGTGTGTGTGTGTGTTTGTGTGTGTGAGTGTAGAATTAGCGGATCTTGTGCTTGAATTTAGCTTTTTGTTTACACTATTTAACAGCAGGTCCCAGGACTGTGTGATGTGTGCAGTAGAGGAACAGTTGGAGTGTGGATGGAATTAAGAGGTGATAAAAGAGAAAGTCTGGAATAAATAACACACTTTTGCCTAAGTTTCAGTCTCATCATAATTTTTTTTACACTTCCTTATTTTATATACCTTTTTTTGTGGGGAAATACAATAATCGTACTTAGATACAGTAAAGTATAAACTATCCAGTATTTATGTATATGTATGTGGCAGTGGACGTGTGGATGAGGGCCATCATAACTCGGGCACTATTTGTATATATAACAATTATTTAATGACATGTATGTTTTATAGTTACCATAAATGTTGTAGAACATCAGAAAACAAGGTATAAGCAAGTTACTGCAAAATGTATTTTCCTCACAACTTCTCCTTTTGCTCACTTTAACAGCAGTGACTTTTACTTTTTTTTTAAACTCTAGATACAAAACTCAAAATGGTTATCAATTATAACACAGGCTGTCTGATATTTAAAACATTGCATTGTGTATTCATAATTTTAGAGAACTTGCACTTGTGGAATCATTCTTTTAAATAACTGATTTATCATAAAATACCACAAGAATGATAATTTAGAACAGTCAGTTACAGAGAATTAAAGATTACAATGCACAATTTTATTTGGAAACAAACATATTAAAACATTCTTGAACTTGTTCAGTCCTCAATTGTTTCAGTGTATATGCATTTCTATGACATTGTTGAACATGAAGCCATTTTTCAAGATTTGCTGCTGAATGTTAATGCAAATAACATGTCTGACTTTAACCAAACTAACCTTGATCAAATTGTTCTTTGATGGTCAATCAGAAGTATTGCCTTTGCCTCCCCTCTATGGCCTTGTCTCTATTCTAAGTGAAATATACAGCAAGATCTAGTACACAGTGGTATGTAAAGTATAGTTAACAGACAACTGAGAGTAGTCTAATATTTACTCTTACTAAATATTTATCGTTTTTTAACTAAAAAAATCTGAATGATTGAGGTCATAGTCTTTGCCAATAAATGCAATAAATTATTGTATGACATAGTTTGCAACAATTGCTTGCATTTTATTGGGCACCCTTTTTCTGTTGGCTTCCTCTATCTTGCTTCTCTACAGCGTTCCCCCATACCTTTTAAAATAAGCCAAAGCCCTTCTCTATGATGAGGCACATGGCAACCTCTTAAAGGGGTCCCTGTACCCTGCTATTCCTTGGACAACCACGTCTTTCTTGTTAACCTCCTACCTCTGCTTGACCTGTACTGTGTTCAGGATCACCTGCTGGCTCCAAAATCATTAAGATTTGTAGGTGGGTACCACAATGTAAAATCATTAAACATTAAGAAGGTTTCCTATTTGGCAAAGCAAGAGCCTGCATATGTACAAAAATGTCAAATCTGAAAACATGGTCTGAAAATACAACTTTAACTCTGATTGCTACAAAGCGCTTACACTGAAGACTCCTTACATACATGTAAACACTTTACTGTGATAATCGATTATTTATTAGAACAAGTGCATTAAATTATAAACCTGGGGTTTACTCCTTTTGACCAATCACAATCAAGAGATTAATCCACATTACATGTTATATGAAGATTAGCGACCCAGGATTTGTTAGATTTTTCTTCTTTTTTTTTTTTTTGACAAATGTCAAGGCATGGTCTGACTGATTTACCGTAATGAGCTGAATTACAATGAAACAGCAGGAAGGATTGAAAACACTCTTGCTGATTCTTAAGCAGTGTCTTTCATCTGCCTCTTATTCTTCCTCATTCCTTTTCCAGAAATGTTTTTTTGTTACGTTTTGATGGCTGATATGAGTCACACATGCTCGTACTCCACCCCTACTGAGCGCTCGCCTTTTCGACTTCCAAAAAAAAAGAAGGAAGGAGTGAATGGTTTAATTACTCTAAGAGACACTTGACCGCGTTGGATCTATCAGGGTCTCGAGACCTGGACTCTGAGTTAAAGTGCCAGCTGACTGCAAATGCACACGGCTAAGCTAAATTAACAATTGATCTCGGCCTTTGTAATTGCATAGGCGGCCATTTTGAGCTGTAAGTGAATGTAAATGCATGCGACTGACTGAGCGTTTGCTCTGCGCTGCAGCTCGACTGGAAATTTGCAGCGCTGGAAGCTTTTTTTCTGAAACTTATTTCATGCGGTTTCCCCACAGCATTAGTGCTGCTGAGTACAGAGAACAACACAGTGGCAAAATAATAAAATGCATGTTGGTACTTTAACGGAAAAAGTATATAAATGTATATATATATATATATATATATATATATATATATATATATATATATATATATATATATATATATATATATATATATGAATGGTGGGGGTTAAAGTATTAAATCATGGGTTGCAAATCACAAATAATCTGTAAATGAATATAAATAGATTGTGTGGTAAAGCTTTGACAAAAAATTGTCACAAACAAAATAAATGACCAGTGTAAAAAAAAATGTATAAAATGCAAAAAATAATTACTTATCTGTAAAAAAATTTAATTAAAATTAATCATAGGAAAAATACAGTTAATTTCAAGTTTTATATGTGGAGCCATTTTAACAATGGATTTTATCAAAGCAGCTTTAAAGAGATTAAAATGTGCAAATTATGAGTTCAGTGCCTGTACATTTGGTTCTTATAAGTTTATGTGTAAGTAAACCAGTGGTGACTGTGGCATGAAAAACCTCCCTGAGATGTTATGAGGAAGAAACCTAAAGATGAACAGGAAATTTAAGAGATCTTTAGGCTGTTCTGTAGACCCATCCTCAGTTGAAGAAAACAATTGAAGAAATCACATACAAATTTCATACAAATAAAAATAAATCAACTTTGAAGAAAGCACATTATAACTCAAATGAACAGTCTTAAAAAGGATCATGTGAATTCAAATGGCTCATTCCTATATGGATCACAAGTAAATAAAAATAAATCACATTAAAAAGAAATTTTGTTATGAAATAAAATTATGAAAATGTGTAGCATGTGTAAAATGTCACGTGATGATTCATACCCAAAGGGAGTGTGTGTGTATGTGTGTGAGCGTATTTTACAATGCTTTATGCGAATGGGGCTTATGAGGGCTTGTAATTATCTGTCTGTATGCGAGGCCTTGTCAGGTCAAACATCTGAAAACATCCTGAGAGCGCGTTACACTGGGGATGATTTGAAACACGTGGGTGTGTGAAGGAAAAGAGGATGGGTTTGGAGGTCTGAGGATTCGCCTCGAGGCATCGCTCTTCAAAAAACCATCTGATTGTACTGAGCTGGATTTTCACAGAAAGATTTCAGAGATGACACATGATTTTTTTTTTTGTCTCATCTGCGAGTCCCCTGCTCCCTCCAGTCTTAATCAAAGTCTAATTATCTCATCTCATCATTCGCCTCGACTTTCTTTGCTAAATGGAAGGCGTCTCTGTAATAATCCTGCTCGCCACTGTCCACTCGCGAGAGTGTTATCTCTGCCCTCGAGCTACACATCATATGTCTCTTGTTAGGCAGCCGAGGACTGAAAGGCTGCTTACTATTAGCAGGAAATTGAATTTGGAGGACGGGTCACTCCAGATAGACCAGAGCAACTGCGAGCATTTCAAACCCAGAAGATGATAACAACAGAGTTTCATCTACAGCAACTCATTTACCTTCAGCTCTGTAGTGAGATGTAGTCTTATCAGGTTACACATTTGGGGGTTACTTTTTTCCTTCATCGGCTCTAAGATAACCTTAAAGAAACAACATGACCGCTTAAATGTCAAACATCCCAGAATAATGTTTACAAAGTTCATACTGTAAAGTAAAAGGTGAATGAAATGAATTTAACATGACACAACAGTATCTTATAATACAAAATATTACACAATTTTAACAATAAGGAAAATGATATGAAATAAATGTTTCTGTCTCTTAAGACTAGCAGGGCATAGCTGAGTGGCTTAGACTTGTTTTCACGTTTGACTTATGGCTTTTTGCCCAATATTTCTTGATTGAAGACCACTTCTGCCCAGACCTCTCTAGATGTACATGGGTGTGCCTGGGTCCCACTGATTTCTTCCAGTTCTTTGTTGTTGGCACAGCTGGATATATTCTGGTTTCGAAGGAAAGAAAGCATGGAGTGTCTTTTATTTGCTGCATTAAGTTTCCATGGTTGAGCACTGAGTCTATTGTCCTCAACATTGCGCTTTACTTTGTGCTATAGCTTGAACAGCACATTTTAAAACTGCAGTCTGTTTTGAAATCCTTTGTCTGGGAGAGACCTTGTTGATACAGTATAACTACCCTGTGTTTTGATGCTGTGCTCAGGCTTGCCATGGTGTACTGCATACCCTGTGACCTAAAGCTATCTTCCACAATCTCACCCAAGTAGCAGAATTTCTCTATTCCTCACCCAGTTCTGTGTTCCTTCTACACAGCTTTTCTGTTTCAGTTAATGGTTCTGTTTCAACCAACAAATAAAATTAATAATCATTAGCAACCAGCATTATAGCTTAATCATACACCTGAACCTGATCCCGCTCAGGAACCTGGTTCGTTAACCCTGCCACAGAACGTGTTTCAGGGCATGGCCAGCTCCAACGAGCTCCCTCCACCCGGTATCATTGCAGACCAGGAGAACTCACCGCCTCTTTCGAGGCCACTAGAGCTTTACCAGGGCGAAGCCCCGTCTCTCCCACCTAGACCACAGTGGAGCTCTGGAATGGAGAATAGTCTCTACCACCTCGGTCTCTACCATTTGGGTCACTACGGCGGCAATTTCTGAGCAGAGACCCACTTCTCACGTGTTTTCTCGAAGGCACCCGAGTCCCTGGAGGAAGTCGAAACAATTGTTCATCTACTGCGGCCCTCTGAGGAGAGGCCTCCATGCTAATAAGCAGACTCTCAGCAGATCGATTATCGACGCTATAACATACTCCTATGAGTCCTCTGGTCTCTGCTCCTTTCGGGGTCAGAGAGCACTTGACTCTAAGTGTGGCAGCCTTTAAGGGTTGGTCCTCTGGAGTGTCCCTTCAAGATCTCTGCGACACTGCGGGCTAGTCCACCCCACTGACCTTTGTCAGGTTTTATAACCTTGACCTCTGTGCCACGACTGGCTCCTCTGTCCTTCGACATAGCTGTTCTCATACACACTAGTCAGGGACTGGTCAGTCTGGCGGTATCGGGCTCTCGTTCCCAAAGCATTGTGACGCCTTCCATTGTACAGATTAAACACGTGATTCAGAGCGTGGACAACGCGGAAGCGTTCCCAAAGTGTTGCAACGCAGCGTCTCGTTCCCTCTGGGGACTAGGTTTACATACGTAACCTAGAGACGATTCTATGCATTGGACATTAGGTACATTTGATTACCCCTTATGACACATGTCTTATGGAGTTCTTTTTTTTTGCTTGTCTGCTTTTTATCTGAAAAAGTTCCTATATTTTACTGCATACATCTTCTGGGTTTTTTTTAAGCTATATTCCGTGTTATTTATGAAGGCCAGCACATGTCAGAGAAGCTGTGAAGGACAGCGAGGGAGATTGGAGAACTCTGTGTCACATTTACAAGCCAGAACAAATAAATTTTACATAAAGTGTGTCCTTCTCTTCCTCCTGAGCGACAATGTTGGTGATGAAGCACCACAATTCTTTCCAACTCTCACCCTGAGATACACTTTCACCCCCTCCACCCTCCTTCTCTTCCTCCATCTTACAGCCTTTCCATTCTTGTTTAGCGGCTAAGAGAAAGCGAATGCCGCCCGTGGCTTCTCAGAGCGCTTTGAAGCTGCCAGACAGCTCGTAACAAATGAGCGAATGTCAGTACGGAAAATGGGCCGGCCGAGATGATTAGTGTTCTGCTACAATCTGGTAAGGTTTGACCTTTTGGGCTCGGCGTAATTCCCTTCCACAGTCAAAGTGAGACGAGGCCAGATGTAAAATGAAAGATGTTAAATATCTGTCACTCTGTTGGCTTCTGTCTCAAACATCTATTCATCTCAGTTCCTTGTATTTTCTTTACTTTCTAGTGTAGAGACTCGTCTCCATTTGATCCCTGCTAGAGGCGTTGTGGAGGGAAAAAATGGTGCTGTCAGGCGCACATATAATAGCAGAGTCCCTTGTGGAGGATGGAAACGTATTCAACAACGGCTGATGGGTCTCAGGCGCAAAAATGTGTGATGGAGTTTACATGTCACCAGATCACAGAGCCACTTTGATAAAGAAGATAACAAAAAAAGAAGAAAAATTGAGCCATGAGACTAGAAAGCAATGTTTCAGGAAGCCTGGAAGGAAACTTGCTGATCCAAGAGTCTTAGTCTATTAGATATAAAGTCCAAAAAAATTGAACATCCAAGGTTACACACACAAATGCTTTTAATCTCTATCTTTGACTTATTTCTACATGTTATTAATATAAACTGTAAATGGCATATAGAACACAGCTTTTAAATACAACACACTCATGTTCACACTTGAAAAGATTTAATTATACATATGTAATGTGGATTAAATATACGGAATTAGCATTTATTTCTGCCTGAGATGTTCATATGATGTATTATAAAATGAAAAATATAATACTCAAATCTGAAAATGAGAAGATGGCAAGTGTTAAAATAAATCCAATAGTCTCCTAGATCACCAATATATTAGTGCAGGAATAGTCCTAGTTGTAATTCTCACATTAATCACTAGCATAATTGAATAAAATGGCTTCCACCCTCATTATCCACCACAGACAGAATAGCACCTGACCATCGTGAGAAGCAATGAGACTCTAAATGGAGGTGATAAAATCTCTGAAATCCTGCACACACATTATAATTTGATCGCTGGTTTAATTTGTAGAATGACTACAATAAAGTCAAAGTTTGTATTATTTTGATATTGCACCAATATCATATCAAGCTTAAGATCAGAATAAAATGGAACTAAGACACACCTTTGTTTTAGACAAACTCCACCCCTACATTCTAAACAAAACACGTAACTTTTGAATAGTGTTTATCCGCAGAGTTCTGAATACTGTTGTGTGGAACTTCATTATTAAATCCACAACTCTGAAGTTTACATTCCACAAATTGACGAAAGGAGAACCGGAATAAAAAAACACAGTTAGAATTAGTGTTCTCTTGCTGCTGCAAAAAAAAAGATCCTTCTGTGATTCTGAGGCGCTGGTGAATCTCAAACCCTTGCCAGTGTTAAAAGGTTTAAATAATTTAGTCGTGCTCGAGGCCGAAGCCGAGCGCTGAGAGCCGGACACACATCTGCTGAAGAGGGATCAGGACCGAATTCAATATTCAAGACCTGCAGTGTGATCAATGCAGCACAGTCTAACGCACAGCATGCGGGAAATAATTCACCACTCACGTCTCAGGAGCATGACAACTAGCTCGCTAATTATAACGCCATCGGATTAAATATTTTCACTATGTACTCCTGTACTATGTACTTCCTGTCAACCATTCCTTGTCATCAAATTTATTATTATTATTATTATTATTATTATTATTATTATTATTATTAATATTATTATTATTATTATTATTATCATCAAAAAAGATCAATAATTTTACCAAGAGTAACATTGGACTAATGTTTTCAAATTCTATTTTCAGTTTAGAATAACAGCAGGCTTAAAATAAAGCCTTGTGGTACACCATAGTGCACTTTTTTTACACTTTGGTGAATATTTTCATGCTAACAAGCCAAAAATGGTCTAATTATTTCGATGTACAAGAGGAACAACTCAAGGCTGTCTCGCAACAAGGTTCTATCTTCTTATAAGGAACTGAATAAACATTATGTCTCACCTCAAAGTTTGACTTGACCTTGAAGGTAATTTGTCTTAATGATCATTATTGCATATTCATTTTCACTTTGCATTACATTTCTACATTACAAGCTTGCTACGTTAAAACAGCAGCACTTGGGCAGGACTTGGTGTACCTCAGCATACCTGTAACCCAGTCCTGCAAACACACACACACACACACACACACACACACACACATACATACAGGAGAGCACGATGAAGTGGTTCAGGAGCGCCGGAGGACTCGTACATGTCAGACTGAGTCGTGTCAATGCAGCTGAAGTGTATGTGATAAAAGAGGAAGCAGTAGAAGGATTTCTCCATCGGAAACCAACAAACTTGTCACTTGCAGGAGACAGAATACACATCGAAAAAAGCTCGAAGTAAATAAACAGTGACAGCAGTCACCTTGCCTTCACTTTTATCCTCAATCCAAACACGATGAAATCTTCCACACAGGTTACCATACAGAAAACGTGCATGATCCCTGTCCTCATGTGTGATTTCTTTACGTTTTCTTTTTGTGTAGCTTCGAAACACTTCAACATGGCAAGTTATGTTAATACAGTACACATTCTTACTCGCATTTATTCAGCTACTGCATTTTTACTTTTTGATTATTTCTGCAGGGCTCATTTACATTGTTTTTAATTTGCGTATGGTCTAATTTTTTCTTTATGTAATTAATAATTTTTATTTTACATTTTTATTATTTTACACATACTGCGTTCCTTTATTATAAGAATAATAATTCTTCTTCCTATTCTTTAAGCTGCTCCCAGTTTGGGGTCACCACAGTGGATCATCCGTCTCCATACACCCCTGTCCTCTACATCTGCCTCTTTCAAACCAACTACCTGCATGTCTTCCATCACCACATCCATAAACCTTCTCCTTGGCATTCTTTTACTGATATACCCCATGTCCCTCCTCTGCACATGTCCAAAACATCTCAATCACTCCTCCCTCACTTTGTCTTTAAAACATCCTACATGCACTGCCCCTCTAATAAACTAATTTCCAATCCTGTCCATCATCGTCACTCCCAATGAAAATCTCAGCATCTTACCTCCAGCTCCACCTCCTGTCTTTTAGTCAATGCCACTGTCTCTAAACCATACAAAATCGCTGGTCTCACTACAGTTCTCTAAACTTTTCCTTTCACTCTTGCAGATACTCTTCTATCACAAATCACTCCTGCTATCACTCTTCTCCACCCACTCCCCACCCTGCCTGCACTCTTTTCTTCACTTCTCTAACACACTCTCCATTACTTTGCACTGTTGACCCCAGGTACCTGAACTCCTCCACCTTCTCCACCTCTTCTCCCTGCAACCGCACCACTCCACTGCCCATCCTCTCATTCACACACATGTCCTCTGTCTTATTCCTACTGACTTTCATTCCCCTTCTTTCCAGCGTATACCTCCAGCTCCCCTAGGCTCCTTTCAACCTGCTCACTACTCTCACCACAAATCACAATACCATCCACAAACATTATAGTCCATGGAGGCTCCCGTCTGACTTCGTCCACCAACCTGTCCATCACCACTGCAAACAGGAAAGGGCTTAGAACTGATCCCTGATGCAATTCAATCTCCACCTTGATCCAGTCTGTCGTTACTTTAGAACACTTCACTGCTGTCACACTGTCCTCATACATGTCCTGCACCACACTCACATACTTTGCTGAATCTGACCGTTCTTTTCATTTATCTGGGTTTGGTACCGGCACTAAGAGTGCACTTGCTTGTGCAACCCTAATGGCTAGGTTAGAAGAAGAATAATTTTTATTTTATTTTTAAATTAATACACATGATGTGGTGATGAAGTGCTTAACAAAGGTAGGGTATAACAATAAATAAAATAAAATAAAATATACAGCTTCAGATGTCAACAGGTCCCATCCCCCGCCCCACACACAGACACACAATCACACATACACACACCAACGAGTCGTTCATCAGAACCCCAAACCGGCTGGAGATCCTGTTAGCTTGGGAGTGTGTGCGGTGAATCAGCAGGATGTGCGCCGTTACCGCTAAAGCCTCATGCTGCTTTCTACAATGCTATTACAATAAATAACCTAAAGGCTGATGCACAAACCCCTTTCACACAATCAGAGTATGAGGAGACACTCTTTAAAATTTAATATCTGAATTCGAACTATTCAGCTTCAAACACCGAGAGTTGAGAGTGATGAAGGCCTGAGCAATTTTGCTGTTTCGCCATTTCCCATAGACATGCATGAGATATACATAATTCATATGGTTTTCTTCCCTCTTTGCTTCTACAAACTGAATGCAGCACCAGTAAAAAAAAAAGAGGAAGAAGCATTTTATTATAACTTTTTTTACCTCAAGCTGCAATCTTTACGTGCACAAGAGATACGCAATAAGATCTGGATGTGATTAATTTAACCCAAGTGTGATTCGTGTTTTAGAGCTTCTGTGCATTATTGTGTATCTCAACTGCTTCTGTTCTCCCGACATTGAACAAGATCGTTTGCTTCGTTAATGCTGACTGCTTCTCCCTTGATGACCACAAACAAGATCGACAGCCGACAGATTTGCAATAGACTGAGAGAAAGAAGGAGAGAGAGAGAGAAAGAGAGAGAGAGAGAGGCAGAGACGAAGCATTATGATTAGGATAAAAAATATTCACACAAAGTACTCACCTCATCTGCTCGTCTTACATTATAATTCATAGTAATAGCAAAAAGCAGACTCTAAATGTCTCCATCTTTCCACATCCATCACTAATGGGAACAATTTCCTCGCTTTAAACTAAAAGAAATTCTCAACTCACTTGAAAATCACTGAATATCTCGAAAAAAATTATTTACCATTTAATTTAACAAGTGAATACTTTCCAATAGTTTTGGCGATCAGGAAATTGGTTTCAAGGACACATTATTTAGTGTCATTTATTCCACTTTAAAATATGTGGAAAAAAATTGAAAGGTTCTGTAGATAAAAACAAACAAACAAAGAAAGACTTTCTATATACATATCAAAAATATCTGTATATTCTTTTAATCCTAATACATAGCTTTCGAAAAGTATTCAGGGCGCTTCACTTTTTCCACATTTTATATTATAACCTTATTCCAAAATGGATTAAATTAATTATTTTCCTCAAAATTCTACACACAATACCACATAATAAAAAACGTGAAAGAAGTGTGTTTCAAGTATTTGCAAATTTAATAAAAAAATCACATACATACACTATGTAAGCCATTTAAATAAGCCTTTGCCATGATATTCACAATTAAGCTCAGGTGCACCCTCTTTCCACTGATCATACTTGAGATGTTTCTACAGCTTGATTGGAGTCCACCTGTGGTAAATTCAGTTGATTAGACATGAATGGAAAAGACACACACCTGTCTATATGAGGGCCCACAGCTAACAGTGCATCAAAGCACAAACCAAGCCATGAAGTCCAAAGAATTGTTTTTAAGTCCTCCGAGACAGGATTGCATTGAGGCACAAATCTGGGGAAGGCTACAGAAAAAAATTCTGCAGCAGTAAAAGCCCCAATGAGCACAGTGGCCTCCATTATCCATAAATGGAAGAAGTTTGAAACCAAACTTTAATTAAATTACCAAAAATATTTAAATAAATGGAACAATTTATTGAAATTAATAATTTAATTTACCCAATTTGGGTAATAGTCTAAAGAGTTTTATTTAAGATAACGTTAGCGTTAGCCGCTGCAAACTTTTAGGTTAGCAGCTTACACTAGAACTATGGATTCTTTAGCGTTTTCATGCCTCCGCAAAAAAACAATATTATTTCCGGTATTTTTTTTTTTATGCCTGGCATTGTTTTGTATGTTTTTAAGTTAAATAATAATAATTAAAACACAATATGCTTAAGTTCGAGGCAGAGACTAAACAAACTTGCGGTGCAGCACTTAATAAGTTCCTGAGTAAACTCAAACTATGTTCCGCATTTGCTTGGTGGCTCTTTCTTCATAAGGCTGGTGACATTCTCCTCTTTATTGGCATCATGGGACTAAAGCAGAGCGCATTGATTAGTCTCATCAGCTACAGGTGTAGTCTTACCGCTCGTACCATCTGGCTCCGCCCTCCACTCGTGAACCTCAGGCACACACACACACATATATATATATATGTGTATATATATGTATATATGTCTTCCCGTGGGCTCACCACCTGCAGGAGGGACCGTAAGGGACGGTGCTGTGAGGATTGGGCAGCAGTCGAAGGCGGGGGCCTGCTTAGACTGCTGCCCCCGCGACCCGGATTACAAATAAGCGGGAGAAAATGAATGAATGAATGAATGAATGTATATATGTGTAAATAAATCACATAAAGATATGAGCCCGGTTTACCATTTTTATTTTTGACCTCAACCAGATTATGTAATGGCTCCACCCCGTCAAGAAACGTTCTAGTTGAATAGAGTGGTACTAATAGATTGGTACTAGAAATATGTTGTTTAAAGATTGAGAATAAAACAAAGGTCATGTGACTTTGATTTCCCATCCCTCCTTCCCTAAGGAGACGTCTATCTTGATAAAACCTGTTGTTTTATCGTCTCTATCCAGAACGTTTTCTCAGTTTTCTCAGTGCGGTGAAGTGGAAGCGGTTCCTCAGAGACGGACCGATGACATTCTTTCTTTTCCACCCTGAAAGCTTTTTACAGCCTGTCACCGACCACATCACAGATTTTCCTCTTCTGCTTTTTTAGCACTGG
Organism: Silurus aristotelis; assembly: GCF_946808225.1. Taxonomy (NCBI): domain Eukaryota; kingdom Metazoa; phylum Chordata; class Actinopteri; order Siluriformes; family Siluridae; genus Silurus; species Silurus aristotelis. The sequence continues at coordinate 13,720,549 of NC_139582.1, forward strand.
TTAAAAGAAGCCCTGACATGGCTGCACCTCTCTTTCACAGCTGCTGTCCCTTAGCTCTCTTACCTTTCTGTCTCACCATGTCTCTTCATTCTACACATACTGTACATCACAAACACGTCCCGTAGCCCTGCATCTGCTGTCTTCTCATAAATGCACAACCATTTTCATTCTGGCTCAGGTTAAGATGCCAGTGCTGAGAAGAACGTTCTTGTTAGAGGAGGAGATGGTGCATTAAAGAGAATGGCCTTGTACTAGCCAGTAGTTAATTAAATAGCATCTAAAAGGGGCAATTAGCTGTTAGCAAGAAAGCAACAATGGTAAATGGACCCAATAACATTTTTTAAGTTAATTTGTAGCTTTGACAAAATGTTAACACACTGCTATTCTGATTGCAGTCTAGTCAACTGAAACAACAAATGTTCTTCTTCTTCTTTTGGCTGCTCCCATTAGGGGTCTCCAAAGCGGATCATCCATCTCCATACCCCCCTGTCCTCTACATCTGCCTCTTTCAAAACTACTACCTGCATGTCTTCCCTCACCACATCCATAAACCTCCTCCTTGGTCTTCCTCTTTTCCTCCATCCTGGTGGCTCCATCCTCAGCATTCTCCTACCGATATACCCCATTTCCCTTCTCTGCACATGTCCAAACCATCTCATTCTTGCCTCCCTCAACTTGTCTCCAATACATCCTACATGCGCTGTAAAATGCGCTTTTCTTTAAAGTTATGTTAGCCACTTAATTAACATACTGTCATAACTAACTAACTAACTAACTAACTAACTAACTAACTAACTAACTAACCAACTACCCTAGTCATCATTAACTAAATAACCAGCATTAACCAAAACATGCTAGTCGTATCATTTGTATCACTTGTCTTTTCCGTGCAAATATGCTGCATTCTACATTGATCTATGTTAGTGTTTTACTGGTGCTAGCAGAACAGGTTGTGCTCTAACCATGTTCTAGCACACACACAACTTCCATCATTAAAATTTCCTGCATTGCATCAGTTTTTCTTATTAGCTCTTTATATCCTTCAACCTGAAGTGTGTACTTAAAAAGTTATAAGATGAGTGTGTTTACTTTGCTTATTTATAGACTCTTGATTTATTCTAGAATCCTCTGTTGCCTATTTTTATAATTTGCTAGTTCCTCATTGTTTCTGCTACTTCTTCTTATTTTGTATATATTCTACTAGATTCTTAATTTAATTCTATTTTTCTCTTTTGTGTGAAATTTGATCAGCAAATCAAATCTGATGATATCTCCAAGGTTAGCTTAGCTTACATACTTGAATACTGGCTTCAACCACTGCAATTTTTTTTTATTTCTACATACACATTCACACCCATTTCAGTATCACATTCACACACAATTCACTATCACATTCTCACACAATTCACTATTACATTCTCACACAGTTTACTTTTAAACTCAGACACAATTTAGCATCATATTTACACACAATTCATTTGCATATTCACATTTATTATACACAAATTAATTTACTCTCACATTCACCCACAATTTCCTCTCACATTCAAATACAATTCACTATCACATTCACAGACAATTCTTTATTACATTAACACAATTTATTATCACATTCAAATATAATTCATTACCACATTCTATTCGATTAGCTGGGTATGTTCAAATTGCTACTTAGCGTGATAGCAGGATAACACACCCACTTGAAAATGGCGGAGAATACACGGTCAACTGGCAGCAGGAAAAAACCCCACACTGGAGTAACGGATGAAGGAGAAACAGCATGGAATTCAAAAACTGTATAATCCTTATCATGTGAAAATGGTACCGTTTAATGAAATGCTTTTGTGTAACTGTTTGTTTGTAACTTCAGGACAGTCGCACTGGATCTCTTCTGGCGTAACTCGTGAGAATCAGGTTGCACAATCGCCTCGCTCGCAACATCGTGATGTACTCAATTAAAACGTTCCAAACAAACAATAAATCTAAAGCAGAAAATAACAGCAGCAGTAAATGATTTAAATTTTAGTCACTGTTGTGGTTTTTAGTGAATGCTTATGCATTCATACACCAATACATATTCTTTTCCTTTTTGAAGCCTGTTAGCTTTCTGCTTGTCTCCGTTCCATTCTCTTTTTATAGCATTTGTCTGTTACAACAGTAACTTATCTGCTTTCAAACGTAATTTACTGCAGTTTTACTACGTTTAAATGTTGTTTCCAAAGTTTCTACATTAAATTTATGTATATAAAATTTAATTATTATACAAAATGTCATTAATAATATTCTAGGTGCTTATATCTTCACAACTAAACAAAATGTTTTTTTTTTTTTTTTCAGTCATAGTTGTCAACTTGCCATATGCAATTATCGTTAAAAACAATACAGATTTACACAATTTACAAAGCATACTCAAATTCTTTTTTTTTTTTTTTTTTTACAGAAACAACCCAGCATGAGTGAATTTGGAAAAATCCCCCATTGCACTCAAAAACAAGCAGCTACTATAAGCTTTAAAAAAATAAAAATCAATTTGAATCAAAATTTAAAATAGTTAAACTCAATATCTGGCTTTTGCATTTTTTTTAAGTACACATTTATACATATATACCTTGAATTAGGGTTTTATGTAGTTATAATAAGCAAAACAGCTTATTTTTTTTTTATCCAAATATTCGCCCCTATAAATCATCTGAATAATCGATTATTAAAATAATAGTTGTTTGCAGCCCTACAATTCACTATCACATTTACACACAACTCACAATTCACACACAACACAACTATTGTCTCAAATCAATTCATGTGAAATTCTATATCTGATTGCTGTCAAACAAAATGTTATTTTGCCTTTACTTCGGTTTATCTTCAATTCCTGTCGGAAATATTATGATTACAAGGTAAGAGCTTTTTGGGCCATGTCATAGTTGTTTAAAGTATGAATTTGACAGCTACAGTATTCTGTTAGAGTGTGCATTTTGAAATAACTTTTGTGTTGGGGGAAAAAAGTATTTTCTCATGAAGGCCCTGAAGTAAAATTTTTTCCAAAACCAAAACTGCAATGACCTCCAAACACAAGTGCATGAACTCAGAGGCAGCATCAGCCTGGAGCCAGCGATGGCTCATGGGAGTTTAAGGTGTTAAAAAAAGATTCTGTTTTATTTAGCGACTTCAGAGCTGACTCAAAAAAATCGGCTAGTCAGTGCAAAAGAAGAAGCACTCAATTAAGCAAACAGGAAGTCCTTCAGAAACACACAAACATGATCAAGGAAGTATTTAGAAACAGCGTCATTCTGAATCATGTCAAAACAACTGTGTCCTGATATAAAACAAGGCAGCGGATGAGACAGGATGATCTCTCCACCTGAAACATGCAGCAAGTTTTCCGTCACTCGCCCAGAGACAACGTGTCGCTCGAATATGTGAAAGACAGAGACACCTGTGGAAAAGCGAATCTACAGGTTCTTAACAGAACACACGTCAGCAGCGGTGTGTATAGTCAGTCAGCTCTGATTCCTGTCACGATGAAACTCTTTAACCCCCTGAGCGAAGAGAAACAGACGCTTCTTCACCCTCCTGCTAAACACCATGATGTATTGCTCACACGTTTCAGAAGATGGAGAGCGATTTTTTTTTTTTTTGACGCTCAGATCCCAGGAGGTTTGCGGCTGTCTCGGTTTTTCGATGTTTGGATCTGACTGCTCATGTGTTCCCCGTGGTTTCCGGACGGAAAACGTTTGTATGCAGAGATGCAAAATGACTATGTGCTTCATATGTCTTCCAAACGGAGGCACATCATTTTTATCAGAAAACATGTGATGCACTATTTTTCATTTGAATGTTTTTTTCTCACTCAAGCTACACCTGTGCTTGACTTGTGTTCTTGAAGACATGCTCGCATTTTATCAGAAAAATGCAATCATGTGCTAATATTCGCTGGAGAAATCATATGACCAGAACACTACATACATGATACATGGTTATATAAGCGACCGGGTTAAATTTTTTAAAACATAAGATTAGTTGAGTTATGAAGATGATGCTGAGCTGTTTAGCTTGATTACATACAGCTGTTCATACAGATATAAGATATAAACTGTAACAAACCCTGAATATAACAATCTTTTATTTTTATGTTACTTATTATGCAGAGTGAGAAACTAAATGTGTGTGTGTGTGTGTGTGTGTGTGTGTGTGTGTGTGTGTGTGTGTGTGTGTGTGTGTGTGTGTGAGAGAGAGAGAGAAAGAGAGCACATTTTATACATAATTATTCTTGTATTGAAATTTGATTAAATTTGATTAAATGTTAAATTAAATTAAATTTGAAGTATTTAGGATTTTGTAGTATCACACAGTAAAACGTTGGTGGTAGCATCATGTTTAATTTCCTTTGGTCTCTCAAAGTTTGGGATTCTTTTTTTTTTATAATTATCCCACTCTTTTATATTATTCTGTCCAGAAATTGTTTTGATCAAATTTTAATCTTCATCCTGCTGTGTTTAGATTCTCTAACAAACATCAAGGAACATGTGTGCACTTTAATAATTCACAAATCAAATTTACATTTACATTTGCAGCATATAGCAGATGCCCTTGTACAAAAGTGCTTTGAGTCTATATCAATGAATAAATCTACACCTGTACGCTAAATTACAAACTTAATTTAAATCACTCTGTTGAGAGGGTAAACTTGGAAAGTATTAGTTTAAGTGTTTCAGGAAGAGGTAGGTCTTGACCCAACACTTGAAAATAGCCAAGGACTCAGGGTGGTTCATTCCACCACCTCAGTGCCAGAACAGAGAAGAGCCTTGAAATATGCTTACCTCTTACCCTGGGAGAAGGTGGTACCAGTAGAGCAGTGCTGGAGGATCTCAGGCAGCGTATTGCAGTGTGAGGTGGTCAATTTTTGGCTTTGTAGGCAAGCATCAGTGTTTAGAATCTGATACGTGCAGTTACCGGAAGCCAGTGGAGGGAGCGGTGCAGCGGGGTGGTGTGGAAGAACTTGGGCAGGTTGTTATTCTGAGATCCTGACCTGGAGAATCACCTGAATCACCTGATATGACCAGCAGTTCGGGTTCGCTGAAGTTGAGTAAAATTTATTTTCACCTAGGATGTATCAACCATAATGATGCTGGGATTAATTCCATATTAATTATGACCCTGTGCAGAAAACAAATATGCTTAATAAAATTATATAAATATTCATAAATATCAACATTCATGGGGGAGTGGTGGCTCCAGCGGTTAAGGCGCTGGGTTGCCGATCGGAAGGTCTGGGGTTCAAGCCCCGGTATCGCCAAGCTGCCACTCTTGGGCCCTTTAGCAAGGCCCTTAACCCTTTATGCTCCGGGGGTCCCTTACGAGGAAAATATCAGGGTCCGTGACGTCGGAGTGACGTGGGGCCGCCTTCCCGTTGGCTCACCACCTGCAGGAGGGACCGTAAGGGACGGTGCTGTGAGGATTGGGCAGCAGGCGGGGGCCTGCTTAGACTGCTGCCTCCGCGACCCGAATTACGGATAAGCGGGAGAAAATGAATGAATGAATCAACATTCATAAACTTTATCAGAAATCTTATGTACATCATTCCATCTTGAAATCTGCACAGAATGATGTATAAAAAGTTATGAATAAAATTTTTTTTTTTTTTTTTCATACCCTATACTATCTTTATAATCTTTTTAGCTAGCAATTGTTTCCATAGTTAAAATAGTTATAGTTACCTTCACTCTGTTCATCACTATGGTTACTGTATTTAGAGGTATAAATAAAAGAAATCCACCAGCCAATCAGAAGCAAGCGAATTTGAGTGAAATTGCAGGTATCGTAACATTGGCAATAAAATATATGCTGACTGCATCTGCCAGGTGGTTATGTCAGTGTTATAATGCAGGTTCAAGTGTTCATGAGTTATTAAATCAAACTGTGATTTCACACACACACACACACACACACACACACACACACACACACACACACACACACACACACACACACACACACACGTGAACACACACAGGCACGTGAACACACACAGGAACGTGCACATCCACACACACACACACACACACACACACACACACACACACACACACACACACACACACACACACACACACACACACACACACTAATATTTACAGGATAGTAGCCTTCTGGCAGTGTGTATATGAGTGTGAGTGTGAGTAAGTATGTGTAGACTAAAAGGAGTTTATAAATGGAAGAGCGGTCATGCAGAAGCAGTGGGGTGATCAATGGTCACGCTCGAGAGGTTCGCTCAGGAAATGGCAGCCATCATGACACGCATACTAAAGCCACCCGACAACAGAAACATTAAAGGGCACCGTATTCACTCCGACACACTGCTCCAGCCTCAGAGGGCGACTATGAATTATGAAAATGTCCCGTAATCGTTCTGTCGTCGAGTAATTGAGCACCAGAACCTCATAAAACCAACAAACTCGAGTGACAATGTGAATAATGTAGCTGATATTTACAGCTTCAGCTGCATTATTTACATTCAGAGGGAAATGCTCAGAACCTTCAAGGTGTGTAGAGCAAAAAAATAAATGTGGAGGACATAAGGGAAATGTTGGGTCAGTTTCACTGAATATATTTATATGCTTTAATGTGTGTGTTTAATATCTCAGTGCTGATGTGTGATGTATATGCAATTTAAATATGTAAATAATTAATCCTAGGTGTGTGTTACATGATTTTAATGCACAATGTGGAGGTAAGTAACTACCTGACAAAAAAGCGAAGAACAATAATTTGTGTAACGCAAACCTAGCCATGGATTATCCATCTTATACCATGGTCACTTGCCAGCATTGACAAGTTAAACACTGTGACTGATGTTTGCAGTGCAAAACTGGCTGAAAAGATTAAAATAACAGTTTATTCAATATGAGTCATTAGATTAGAATACTGCAGTCTAAAATAAAGAGAGAGAGAGAGAGATAGAGAGAGAGAGAGAGAGAGAGAGAGAGAGAGAGAGAGAGAGAGAGAGAGAGAGAGAGAGAGAGAGAGAGAGAAGGGAGCATCTCTGCTGCTTGTCTAATGTTAACAAACCTGTTGGTGTAAAAAAGTGGCTGATTTTATTGTTCTCACACAAACAACCCAAAAGGCAAAGTTTGACAGACTGTGAGGATGTGCAACACCTGACAAAGACAAAAACTAATCAGTGTAATAGTACATTAACCAGAACATACTGTATGTATGGGTGTTTATTTGCTGTGCTGTGCTCATGGGAAATATAATTCAGTTGTGATTTCTGATTTACCATAAGAATGTTTTATGGGTTTTTTTTTGTTTGTTCTTTTTTTATATATCATTTTTGATACTGTAGTATGTCATTTGTTATAGTGATATATGTAGTATAGTACTAATATAATATAAAGTACATTTGTTTGGCTAAATCACATACATTATGTCATTGGAAGTTCAAGCAGCTAGCAGATTCTTTTAATCGTTAAACACTTGAAATTCCCAAACAGACTATTTTCTGATAGTCAAACTACCTTACATTTGTAAATGAAGATGGCTTAGAGACTGTCTGCCTCAAGTTTAGAGGGTTTTAAAAATATTGTCATTACCAGTAAGACGAAATAGTGACATTGATGCTCTCTTGTTTTTTTGGTGCATGTGGGATGTTTTAGTGTGTGTTTGTGGATTTAGAGAAAGCGTACGACAGGGTGCTGAAAGAGGAGGTATTGTATAAGGAAGTCAGGTGTGTCAGAGAAGATTGTGAGAAGTATGTGGTGCAGTACATGTATGAGGACAGTGTGACAGCAGTGAAGTGTGCAGTAGGAATGACAGACTGGATTATGGTGGAGGTTGGACTGCATCAAGAATCGGCTCTGAGCCCTTTTCTGTTTGCAGTGGTGATGGCCAGGTGTTGGACGAGGTCAGACAGGAGTCTACCTGGACTATCATGTTTGTGGATGATATTGTGATTTGTAGTGAGAGTAGGGAGCAGGTTAAGAAGAGCCTGGAGAGGTGGAGGTATTAACGCTGGAAAGAAGGGGAATGAAAGTCAGTAAGAGTAAGACAGAGTATGTGTGTGAATGAGAGGGAGGGCAGTGGAGTGGTGTGGTTGCAGGGTGAAGAGAAGGGGAAGGTGGAGTAGTTCAGGTACCTGGATTCAACAGTGCAAAGTAATGGAGAGTGTGGTAGAGAAGTGAAGAAACAGGATTAGAAATGAGGTTATTAGACGGACAGCGCATGTAGGACGTTTTGGAGACAAGATGAGGGAGGCGAGATTGAGATGGTTTGGACATGTGCAGAGGAGGGACATGGGGTATATCGGCAGGAGAATGCTGAGGATGGAGCCACCAGGAAGGAGGAAAAGTGCAAGTCCAAGGAGGAGGTTTATGGATGTTATGAGGGAGGACATGCAGGTAGTTGGGTTGAAAGAGGCAGATGTAAAGCACAGGGGGTATGGGAAAGGACGATCCACTGTGGCGACACATAATGGAAAAAGCCAAAGAAGAAGAAGTGGGATGTTTCAGTGCATCGGAAAGATTTAGCGGTTGAGACATCCTTGAAAAAAAACAGACTTCCTGATCAGCTGCACCGCGTGACATGGAGCAGTGTAACTCTTTAAAAAAAAAGGAAAAGTCAGAATATACTGTATACTATGAAAATAATCTCAAGATGTCCAATCAAAAATAAAAATAAACTTTTCTTACCATTTTTATGTGATACGCGTGTGTGTTTAAAACACTGAGTGGAGTCGGGATGTATGATGATGCAAAGATACTGTAAACACCCTGAAGATTTTTTTCTATAAAAACCTAAGATAATGTGTGTATTGTGAAAAGCATAGAGATGTCATAATTATTCTCTTTCCTTTTTTTATACTCACTTTTTGATGCAACACACTTTTTTCTTTTTTGTACTCTGTAATTTATGCTAATTACTATATTAGTAAATACAGGTGATTAGCAGTTTGTGGGTACTTTCTCTATTGTTAATTAGTTATTTTAATACATTTCTGGAGTAATCCCAGCATGTTCCTGTGTGAACAAAGGCAAAGCTAATGTTAAATTAATTTTGATTAGCTAATCACCAAAATGATCATGTTACCTCACTGCTAGCTTTCCAACTATATGAAATGGCAAACCTAAAATACTGAATTTAAGGATGAAACACAAACATGTCCATGTTGCTGGTAGAGGAAAGTTCCATTACAGCGAAACTTAAATATTCCGGTATGTTTTAGTGCATTGGAAGGATTTAGTGATTGAGACAGCCTTTAAAATGTCCGACTCCCTGATCAGTTGATTAAGGTGCACCACGTGACACGGAGCAGTGTCATTATTTTAAGATATACTTGATATTACTATCAAGATATCTAATCAAATCAACTCATCTTACTGTTTTTTTTTAATGTGTTATGCAAGTACTAAACATGGCGTGTGTGCACGTGTGTACGTAAAACACTGAGTGGAGTTGGGATGTATGATGTTGCAAAGATACTGTAAACACCCTGAAGATTATTTTCCTATAAAAACCTAAGCCCATGTGTTCATTCCTTTTATACCACAGCATTGTTTCTACAACTATAATTTGTTATTAACTTTTTATCTCTTTATAGAGTAGATACTTTTGGTTTTGGTGAAACAAGTTATGTGACAGCAGCTATAAACAGTCATTTCCTCACCAGCCTTTCTTTATTCTTTCGCTCTACCACAACTTGTCATGTTATTCTGTCTTGGAGATGTAAACATAAAAATACCACTTAGAAATATTATAAATCTATTGACACTGGAAGCAGCAACAATTAGCATTAATTTAACATCTTTCACAATTAATTTGCGACTTTTTTATTTTCTAATATTTGATAAACTAGAAACAAGAGTTGCTTTTTCATGTTTTGTATGTATTTATTTATTTATTTTTGTTATACATGATGTGGGGGATGCACTCAGCTGATTTTATGTGCCGTGTTACACACCAAAGAGTTATCCTGTGGAAGAAGCCGTAACCACTTGGTTTATGGTTAATATTTAAGCTAATGAAATACTAATCTGTAATAGTACTACTAGCAATAATAATACTAATAATACTACTACTAGTACTTCTACTAATACTAGTAATAACAATATCAGTGGTACTAGCTCTTCATCCAAATAAATCTGTGCTCTGATTAATAAAATATTTTCCCAAATAATAATAATAACAATAAAAAAAATCCCTGGTCTATTGAGTTTCTTTTTCCCTGAAGCGTATCATAATTAAATATTGATAATTTTTTAGCCGGGAATGCAGCACACCATGGATTTGAAGGAAAGTCAATTGTATCTGCAGACCTGAATATCAGGAGAGAAGCTTGTGCCAGAAAGAAAAAAAAAATCTACATAAAAAAAAAAGAAAAAGAAAAAACTTGCCTGGAGTTTTGTCCTTCAAGGGGTCCAGACATCAAACACGAAGGACGAAAAGAAAGAACATTTCACACCAGGCCTGTAAATCTAATTTTAAAAGAACAGCACAAATATGATGGAGCTAAAACAACAACGTGGCATCAATCAGCAGAGCGTCAAACACTGAAATACAGGGAACTGCTGTCGTCAGGTCGGGTGAGACCAGACGGGTGCAAGTGCCTAGAAAGGATATATATATATATATATATATATATATATATATATATATATATATATATATACAGTGAGGAAAATAAGAATTTAAACACCCTGCTATTTTGCAAGTTCTCCCACTTAGAAACCATGGAGGGGTCTGAAAATGTCATCGTAGGTGCATGTCCGCTGTGAGAGACATAATCTATAAAAAAAAATCTAGAAATCACTATATATGATATTTTTAACTATTTATTTGTATGATACAGCTGCAAATAAGTATTTGAACACCTGTCTATCAGCTAGAATTCTGACCCACAAAGACCTGTTAGTCTGCCTTTAAAATGTCCACCTCCACTACATTTATTATCCTAAATTAGATGCACCTGTTTGAGGTTGTTAGCTGCATAAAGACACCTGTCCACCCCATACAATCAGTAAGAATCCAACTACTAACATAGCCAAGACCAAAGAGCTGTCCAAAGACACTAGAAACAAAATTGTACACCTCCACAAGGCTGGAAAGGGCTATGGGGTAATTGCCAAGCAGCTTGGTGAAAAAAGGTCCACTGTTGGAGCAATCATTAGAAAATGGAAGAAGCCAAACATGACTGTCAATCACCCTCGGACTGGGGCTCCATGCAAGAACTCACCTCGTGGGGTCTCAATGATCCTAAGGAAGGTAAGAAATCAGCCCAAAACTACATGGGAGGAGCTGGTCAATGACCTGAAAAGAGCTGGGACCACCGTTTCCAAGGTTACTGTTGGTAATACACTAAGACGTCATGGTTTGAAATCATGCATGGCATGGAAGGTTCCCCTGCTTAAACCAGCACATGTCCAGGCACGTCTTAAGTTTGCCAATGACCATTTGGATGATCCAGAGGAGTCATGGGAGAAAGTCATGTGGTCAGATGAGACCAAAATAGAACTTTTGGGTCATAATTCCACTATACGTGTTTGGAGGAAGAAGAATGATGAGTACCATCCCAAGAACACCATCCCTACTGTAAAGCATGGGGGGTGGTAGCATCATGCTTTGGGGGTGTTTTTCTGCACATGGGACAGGGCGACTGCACTGTATTAAGGAGAGGATGACCGGGCCATGTATTGCGAGATTTTGGGGAACAACCTCCTTCCCTCAGTTAGAGCATTGAAGATGGGTCGAGGCTGGGTCTTCCAACATGACAATGACCTGAAGCACACAGCCAGGATAACCAAGGAGTGGCTCTGTAAGAAGCATATCAAGGTTCTGGCATGGCCTAGCCAGTCTCCAGACCTAAACCCAATAGAGAATCTTTGGAGGGAGCTCAAACTCCGTGTTTCTCAGCGTCAGGCCAGAAACCTGACTGATCTAGAAAAGATCTGTGTGGAGGAGTGGGCCAAAATCCCTCCTGCAGTGTGTGCAAACCTGGTGAAAAACTACAGAAAACATTTGACCTCTGTAATTGCAAACAAAGGCTACTGTACCAAATATTAACATTGACTTTCTCAGGTGTTCAAATACTTATTTGCAGCTGTATCATACAAATAAATAGTTAAAAAATCATACATTGTGATTTCTGGATTTTTTTTTTTAGGTTATGTCTCTCACAGTGGACATGCACCTACGATGACAATTTCAGACCCCTCCATGATTTCTAAGTGGGAGAACTTGCAAAATAGCAGGGTGTTCAAATACTTATTTTCCTCACTGTATATATAAATATCCAGAAAACCCAAGACTAAAGATTAGACCCAAGATTATCTGAAGGCATGAACATGAAACAGGCATTAGTCGGGTGATCAGCAAACAAAACGAACTAGAATATGACGAGGGCAAAAATGTGGAACTATTAGAAATATGAAAACCCGGTAATCAGAGGCTTATTATATGGTGGATAACTGAACGCAATACTTCACAAAGACAACATGAATACAAACAGGTATATATGTACACACATGAATTAAACAAAGAGTGTAATTAAATGAGACAAAGAGATAACGCAAGACCAATGACGAGACAGGTTGGAGACATTGCATGCATGGAAACACACATGTGGCACATGAAATGTAGAGCAGATTGTGGAAATGTGTTATCACTGAGAGCTTACTTGCTTTTACTGTTGGGGGATATACAGTGACACTTATCAGCCTGCTAGCATGAATTGATGCTAACAGCGATGATCAGACACAGCCATGTGCTCTTTTATACTGTATAGAAAAGTCATAATTCTTTTAATTTTTGTTTATATTCACCTTTTGATTCAACAAATACTTTTTCTTATCTGTTGTTTTTTTAATCATATAGTGTGTCATTTGGTAAAGTTGTATAAGTAGTATAGTAGCAATATATAGTAGTATGTTTGTTAGCTAAATCACATACATTCTGTCATTGGGAGTTCGAGCAGCTAGCTAATTCTTTTAATTGTTAAACACTCGAAGGTCCCAAACAGACTATTTACTGACTGTCAAATGACCTTACATTTACATTTGTAGATGTTCTCTTGTTTGTTTTTTTTGGTGCATGTGGGATTTTTTAGTGCATTGGAAGGATTAAGCGATTGAGACTTCCTTTAAAATGTCAGACTTCCTGATCAGCTGATTGAGGTGCACTGAGTTATTTATGTTAATTACTATATTAGAAAATACAGGTGCTTAGCAGTTTGTAGTTACCTTCTCTATTGTTAATTAATTGATTTAATAAATTTCTGGAGTAATCCCTGCATGTTCCTGTTTGAACAAAGGCAAAGGTAATGTTAAATTCATTTTGATTAGCTAATCACCAAAATGATCGTTACATCACTGCTAGCTTTGCAACTGTATGAAATGGCAAACTTAAAATACTGAATTTAATGATGCAACACAAACTTTTACCAATATATCTTTTGCCAGCTTGTGACACTGTTTTTGACTTATGCTGGAAATGATGTAGGAAAAGCCAATATTAATATAATCTTAACGTTGAACAGGAAGTCATACATTTGTGCACGTCCATGTTGCTGGTAAAGGAAAGTTCCATAACAGCAAAACGTACATTTTCTGCACAAATTCAAGATTTTGTAGAAGCCACTCTAGAGACGGTTATGATACGGGATTCTCAGAGGAGAACAGTTTTACTCCTAAAGCAAACGGAGAGGAAGCCTTTCTTTTGCATCACCCTTTTTTACTTTTTGCTTTGGGAGTAAATATATCGGTTATAAACACTGAGCTGTGTTTGCTGGATTAATGGATTTCCCCTGTGTCTGGGTTCTAGTGAGAACAGCTCTGCAGTATTCATAAATATAAAAAATGCATGTGGAAATCTGATCTAATGTACGTGTTGTGTACACAACTCTGAATGAATCATTCATTTAATGGCCACTCAGAACTCCATCAACACACACACACACACACACACACACACACACACACACACACACACACACACACACACACACACACACACACACATTCAAGTCTGCAGTGTTCAATTCAGTATATGAAGAGTATATAAGCCAGTCCTTGACTCAGTACACAACTTAGTTTATAAGTCAGTGCTTAAGTCAGTGCACAAATCACTACATGACTCAGAGTACAAGTCAGTCCTTGACTAAAGTGTTGTTGTATTTTTTATATCAAATAAAACTCAATGTAAGACTCAGTGCTCAACATAGTTTATAAGTGCACAAATCAGTACATGACTCATAGTATAAGTCAGTCCTAGACTCAAGTTTTATTTGTCATGTAAAAAAAACCTTGAAACTCAGTGTGCAACTCAGTTTAAAAGTCAGTGTTTTTGACACAATACATGATTCAGTGATTGATACAGTGCTTTACTCAGTGATCAACCCAGTTCATGACTCTTCATACCTTGATTGAGTGCATTTACATTTCTATTTCTCATTTTTATTCATGTTTCTATGTTTTCATTTCAGCTCTTTATTTCACATCACACAATACTAAACTGTTTATTTGATCAGAATTGTGTAATTGTCCTGTGTGTTGGGGTTGTTCTGAAGTTTTCAATTCATTCCAAATGAACTGTTCCTAAGGCAAGTCGTGAGAAGTTACATTAACAATATTTAAAATACATTAAATAAATCCTGTACAAAACATTGGTGTCACGCGGCGAACACGGAGGCGGAGGCAGAAGTAGAAGCCGGCATCTTTATTAAAGGAAGAAGGCAGAGCCAAAGCAAAACATCCGCAGAGCGGGATAAAACTGGCAAAAGGCAGATATTTATGTAATGTCCGCGGTGAGGCGTGGAGGAAGCGCAACGCGGAGGCAGCGACGGAGAGGCGTCGGAAATCCAAGGTGCGCTGGGGAAGAAAGCCGTCACCGTGGGGAAAGTGGGGAATCCGGGAGCAGAAGGCGCGTAGCGGGAAAGGCTGACGCGGCGAAACACCACCGGGAACCTGCACAGACACACACACGAGCACAACCACGTACATGCAATAACCGACAACCAGTGTGTGTGTGTGAGGGAGTTTTATAGGTGGCCTGGGAATGATCCCAGGTGTACGGGATGAGCCCGATTGCACTGAGCCTCGTGCGGGCGGGGCATGCACGAGAACCGGAGCGAGGTGCGGCCGGGAATCCCGGGTTATGACAGCCTCCGCAAAGGGGCGGCACCGGACGCCCACAACCCATGGAACGCCCGGAGAGCCGGGGCACTCGGAGGAGGGCCTTCCCGATCGTCCAGGGCCTGAAGGGACCCGGCTGGAACCGCTCTGGAGCCGGGAAAAGCCGGGAAGGACCCGAGGCGGAGCGACCACCCCTGAGGAGAGCCGGAAGGGGAACACGGATACAGCAGGACCCAGGACCGGAACACATCCCAACGCTGCGGCCAGTAACAGAGCGAAACCCCTGGCGTCGACCGGAGACGGAGAGACGTCACCTACGGGGACCAGGAGCGGTGTACATTCCAGCGGAGCGAAACCCCCGGCGTCGAGCGACGACCACCCTGATGTCCTGGAACGGGGCGACGTTACTCCGGATGGTCTGGTTAGGCACTCTCTCTCCCATGGAGACCTGTAAGGGAGAGACAACCCTGGTGACTGCCGGAAGCGGGGTAGAGCAGTTTGCAGGGCTTACCGGAAACGGAGCCCCGTTCTCGTCGAAGGCCGGAGGCTGAGAGAAGCCCCTGGCGGACCGCCGAGGCGGAGCCACCTTTACGGCGGGGAACCGGAACTGGACGGTGCCTTCGGTGCCGACTGGAGGTTGGAGGACGTCCCTGGGGGAGTCAGGAGGCCGAGCGACGCCCTTGGAGGCCCCCTGGAGCGCCATATCCTCCTCTGAGGAATCTGAAGGCCTGGTGTCACCGTCAGAGGGACCGGGAGGACCGACGTCACCTCCAGCAAATCTGTCGTCGTGGGACGAGCTCGGGAGCGTGGGACGAGCTCGGGAGCGGGTCGTCGCCATGGGAGGAGCTCGGGAGCGGGACGTCGCCGTGGGAGGAGCTCGGGAGCGGGACCTGGTTCTCTGAGTGCTCCTGGTGCGAGCCGTCACCTTCTGGGAGACTGTGGGGCGAGCCGTCGCCGGTGGAGGAAGCCAGGGGCAGCGGTTTGACGTCCTTTTCGCAGTCCCGGAGCTGAGGTGAGCGCTCTGGGGTCTCTTGGGGCGAAGAGAAGATCTGTGTCATAGCTTCGCCTTTAGGGAGACTGTAGGGCGAACCGTCGCCTTCGGTGGAGCCCAGGGGCAACGGGACGACCTCCCTTTTGCAGTCTTGGAGGTGAGTTGTGTGCTCCGGGATCCCATTGGATGAAGAGGTGTTCTCGGGAGGCGTTGGCGTGGAACCGAACACTTCTTGAGACCCTGGAACAAAGCCAAACTGTCCCGGGAGTCCTGCGATGGAACCGTGCTCTCCTCGGGAATCGGGAGCGAAGAGGAGCTCTCATCAGGGACCGGGAGCGGAGAGGAGCTCGGCGGGAGGTCCTGGGCCGGAACCGAGCTCGCGGGTCGCTCAGGGACGGAGAGGAGCTTGAGGGGTCGCTCGGAGGCGGAGCGGAGCTCTCGGGGTCGCTCGGAGGCGGAGCGGAGCTCTCGGGGTCGCTCAGAGGCGGAGCGGAGCTCTCGGGAGAAGCCTGGAGCGGAGAGGAGCTCTCGGGAGGAGCCTGGAGCGGAGACGAGCGCTCTCGAGGGACCTGGAGCTGGGCGGAGCGCTCTCGAGGGACCTGGAGCTGGGCCGAGCTTTCCGGCGGGACCTGGAGCTGGGCCGAGCTTTCCGGTGGGACCTGGGGCGGAGCCGAGCTTTCCGGCGGGACCTGGGGCGGAGCCGAGCCTTCCGGAGGGTCCTGAGGCGGAGCCGAGCTTTCCGGAGGGTCCTGAGGCGGAGGCGAGCTTTCCGGAGGGTCCTGGGGAGGAGCCGAGCTCTCGGAGGGTCCTGGGGCGGAGCCGAGCTTTCTGGAAGGTCCTGGGGCGGAGCCGAGCTTTCCGAAGGGTCCTGGGACGGGACCGAGCTCTCTGGGAGGTCCTGGGACGGGACCGAGCTTTCCTGGAGGTCTTGGGACGGGACCGAGCTCTCCGGGAGGTCCTGGGACGGGGCCGAGCTCTCCTGGCTGACCTGAAGCATAGGGGAGATCCTTCGATGGACCTGGAGTGAAGTGGGGCTCTCTGGAAGGGCCTGGGGCAGAGCCGAGCTCTGGAGCGGAACTGGGCCATCCCGGAGATTCTGGAGCAGGACGGAGAGCTCCTGGAGGTCCTGGAGCGGAACAGAGCCATTTTGGATGGCCTGGAGCACGGCAGAGATCCCCTGATTCGTCTCGGCGGATTCGTCTCCATATACTTTCTCACGCTCCGTAAAAATTCGCCCCGTTCATGTCTGTTGCCCGAGAAGCGGTTTGGGAGATCCGTGACGTCATCGGAGAGGTGTGGCGCCACCGAACATGACCGCGAGCCGGCCGCGAGCTTCCGGGTTTTCCTGGAGGGTGGCTTGGCTGCTTCGGCATGGCGGGCAAGCGAACCCGCCCACCGAGGTGCGATTCGCGCCGGGAACACGGCGTTAGTCCGATCAGAGCCTCGTGCGGGCGGGGCATGCACGAGAACCGGAGCGAGGTGCGGCCTCCGCAGGGGGCGTGGCAGGGAGATTCCTGACAATTGGGTTATTTTTGTTATGATCTTATATTTTTATATTGTATGATCATTTTTATATTTTATTTTCTGTATATACTGTACATTTACATTTTAATACTTGATTAATTTTGTAATTATTTAGATTTTAGTTTAATGTTGCACATTTTAATGTTTATATACCAATTTTTAATGTTTACATTCTTATTTTATGTATTATTTTATTATATTTATTTAGGGTATATACAGTGAGGAAAATAAGTATTTGAACACCCTGCTATTTTGCAAGTTCTCCCACTTAGAAATCATGGAGGGGTCGGAAATTGTCATCTTAGGTGCATGTCCATTGAGAGACATAATCTAAAAAAAAAAATCCAGAAATCACAGTATATGATTTTTTAACTATTTATTTGTATGATACAGCTGCAAATAAGTATTTGAACACCTGTCTATCAGCTAGAATTCTGACCCTCAAAGACCTGTTAGTCTGCCTTTAACATGTCCACCTCCACTACATTTATTATCCTAAATTAGATGCACCTGTTTGAGGTCGTTAGTTGCATAAAGACACCTGTCCACCCCATACAATCAGTAAGAGTCCAACTACTAACATGGCCAAGGCCAAAGAGCTGTCCAAAGACACTAGAGACAAAATTGTACACCTCCACAAGGCTGGAAAGGGATAAGGGGAAATTGCCAAGCAGCTTGGTGAAAAAAGGTCCACTGTTGGAGCAATCATTAGAAAATGGAAGAAGCTAAACATGACTGTCAATCTCCCTCGGACTGGGGCTCCATGCAAGATCTCACCTCGTGGGGTCTCAATGATCCTAAGGAAGGTGAGAAATCAGCCCAGAACTACACGGGAGGAGCTGGTCAATGACCTGAAAAGAGCTGGGACCACCGTTTCCAAGGTTACTGTTGGTAATACACTAAGACGTCATGGTTTGAAATCATGCATGGCACGGAAGGTTCCCCTGCTTAAACCAGCACATGTCCAGGCACTTCTTAAGTTTGCCAATGACCATTTGGATGATCCAGAGGAGTCATGGAAGAAAGTCATGTGGTCAGATGAGACCACAATAGAACTTTTGGGTCATAATTCCACTACATGTGTTTGGAGGAAGAAGAATGATGAGTACCATCCCAAGAACACCATCCCTACTGTGAAGCATGGGGTGGTAGCATCATGCTTTGGGGGTGTTTTTCTGCACATGGGACAGGGCGACTGCACTGTATTAAGGAGAGGATGACCGGGCCATGTATTGCGAGATTTTAGGGAACAACCTCCTTCCCTCAGTTAGAGCATTGAAGATGGGTCGAGGCTGGGTCTTCCAACATGACAATGACCCGAAGCACATAGCCAGGATAACCAAGGAGTGGCTCTGTAAGAAGCATATCAAGGTTCTGCTGTGGCCTAGCCAGTCTCCAGACCTAAACCCAATAAAGAATCTTTGGAGAGAGCTCAAACTCTGTGTTTCTCAGCGACAGGCCAGAACCCTGACTGATCTAGAAAAGATCTGTGTGGATGAGTGGGCCAAAATCCCTCCTGCAGTGTGTGCAAACCTGGTGAAAAACTACAGGAAAAGTTTGACCTCTGTAATTGCAAACAAAGGCTACTGTACCAAATATTAACATTGACTTTCTCAGGTGTTCAAATACTTATTTGCAGCTGTATCATACAAATAAATAGTTTGTGAAATCATACATTGTGATTTCTGTATTTTTTTTTTTTTAGATTATGTCTCTCACAGTGGACATGCACCTACAATGACAATTTCAGACCCTTCCATGATTTCTAAGTGGGAGAACTTGCAAAATAGCAGGGTGTTCAAATACTTATTTTCCTCACTGTACATTTCATGTTTGGGGAATTTGTAAATATAATTTAGTAATGTAAAATAACATATATTTAAAATATTATTATTGATAAATGAAAATGTTATAAATAAATAATTATACTTAAATGTGTTAAATATAATGATATTGTTGTATATTTTTGTTACCTTTTGCTTAATTTATTTTATTACACTTGCAGACAAAGCCTTTGAGCTCTAACAGTTCAGGAGATGTTTGGCAGGAATTGGAATTTGATTTCGGTTCCGAGTCTGTGATCCTGCTTTGGGAACCTCCAGCTCTCCCGCAGAACTCGTCTCAGCTGGCCGGATTAGGAGGCGATGGCTCAGCATCACACACTTTGCTCTGGAGTGTGTTTAAGCGAAAGCCGACTTTTCTTTCAGTTTTGGCTTGGGGCTTTGAGATTATGTATATTTTATTTCAGCAAAGATTAAAGGACAAGTGCAATAACAGCAGGAGCCTAGAGCTGTGTGTGTGTGTGTGTGTGTGTGTGTGTGTGTGTGTGTGTGTGTGTGTGTGTGTGTGTGTGTGTGTGTGTGTGTGTGTGTTTTTAACACAGCCACTGCACATTACAAAACATACTGTATAAAACAACATGTTTATAGATGTACACAGGTCTCTTGACATCTTAGTGAGAAAAGAATCACTTAGGCTCTGATTTGTCATGAGATGTTGATTTATTTATTTTCTATAACAGCAGCTCTGAAATGGTGCAGCTACAAATCACAGATTTATAATAATGCACTTGTTTTAATGCATGTTAGATTTGTTTTCTGTAAGAAATGGGTTATTTACCATTTAGGGAAGGAGTCACCAGTGTCAGTGTTTTGGAACAGTCAGAAGTACAAAGCCTCAGGACATGAGTTTACACACTTCTGTGGTTTCTCAGTAACAAAATGAAGACAAACTGTGATTTTCTTTGTCTTATTTTCATTGAAAAAGAGAAAAGAAAAGACAGTTAATAACTATAAACGGATTAAATAAAAGCACATCTTATTGTTCAGTTAATAGAAAAAAAGGTAATTGTTTGGAAAGTTGCTATGAAATAAGGAGGAATAAAGGAGAAGGAAATGAAAATCCACTTTACAGTGTCTTTAATATAATTTAAGAGAACATACTGAATTGGGAGGAAGATTCTATAGTTGTCAAAGACTTGTCTTTTTTATCTTTCTTGCCAGTTTTAGACCTTACTTTATATATTTAATTTTTTTATTATTAAATCCTTTAAGGAGTAAATTATTCTGTAAATTTGCATTTGCTATATGAAAGTCAAGGAAAGTGTACTGGAGCTCTGAACCATTTCAGTTGTAGGAACTGATGTCCTTGCAGTGGCCCTCTGTAGGTTTTTGGAATAAATTATGTATAAAAAATTAATTTTGTTTCAGCAAATGTTGATTTATTTTCTCACCTAGAAAAAATTAGTATAATTCCACAAAGAAAATACACCCAAGGTGGGGCTGGATGTGTGACTGTGTTACTAATTATTTTACCAGAACAGCACAACACACTCCATTGTGTATAGTATGTTTTTAGTGAGGTGTGTGTATTTTTTTTTATTATATCCTGGTGTGTGTGTGTATAGGTGGGGGATGGTTGTGTGTATAATATTATTTAATTATACTGTAATAAACCACACACATGCTATAAGACATATATACATGTCATGGTGATGATTCTTCAGCCATGTTATAAATGAAGATGCAGATCATTTCAATTATGCTCGTCTGTTAATTGTTTATGAGTTGCATGTAATTAAAATAATAAAGTGTGTAATCGAGTGTGTAATAGCGTTAACGACTTGCCTCAATGTGAAAGTGAAAAGTAGAGGATTGTTTTGTTTGAGAGAAAACCATAGGCTGTGAATAAAGCATGCCACAGATTTATAGTTCCTTTCAATAAAAGAAATTGTTGAATTCACTTTGAAATACATTGTGTCTGTAGCAATGCTCAACGCTCATTATAAACAGTTATATACACATTTTAGGCCCATCACAGCCTGCATACACAGTGAGTTCACTTTGTTACACTGGTAGCTATAAATGTGCATTATTTGTAGCAATACTAGCTTTGTCACCCAGCACATGTGATGTGAAGTCAGAAAAATGATTTGACTTTACTTTCTTTTACTTGCATCTTTCTTTTTACTAGCCTTCCTTCTTTTTTTTTACTTCTCTTTCTCTCTTCCTTCCTTGCTTGCATTAATCCTTATAGTCCTGCAATTTAGTTTTACCCTGTACTTCTTTCTTTTTTTTTTGCATTTTTCTTTCATTCTTACCTTCTTTCTTTCTTCTCAGTTTTTTTTTACTCATTAAGGCTCTTGTTGACTGACAAAATGTAAAACTATATAAGTTCCAGATAAACCCCTTGAAGGACAATTTAAAAACTAAAATGTTCTAGATAAGCTGAAGCTTAGAGTTAATTGGATAATTAAAGTTAGTTAGACTGCTTTGAACCCTCATTCAGAAAAGCATCTTGTTTAAAGGGTTCTACATTGTACTTTTAAGGTTCTTACAAACCAAAAACAAAAGAACCTTTAATAGTTCTACATTTTCTATTTTCATTTTCCATAATTACCCCAGTGTTACCCCATCAGTGATCAGAGGTTTAATGACTTCCCTTCTATTCTTTGCTTGCAGCAGAACATTGTTAGAGCACTGACAGAAGTGTGTGTGTGTGTGTGTGTGTGTGTGTGTGTGTGTGTGTGTGTGTGTGTGTGTGTGTGTGTGTGTGTGTGAGTGTTATTGGCACAGCCCACTGAATCATGAGGTTCAGTAATTGAATCAAGGACTCACTTCATGAGCTCTATTTAGAACCGGCCGTGTGGAGACTCCCCCCATCATCGAAGCCGTTGACTCAGCTCCCGAATCTCCTGCTTCACCTCAGTCTCAGGACACAAAGTCTTTGTTCTACATGTTTAGTTTTACACACAGTTCTACAGTTTTAGATCTACACACAGTTCTACAGTTTTAACTATACACACTCGTCTGTACAGTTTTAGTTCTACACAGAGAAATACACTTTCAGTTCTACACAATCAGCTCTAAAATTTCAATTCCACAGCCTTAGATATAAATTGTCAGTTACACAATTTCAATTTAACACTTTCATTTCTACACTCTGAGCAATACACTTTCAGTTCTACACACTCAGGTTCTACACACTCAGGTTCTACATTTTTGATTTTACACTTTCAGCTGTACACACTCAGATCTACACTGTCAGCTCTACACACTCAGTTCCACACTCAGTTCTACACACTAAATTAGATACTTTCAGTTCCAAACTCTCAGTTATACACTTTGTTATATACACTCAGTATCATACTTTTAGGTCTACATTTTTAGTTCTCCACTCTCAGTCCTATGCGCTCAGTGCAACACACTCTTTTCTATACTTTTAGTTGTATGCACTTGATTTTAGTTATACACACTCATCCACACACTGTTCTTAACTCTTCCATTTGCTTAGTTGTACTTAGTTTTAATTCTACACACTTTGGAACATTTTTATCCTAAATAAAATAAAAAAACAATTTATTAAAAGGCTTTGGTTAACAGTTGCAGTTATTTTATGTACAGTTTGTATACTGTATGTAAGTGTGTGTGTGTGTGTGTGTGTGTGTGTGTGTGTGTGTGTGTGTGTGTGTGTGTGTGTGTGTGTGTGCGTGCGTGCGCGCACTGGAGCGACTGCAGGAGCTAAAAATGGGGTTTTAATGTGGGTCTTCTTAGCACATGTTTTCACAAGAGACAGCCATGAAGTCCCCCAAATGCCAGGTTCAGTCACACGAGAAAATCATTAATTACAGAGAAGGAAGCGTAGAAGTCTTGGCATCGACCACCGACTCACGTCTTGTCACTTGTAAACATGCAAAAATTCAGACTGTGGGCTAAACTGAAAAACACACACACACACACACACACACACACACACACACAACACACACACACACACACACACACACACACACACACAGCTATTGACTTTCTGTTAAAACGCAGACACAAAACATATACATTTACTTAGTTTGTTCTTTATTCACAGATTTTCTGTCTAGCCTATTTTTTTGTCTGATGTTATATTTTTGATTATGCAGTGATGTTGAATTGTGTATTCTGACTGGTAAAAAGATGTTGATTAAGCCATAAGGACAGTGGTTCTGACAGTAGTGAATCTGCACTTTGTTCTAACACAGTATTGTTCTCATTCACAGGGACATTGTTGATATTGTGAAGTTTCCTGTCAAGAGAAGTAATATTTATGGAAGGAAACTCCGGTGTCAGCACTTTGTTACAGGTAAATTGTACCTAATTTTACACTTCTTTAGGATTTTGTCTGTAAAAAAAAAAACATGCCCTAAAATAATTTCAACAGAAAGAGTAGTTGGTGAGGGAACAAGCTTTTTTACAGCTTTTTATAGCTGCTATAATGTACGTGAGGAACAGGAACAGTTTCACAAGCATTTAATTCAGTTATAAACATATAAAAAGTAGTTGTTATAAAAATACATATACAAATCTTAAATATTATTTATTAACGTAATATATCTTTAATAAAGCAAAATGCTGTAGTTTAAGAGGACTAAAACATGTGGTTATGAGACAAATGTTGAAGTGGTAAATACAATAATAAACACATTAAATGCAAAATAAAAACCTAGCGAAATATTTTAGATGCTGAGTGAGTATAATATTCAATGATGTATATAATGCAGCTTTTATTTAGCAGTTTTTTGCTAGTTATTTATGCTAGCTTTTTTTGTTTTAAAACATGTCTAGCTTGTTTAATAGTGAACTAAACTTTTTTTTCTACTTTTTTTAAGTTAAAACACATTTTAAATGAATTGTTCTTTTTCCAAATGATGCGGAACAGTATTTTTATTTAATATTTCAAGTTTAACAGAACATCTTCTTGTGGGAAAACCTGCATTATGTTTTTTTCTAACTGCTAAAAGAAAATCATTCATTTGCTAGCGTGGACATTAGTTTGTGTGCGTGTGTGTGTGATAGCTGCATAAGTCTGCCCGGGAAAGTCGTCCAGTTGAGAAATTGAGGCTGAGACAAACAGCTGCATCTCTAGCGATTAAAGGCATGTTGTGAAAACCACACATTAATAAGATATGTACATTATGGACTTGAACATCCTCTCAGCTTCAGATAAAAAATTGAAGAGGAGTGGAGAGAATGCCAAAAATAAAGCACGGACCCACTGAGGTACATTAGAGCCATCAATAAGTCAAGAAAAAAACACACAATTTAGGGAAGAAAAGCAGCTTGAGGTGCTTTAGAGCTGTGAATTTTCCAGCAGGTTTCAAGGTTTTTTGTGAAATCCGTAGCTTAATCACTCTCCTCTTCCTCTGTGTGCTCTGTACAGCCTATTAGCTTAAGCACTGTGTGTGTGTGTGTGTTTGTATGTGGTTTGTGTGTGTGTGTGTGTGTGTGTGTGTGTGTGTGTGTGTGTGTGTGTGTGTGTGTGTGTGTGTGTGATTGGATTTCCAGACTAAACCCTCCCACGTCCAGTCTCCCCCACCCTTCCACCACCCTCAAACACATGCTTACACTTTTACAGCATCTGAAGTGAAGTTGCAGCTAATGCGTGCTACAGCCAGCGTTAGTCTTAGCTCTAGTTTGGCTGAGACATTCATGTGCAGTAGCAGCTAAACGCCTTTAGCAGCATTTTTAGCAGTGGGGGGTTTTTTGCCTCAAGCTAAAACATGTTTGCTCTGAATAACAGTCAGATTTTATACATTTTTTTCTCTACAATGCTGTTTTTTTTGCTTACACAACAATAGTGGTGTGCGTGTAAACATTTTGACACCGTGTATGTTATGGTTCGCTCAGTGTAACGCAATGCCACTGTTTGGATCTATTAGTATTCAGGTTTAAATCATAAATTGGGCGTGAACCACTTATATAATCAAGTCATTTGTGTTCGCATGTGGCTGATATTTTCTAAGTAATTTTTTTTTGTTCTGTTTCCCATAGTATAAATATGCTAGTATCCTAATTTAAGTGTTGCCATGCTGACCAGGCTGTGAGAGAGAATGAATAAACTAAATACATCACACAGCACTTCACACCCATTATTGCTCATGTTAAAATTAGCTTTTCATTTAATTCTTGTGTTCCCATTCCCATTTGTGTTTTTGTTCATGGTTGTGTTCATGATAATATTTATATAATGTCTGTGACATGTAGATTAAACTTTATTATCATTTCACAGTACAGGTAATCAACAATAGAATGTAGTTTACCATCTGCCAGGAGTGTAAAATAATAGCATTATGTATATAATTTGCCATTTATATGGTTATTTTCTTAGTTTCTACTGAACATTCAAGATTGTTCACACTGTATGTGTATATATATATATATATATATATATATATATATATATATATATATATATATATATATATATAAATACAGTGTATATACAGACCATATATAGATGTATAAAGAAAAGCTAGTATATTGCTATGAATCTACAATTCTATATACAGAAGATACTGAATAGTATTCAGTTCAATTCAATATACATCATGCAATCTAGTTAGTACAGAATTGCATGTAGATTAGAGGCAGTAAAAACATTAATGAAACATTTTATAACAAGTAAAGATACTGTTGCCGTCTGTTAAAATTCTCGTTAATGTTTGTGTTAATGAACATAATGCATGGTAGAACATGCATAGAAACTGCCAAGAGAGCTCAGGAACCAAATGGAACTGCTAACCAGAGCTTAGGAATGAACCTCAGAGCACCATCAAGGAGGAAGCAGCACTACATCTACACAAGAGATGAATAAATTGTTTGAATGTTAGTTCTTAGGTAATTATACATGTTATTACGCATATCCTAGTTTCTATCTTGTACTATCAGGTTATATTTTGCTCTGTTCATGTTTTATTCTTCACACGTTTAGCCGTCTGTTTATATTTTATTGAAATTCAGCAGTAAGATTTCTCAATCGGTTTGTCTCAGTGTTAAGTAGAACAAGCCTGACATAAACCAAGATCCAGAATTCCTAAAGAATCCTTCTAAAATTGTTAATTATTCCGCCTCAAAAAGGAACTCATGCGAGGAATTTGAGGGAAACACTAACAGCTTCATCATCAGTATCAGCTCCACCGTCCCCCTGCAGTTCTTTATGGGAGGTTATCTAAACTCAGCCACCCATGAGGAGAAGAGTCGCTTTACTGCTTCAATGAGCTTCAAACCCATTTCCTGTCCCCCTGTCCTGAGCTCTCTTCACTAATTCTCCCTCTTCTTCATATCTCCACCAATGGAGGAGCAGATATGCTATCTCTTACTCAACACTAACCGAAATCTTCTTGAGGATTAGAGGTCAAGGATTTGTTTTTGTAAGTTGTTGATGTTCTTTGCATTTCCATCAGCTATTGGATGTTTAAGGTGATGTGTTTGATCATAAAATGTATTGCAAAATTCAGCATAAAAGAGCAATTTTTACAGCAAAAAAAACCAACTACGTTTCTTTTTTCAGTTGGTGTAAGTTTTTATGAGAAAGTTATCTTTGGTAATTCAGGTTCTCAATGTCCTTGACCTCTAGTGCTTTCTTTTATTTTTCTTCTGAAAAACATATTTTTTTATTGCACTGTGGTGATTTTGTGTTGTGTTCTCCTCCTGTGATTCCTCCTGACTAGCTATTAAACCTCCAACAGTGGAGGAACTAACACGCTGGTCCATTTTGAGGCCTCCACTTTTTATTTTCTTTAGAAGAGAACTTCTAAAACTCTTATCAGTTAAGTCAAGTGATGTTTATTTATTTCACGAAGCTCAAAATTGCAATCATGTCTCCCCTAGGTTTTTTCCTAATCAAGAACTTGCAGATTCACAGTCTGCATGAAAGATAAGGAACAATAGACGGAACCTCAAGGGGAAGCAATTAAGTAAGAAGACCCCCTCTGGGTGGGCAGAAAAGGTGATAATGTGGTAAATTGGCTGAACAGAGTTTGAGTTTGTATCTCCATGACACCATTATCAATATAATCCAACTGTAATCCAAGCTTTAAAAAATGTTCAATGTCAGCATTTCATATAAACTGTTAAGAAATTGGTAATATAACGTGTCTAAATTCTCTCACCAGAAAACAGGAGGCCGTTTGTACCAACAGCAATCACAATGTACAGCAGCTGTGTTGGGACACTACACTGCTCTGAGCCAGGCTTAGGATAAGCTCATCATCCACTATTCACAACCGTATGGACTGCTACTTTATGCCATTTTTTTATTTTACTGTTACACTGGTTACAATGTTTAGAATGACTATGGCTGCTCTTCATTGTCCCTTTTATTCATATCAAGTTTGTGGTTATATGAGCACTGTTTACAATGTTTAAACAAAAACACTTTACTGTACTACAATATAACACCCTTAACTTTTACTGTTTCTACTTTATATACTGTTTTATATATTTCTACAGATGACAGATGATTGTCTTTCATTTATAATGTAAATGATTTTCAGTATAATTATTTTACTTCTATCTATCTATCTATCTATCTATCTATCTATCTATCTATCTATCTATCTATCTATCTATCTATCTATCTATCTATCTATCTATCTATCTATCTATCTATCTATCTATCTATTTATCTATCTATCTATCTATCTATAATTAGTGAGGAATTAAGGTACAATATGAAACAGAGTAAGAGAACCACCAATGTTAAATAAAATGGACATGTTCAATATTATCATACATCAAGTAAAGAAAGTACTATAATGGCTAGAAACAAAATTATTAAAAAGTAAAGTGATATTAAGTGAAAGTGAAATCCTCTTTATCCCTCCTCTAGAGATTTTCGCTTTTAAACAAATATCAACTATAACAGTCCAGTGTTCAATACGTGATTGTTTAAATTTTCAATAATATTCGCAATAAAGAATTCATCTGCAGTGTCTTAATAGTAAGCTTTAGTTGTTGAGCAACATAAAGGACATAAAGTGTTTTAAACCTTTTTTTATCTATACAGGACAATGGTGTTGCATAACATGATAGCATGACAGTTTTATTGGTGAGTTAATACAGAATTCACTTATAAAACAAAAATAACAAAAATAAATAAATAAATAAATGAATTCAAAACTGCCATTTCAGGTTTTTTCTGTCTTGGATGAAGTTTCATGGAAACTATAATAATTTTTTTTTTTTTTTTTTTTTTTTTTTTTTTTTTTTTAAGTTGTTTCACATATGCAAAGTTTAGATAGAAAGATAAAAAAGAAAGACTGGTTCTTGAGTGGAATTTTTGGAAAATTCAGGCTTTTCCCGATTAACTACATATCAGTGTAGTCATTTGGGCAGGTGAGAACACAGCAATTACTCTTTTTTGTCTCAGAGTATCAGAGAGGTGATTTAAATCCACAATGAGATTTGACGAGACTTGAATGATACAGATAAGAGTTTTGGGCTGCAGAATTTTTTTTATTTTTTATTTTTGTTTCTGAGTCATGAGTAAGCCAATAAACAGAGCTTTAGCACTGTGGAAATGCCTTGTGTTTTGGGGAAATAAACAAATTAAGGTAGTAATAATAATAATAATAATAAAAATAAAAATAATAATAATAATAATAATAATAATAATAATAATAATAATAATAATAATAATAATAATAATAATAATAATAATAATAATAATAGTTTGGCAGTTATAAGTGATTTATTTGTCTCATTTCATCAGCTCAAGCGTAGACCATAATTACAATCGGTCTCAGATATAATTTCACCACCTGATGATTTTCACATTTTTTATATAAATGGACTTTTTTTATTCTACCCATTTTAGGACTATGTTCAGAGTAAAAAAAAAAAGTAACAGTAGCATTATAAATGTTGCCATTCTCCTCAGAGGGGAAGCCGATATTGTCATCAGTTTCTAAATTACACACTGCCTCTCCACGGAGCTCCGACTAAACATGCAATCAAACCTCATACTCATCTGAATGGTAGCAATTATTTCACAGTGCAGAGAAAAAGCTGCTCAGGTCCTTACGTGCCCTCAAGGGTGCTGCTATTTACAGACGTCGTGCAGCAGAACTGAAACATGGCACACGCTTAAAGCAAATTAAAGACTGTGTTACAGGAGAACCAAAATAAAATAAAAAAAACAGAAGCTCAGGAACCAATTTCGGGGTGCAGCTGAAGGAGACGACTTGCCAGATTATTTGATTCATCGCAAATGCTGACCTTAGAAACACTGCAGCAATGTGTCTGATAAAAACACTGTAATTATATAATTATAGTGACAGAACATTTATTTCATTAATAAAATGTCACACATTTCTGCCTGAGGTGATGGAGTTTAAGAAAACTGATTAAAATCGGAAATTTTCCAACCATGCAGGGTAAATTTGTACTACAAAATATTTCAAAATTAAAGAACAAAAAAATTCTGACTCACAAAAGCAAGCAACCAAAAAAATAAACAATGGAATGCCAAGGTATAAATACAATTAAACTAACAAATACATGAGCATCAAAGTATTGAGACACTTGACTTCACCGGTCATACATGGTCTTTCCCCAGTCTGTTACCACAAGTTTGAGGCACACAACTGTTGAATTTCTTTGGATGCAGTAGCATAAAATTTTTCCTTTACTTGAACTATACCAAACCTGTTTCAGCATGACAATGTCCCTGTGTACAAAATCAGCTCCATGCAGATGTGAATCTAATGGTCCAGTGTCACAAACCTTTGTACAAGTAAAAAAATACTTAAATAAGACAACACAAAATGTTTGACAAACAAACAACCTAACAATTTAAAGTGATAAGTCCTATATATTAATGCATCACCTACATAAATGCATTAATATTAATAAATACAATGCAATGCTAGATAATGCATTTTGAAGAAGGTCTGGGGTATTAAAAAAATATCTTTCTAAAAGTACTGCTTTGACACTACAATTCAAGAGTGGAACTTTAGAATATTAGTGCAATGATAAACCATAAATCATATAAAGAGGGCGGATCATTACTTTATTGCATTAACTCATTACATTAGTACATTAGTGTAATAATGAGAATTGTACAGAAAACAATCTTATTAAAATAGGGTTGGAAAAAAGTCACGGTTTAAAAATAATCCCATCAATTTAACTAATAATCTTGAGTGAAATATACATAATTTTCTCGATGAAAGTATACAAAGACCCCAACATCAGGGATCCCCATTGGAAAGGGTTTCAAGCAGATTGTAATGCTGGATAGAACCCTGTGTCCCTCCTCTGCACATGTCCGAACCATCTCAATCGTACCGCCCTCATCTTGTCTCCAAAACATCTATGTTCTGCTCATAAACTAATTTCTAATCCTGTCCATCCTCGTCACTACCAATGAAAATCTCAGCATCTTCAGCTCTGCTACCTCCAGCTCCACCTCCTGTCTTTTAGTCAATGCCACTGTCTCTAATCCATACAACATCACAGGTCTCACCACAGTCCTATAAACTAGATGGACCTGTTGCTCACAGATGGTCACCTCTTCTCTCAGCCTGGCTTTAATTTCTCTGTCCAATAAGTTAATGGTGTGACTGATCAAGTTTATTCCTCTGTAGTTACTGCAGGTCTGCACATCTCCCTTATTAATAAAGATCGGTACCAGCACACTACTTCTCCATTCCTCAGGCATCCTCTCACCTTCCAAAATCTTGTAAAACAATCTCGTTAAAAAATCCACTGCCATCTCTCCTAAACATCTCGATGCTTCTACTATATCATCTGGTCCAACCGACTTTCCACTCTTCAATCCTCCACTCTTAATAACTGCTCTTATTTCCTCCTTACTAATTCTATCCACTTCCTGCTTCACAATCTCCACATCATCTACCATTCTCTCTCTCTCGTTTCCCTTGTTTACCAGCTGCTTAAAATACTCCCTCCACCTTCTCAACACACTCTCCTCACTAGTCAACACATTTCCATCTGCATCCTTTATTGCTCTAACTTGCAGAACATCCTGCCCAGCTCGGTCCCTCTGCCTGGCCAATCTGTACCAATCCTTTTCTTCTTCCTTAGTGTCCAGCTTCTCATACAGCTCCTCATATGCCTTTTCCTTTGCTTTTGCCACATCCCTCTTTACCTGCTGCCGCATCTCCTTGTACTCCTGCCTACTTTTCTCATCTCTCTTCTGATTCCAATTTTGTTTTGCCAACCTCTTGCTTTCAACCTTATGCTTTCCTGCACTTTCTCATTCCACCACCATGACTCTTTGTATTCCTTTCTATTTACAAATGTCACACCAAGTACCTTCCTAGCAGTCTCCCTTATCACTTCTGCAGTAGTTGCATTCAGCACGTCTTCACCACCACCAAGCCCCTGTCTGACCTCTTCCCTGAACCTTACACTACAGTCTTTCTCCTTCAGTTTCCAGTTTTATTTTTTCATTCCTCACTCTCCTCCTCATCTTCTTCACCTCCAAAGCCATCCTACAGACCACCATCTGATGCTGTTTAGTTACACTATCCCCTGCCTAACACCTCCAGCCATACCTACCCATCACCTCTGTTCTCTTCACCAACATGGCCATTAAAGTCTGGCCTAATCACCAATCGTTCATTCCTTGGTACACCTGCTTCCACTTTATGCAACTCACTACAGAACTTTTCCTCCTTCTCCATCTCATAACCAACTTGTGGAGCATAAACACTGATGACATTTATCAACAACTCTTAAACCTCAAGCTTTATGTTCATCACCCTTTTAGAAACTCTCTTCACCACCACATCATGGTAAAACAGTTTAACCCCCCCCTCCATTGTTCCTGGCCTTAGTCCATGTCCACTTGGTCTCCTGAACACACAACATATCTAACTTTCTCCCCTTCATCATATCAGCTACCTCTATCTCTTTACCAGTCATAGTACCAACATTTTAACTGCTCACCTTTACCTCCACTCTCCTACACTTCTTCTTTCCCTGCTGTCTCTTCCTATTCTCTTTCTCCTCCTTTGGCCAACAGTAGCTCAATTTCCACCGGTACCCTGTTGGCTAACAATACCTGTGGCGGTTGTTGGTAATCCAGGCCTTGACTGATCCGGTATGAAATTCAGGGTGTAATTCACATATTATATTTGGCACGTTTTACCTTGGATACCCTTCCTAACGCAATTGGCTTAAGACCAGCAATAAGTGTGCACTGGCTTGTGCAACTATAATGGCTGGGTTAACAGGACAAACTAAGAATCCTTAAGAATTCTAGATGTTGTAGTCTTTGATGAAAGTTCTTTGTAGAGCCATAAATCTATCATATTTATATAATTAAGAGTCTTAGTTTCCCAAAAGATCTTCAAATTCTCTTTTTATTAATCAATTAATAGTTCTTAGCTCCCCAAAATCTATCTTTAATAGTTCATTGGAATCCAGTTACCAAATAAAGTAAACAATAAATGTACAGAATACACGATAGTGAAGATTGATGCAAATGCAAGAATTAAGAACAGTTTATTATAATAAACTGACAAACAATCTAAAGTGGCAGGCATTGTGTAAAACAGGCTGAAGTCAAGCAATTGGCAAACAATAATAAATAATAGGGCATAAACCAGAACAAGAAACAAAAAACTCTTATTTTTTTCATCATATTTGGCAAAATATGATTTTGCCAACATTTTAATTTGCCAACCCATTGAATGTTCTATATTTTGATCCTTCCTGCCAATTTGGTTCAGTTTGTTGGTTTTGTTTTCCTTTTATATTAATAAGACGTTCTTACTCAGCAGTTCCAAACACCATCATGCGTTACATGACATGTAGATTCCTCCATGGTTCTTTATGGAGTCTCAGCAGCTAAGGTTATTTTGGATAAAATCAAGCTGTTTAAGCAGCCTTTAAGCTTAAAGGGGTTTATTAAGGGGGTCCTAGAATAATTGTGTACTTGTGCGTTGTGCGTGTGAGGTAAAACAGGCATCTGATGTATTTAGTTATAAATGCACACACTATATCCTGCAGTAACCTAAATATTTCACTCTGTTTTCTGCTCGGTTCTCAGGGGATCGCTGGTGTTTTGCCTCAAAGGAAGCGGCACAGCACCGGCTGTATGATGACACCTTCTATGAAGAGGCCTGTAATCTTTAAGATGGCTGATCACTGGGTTGTGCGGAAAGTTTTACAGGAGATTATCGCAGGGTGACCTTGACAGCGCTGAGGACTGAGACAGTCCTAGCTAGCTCTTTGTGGTTTCTCAAAAAAATGCTTAACTTGCACATTTTTCTCCACCGCCACGCTGAGACAATTTTTTTTTAAAATAACCCCAAACTGGAGCTTGAGTGATGGTTTCAGCAGACATAATGCAGGGGTGAAAATTCTCCTGGATCAGAAAATAACATTGCACAAGGGTTTTTTTCTGTTCTTCTTCTCTTAAACCAGAGGAAATAACAGCCTGGTCATGAAGCTGCTGGTTTCATGAAATCTGCCCTTCTCTCCCTCTTTCAACTTGTTTGGTATGGTGACAGCAACCACAGCACTCTAAAAATACGCTTCCCACAGCGGCGCAGATAAAAGGCTCGCCTAGGCTCGCTGTGGGCTCCAGGCCGTGCAAACACTGTGTTTATTTCCGCAAGTGTGTTTCGCCAAGATTACAGCCACCACTGTGCAGCGTGGCACAAGAGAAAGAAAACTAAAAAATTACCCTTTCTTTCTTCTTTTTTTCTTTCGTCTTGGTTTCTATTTTAATTTTTTTATTTTTTTTGCCCTGAGCCATGATGGAGCTCACGTTTCTGATTGCATTAAAAATGGTGTAATAGGTCTGAGGGATGGACAAGGCTCTGGCCCCTGGTGAAATCTGGTAAAATGACGTACTTACCTGCATCACACAGATCTCCATGCTTCATCTTACAGCTCACAGTTCAGCTATTAGCCTTATTAAAATTTAAACCAGGCTATCGTTTATGTTTTTAGATAAGGGATCACAAAAGCTCCTGTGTTATCTGTGAGAAATTCACTGGGTGTGGGGTCAAAGGTCAAGCAGAATATAATGAAGTAGAATGAAAAGTTTAATAAGATTCAATCAATTCCTTGTTGATTTGAAACTAGGACTCATTTTTTTGGTGGATGAGCTGGTTTAGATTGGATCTTTCTAAACCGTTTTTTGGAATAAAGCTCTGGATTAGATTTACACACAGAGGTGAGTAATGTGAATATTTTCCGGAGCATCTCTGGGATTTTAAGTTGTATTTAGACAGGATTAGTCTTCTGATTAGTTTTTCAATTCACATGGGATAAGTGAGCTCTGTTTAAATGGCAGAGATGGGCCTGTCTTTATGTACACATGCCTGCCACACTAAAAATGTATTTTACACAACCTGATTTTAATACACATTTATTTAACTATTTGTAGTCATGGTTTAATAATTCTTAAAATACATAAAAAAAAATCAAGCTCTGGTGTGAGAGCATCTGAGCGAGGGAGAAAGTTAATCGACTATAAATCTGAATAGACTCACTGCAGGAAATGCTGTATATTTTGGGTAAGGATGTAGCCCGCCTGAAATGATGGTGATTTCTACACAAAGTAAAATTGTTCTATACTGTTCCATTAGCCAAGTGCTGACTTACTCCTCATGGTTCTGATATCCTTTCTTTCTAATCAACTCGGGTAAGCGTGGTTATCTATTCCAGCTGTTCTATTTCAATTCACACATGGCATCAAAGAACAGAATTACAACCATTTGGAATGATCCTGATGAGTAAATCCGGAATGTGCCACTTCATCTTGTGTTTGTTAAAACATAAACGGTAAATGAGGCCGTGTTTAGAATTAGAGAAATGAAACATGTGGATCAGTGTGTCCTTTGGCAAGTGAAACAATACATGTGGACACAAGTTTATTAAAGTTCCTCATGTGGCTCCTCTGCTTATTTATTTTTATCTCCAAGCAAGAACGTTTCCCAACACTTTGTTTAGAGTTCCTGCAATTTTTACAGATAAAAGTATCTCAGTTTAAACAGATGTTTAGTTAAAACTGATTGAGGCACAATGTGAGGCAGAAGCTTCTGTGTAGGATTACAGGTAGTCCTCTTTTTACAATGGAGATACATTATTACGACCCCATCGTAAGTAAAAAATTTTGAAAGTTGAAGATGGTGCTATAACTGTGACAGTCTTTCCTGCTTCATGATGATTTATAATTTTTATTTTCTGCTCCAAACTGATGGCTTTTTTTCACTAGCAGCAGGAGACATACTTGGGCGCTTGAAAGACATGCTTTAATCACTAAAATTGCTGTTTGAAACCGTTTGAAACAGAAAGAAATACACACTGAGACAATTTTACTCTGTCGACCGCTAGCGAGAGTGAGGCATCTCACAGGGCGAGAGATACGCTCATCCCAGCTGTGCGTCCGGCATATCATACATCGTACGCTGCTGCCTGTGACTGTTGCGTGAAATGATAAATATTGACCAGGCGTCAGGAACCAGGAGTAAAACAGGGTGTTGTTTATTGGTCTTTAATATACAAACACAACAGAGTATAAAACGAGACTGCAGGAAATGGCAGACTTAACTGAGTGCTTTACCCGAAGCGTAGCTAGGAGCATGGAAACCTAGGTCGTAAGAGCGGTAGGTAGTCCGGATGATCTATGGTCGTAAACTGTGGATCGGACGGTGAGTGAAGGGGAAGAAGGACCTTATAAAGGGGCCAGGTAAATAGAGGACAGGTGTAGGTGATTAGTAGGAGGGAGAGGCTGAACAAGAGTGTTGGAGGGAGGTGTGACTGGTGGCTCTCTGACACTATCATTATCGTAAGATCTAAAAATCTTAAGTCTCAGGCACCATCTGTTTTTTTTGTTCAGAATTTATAAAGTAACTATTTAACTATTAACTATTTTTTTAATAAATGTTATTACTAGAGAATATTGCTGTAAATGTGTATAACTGCACATGCAGTGTAAAGAACTGATCAGGAATTTAATCCAGAATCCTCATGTTCCTGTTGTTGAATAATCTATTCTAGCCTGAAAATCTGGCGTGTTAACAGTAATGGAGAAATCTGTGAACCCTTCATCTGGGGCTCAGCATGAAACGATTATTTATTAACAATGAGTTCTGTGTGGATTGAAAACAAACCAACTATGTGCAAGTAACAATGTGTTCCTTGTGAGTTCATAAAATAGTTAAGAGGTCTTTGCTTTTTAATGTGTTGGATAAGTTCTACACCTTTGGGATCTGTTAAATATATATATATATATATATTTTTTTACTTTTAGTACTTAGTACAGGGTTAGATGTTAGTGTTTCTTAACTAACAATTGGACAATTTAGCTTTCTACAAACTTCCAGGAGTTTTCCAAGTGTGGCAACTAAAAGTCCAATCTCATTTTTTCACATATAAATAGCCTTAGTGGGAAAAAAAAAACTATTCTTTAATGGTCCTTGGAAAGCCATTCTAAGAAGACACACTACTTTGAGCACCAATTTAAAGGTTCTTCTGGAAGATTCTGCTCCAGATTCTTCTTTGTTCCACAGTTCTTCCAAACCGCAATTAGCAATCAAGAACTCTTGTTCACCAATAGTTTATGGAATCCATTATAACTTGGTGCACTCTTTCAACAGGGGTAAATTAAGTGGTAAATTGGAAACAAACAGTTCTACATAGTCAAATTGAGGAACAACAAAAAGGAAAAATTTAGTCCTAGATGACATTAAGGGATCTTTGGATGAGTGCTACTTAAAGTATTTCTAACTTTTATAGTTCTACATATAACTTTTAGGCGTTCTCGAATTGAACAACCAAATAACCCTCAATTGTCTAAGATTTAATTAATGAAAAAAGTAAAAAAAATCTCAAAAAATATTTTAATTATTGGTTACTGTTGCTACTAACAGATTTTGAATTGTTAAAACATTTCTTACAGAACAAGCACATCACTCATGTCTTATTTTCTGCCGAACATTCTAGGATCTTCAGCACATTGTAGTGAGACAGCAGAAAAGGTTTTCTGTCATGAGTTTCACTTTTAAATTCTCTGAGATCTTATATCATGCTGGTGAACACTAAGTAGGCTTAATTAAGTGTATTATATATTCCTCCAGTTCCTCAGCATCACCCTTAGGTCCTCTGTAGCTTGTGTGAGAATTGTACACTGTGTTCTCATGCTGATCTCTGAAGAACTCCCATGCACTCATCAGAGCTGAACTTCTCCCAGATGTAAATTAAATGTGAACCTCTGGTGACTGTCGAGATCGCTTCAGCATTTTCTTAGAAAGGATCTCAGATCATGTTATAACTGAGCTGAGTTCTGCAGTGAAGATCAGTGTGTATTTTCATACACGTTGGAGCAGTTTCACTCCACACCTGTGCTGACTCCACACCTGACTCCACTTACCCTGTGTTCTCGAAGGTCATGATGTGAAAGCAGAGATGCCAGGTTCCATCCTGAGAACCACAAAATTAAATTTGGCATCAGCACACCTGGTTCCACTCAGATGCTAATTATGCAGAACACTGGTGTCAAAGAGGAGAGAATGCTAATTTTAGGAGAACTGTGACCTCTCTAGGACCTCGGTTTGACCCTCACATTCTAAAAGTTTCACATATTAATGAGCTAAGCTTTTGCTATGCAACACTGAGTGCTGTTTGTTTAAGATTATTTTTTCTGGGGTTCTGTAGAGTTACTAATTACATTAAATGTACGTTTAGAAATACAAAAGTTTTCCAAGGGTTAAATTTGTTGACATAAGTTTTTTCTTCTGAAACATGCAAAAGTGTGTTTTCCAACAGTGTTCTAGAACCCGACAAAGTGTGTTTCCGTTCCAGAACAGGTTCTAGAAACCTGCAATAATGTTTCCCCACAAGCGTGTTCTAATATGTCAAAACAGTGTGTTCCTTTCCAGAAAGTGTTCTAGAACTATTTAATCGTGTGTTTTGCTACAAAAGAGTGCTTTAGAACAAAACAAATAGTATATTTCTCTGTGTTCTGAAACTATACAATAATATATTTTCATACTCACAAACCTATAGTAGTGTGTATGTGTTCTAACCAAAGAAACCTGAAACCTAATCCTGAAACCTTGCAATAAGTTTCCAAACATAAATGTTTTCTAAAATTAATGATATCATGGATGCAACAAACCTGATAGTGTTCAAGAACTTTATAACAGTATGTTCTCCTACCAGAAGATGCTCTATAAGTATTCATCTACCAAAATTCAGTTCCAAAGTTCTGTATATGTGGAACAAGTGTAGCTGGTTTATGAGGATAAGATCCAATTTTCAACATGAAGAACCTATTAAAATGTTTCTGCTATAAAAAGGTTTTTCAAAAATGGTTTGCGATTTGATTCTGCACCTTTTACTGATTATTTAAAACCTACATGTAGGATTTTAGTTTTGACTGACCACAATTTGTGTGATAGTGACTGCATGCTTGTGTTTTAAACCTCTTTAAAAGGATTCTTTTCATAGAACTTTTAACGGTTCCTTCAAATAGAGGAGCCAAATAACATAAGCATAGTAGATTCAATCTTTGTTTCTGTAGAGTGCACATAATGATTTGTAATTGAGGTCTTTATAAAACTTTAGCTGGATGCTTACTTCTAAGTGAAAAGCTTTTAAACGGGTTTAACTTGAAACCTTTTCTGAAAAGTTATATATTTCTTTTTAGAACTCATTGTTTCTCACGAATTGTGACAAACTAAAGAACCCTTAATGGCGTGCTCATAATCGTGTTTGAATTTGGTAAAAAACAAAACAAAAAAAAAAAAAACTTGTTTAACCTGTAAACGGAAGATTTTTTATCACAACTATAACACAGTTTATTTTCATCTCCCGCTGTTCTCTCAGTGAAACATGTCGTATCTGATTGGTATCAAATTTTAATTTGGAGAATATTACAGGATTTACAGGAGCTGCTCTTCACATGGAACTCATCAGTACAGGGTTCTTGCTGATGCAGCATTTTAATATGAAACTCACAGGTAGAAATAGAGACAAGCTCATATCCACATCTCGACAGCCCCACACCGTTAAATCATTGATAAGAGAAGAAACAATAGAGACACTACAGAATAAGTTTCAAAATAAACTCCACATCGCTTGCAGGATGTACTCTTCACTTCCTCCTCTTTTTCTTCTTTCTCCTCTTCCTCTGATTCCTTATTCTACTACTACAGTTTGCATCTGTGAGGGTTTTTTTTTTAACCAAATATTTGAAATTCTTTTTGTGTTTGCATGAAATGTTTCCTGTCTAGACAGCCATATGTGTTTGTGTGTGTGTGTGTGTGTGTGTGTGTGTGTGTGTGTGTGTGTGTGTGTGTGTGTGAGAGAGAGAGAGAGTGAGTAAAAGAAAAAGAGAGAGGAAGCAAGAGAGAGAGAGAGAGAGAGAGAGAGAGAGAGACACTTTACATTGATCGTTTATCACCAATGCAAAAATAAAAAGGGACAAGGAGTAAAAATAACAAGGTTTCAAAGAAATGACACTGATGGAAACTGGGAGGTCTCTACTCTTGTGTGTGTGTGTGTGTGTGTGTGTGTGTGTGTGTGTGTGTGTGTGTGTGTGTGTGTGTGTTGTTAGTCAGTGCATAGGAATTAATTCCAGATGTTGGTGTTTTCTGCTGCACACAGAGTCTTTTTACCGACCCTGGCGACGTATCTGTGTACTGCTTTTACATACATAACGATATGAATGGACTTTTCCTAGCTTAGCTCCTGGTTCGCTAAAATGAATAATAATCTCCTAATAATAGCTACCATAGCTAGCTAGCTTTCATAGCTAACATAATTAGCTACCATACTAATCAACTGTAATGGTCAGTGCTGCTGTGTATCAACTTTATTACTGAATATGCATGACTAGCGATGCTTAGCAACTAGCTTAGCTTATCTACTGTAAGGTTGTTTTGGTGCATTAACATGTCATCAACTTGTAGTTGAAGTAACAATTATAAATTTTACAGACACTTATCTATTCATGCTAGTTTTCATGTTGCTTCTTATGAAAACTGTAAAATTATGAGAGAGAGAGAGAGAGAGAGAGAGAGAGAGAGAGAGAGAGAGAGAGAGAGAGAGAAAGAAGTGATGCAAAAATGTATTTCATGAATTTTTTTATTACGTTTAATTGAATGTAAAACCGTGTTGCAGCTTTGAAGTGACTCTCACTCAAACTAAGGTTAACTCAAGACAACTTGAAGCCTTTAATTTCTTTCTTTCTTTCTTTCTTTCTTTCTTTCTTTCTTTCTTTCTTTCTTTCTTTCTTTCTTTCTTTCTTTCTTTCTTTCTTTCTTTCTGTCTTTGTTTTGTTTGCTTTGGTGAACGTTTAGACCAAATCGTAAACTCTGCACCCACACAGTGCACGTGTGAAGTATCAGGAAAACTTAAACCTCCTCTGAGTGGAACCGAATCAGAAGGACGCCTGAAGCCACATAAAGCAAAAAAAAAAAAAAAAAAAAAAAAAAAAAAAAAAAAAAAACAGAGGCGAGTCGGGATTTAAACTTCACAGTAAATCAGAGACCTGCTATAAATAGATACATGGACGTGCAAGTGTAGGAAGAAGTGACGCCAGTACTGAGGCAGGGCTAAAGATTTTATAGGAAACTGGAAACTCTACCCATTTCTCCAGCGGGGCCTTTGAAACCTTTCCCACTTTTTTTTTTTACATTTGAAAATAAAGAAAAGCTGGAGAGTGTGAGTGTAGCCATCATCGCCGTGGTACCCAGTGGCCCATTTCATGGCTCTGAAACCGTGACTGTCAAGTGTGTGTGAAAGCCCTGAAGGAACCAGGCTGTTCTCCTTAACGTGAGATTATTTAATGTTGTTTTGGAGCATCATGATAGCATGAACTTCTAAGAGAAAACTCGCTAGATTTTCAATCTTCTTATTTTCACTGTACTTCTTGCTATCAATCCACAATTATCAATGCACATTGTCACGCAGTTCCCACACAGTGGCCCATTTCATGGCTCAGATAAACGTGACTGTGGTGTATGTATATGTGTGTATATATGTGTGTGTGTGTGTGTGTGTGTGTGTGTGTGTGTGTGTGTGTGTGTGTGTGTGAAAGCCCTGAAGGAACTTGTCTGTTCTTCTTAACATGAGTGAATGAAAAGTGTGTCACCATAATTCAGCTCAGATTATCAGAAAACGTTCTCACTGCTAAGTGTCTCAGCACAGAACCAGATGTGGATCAAAGAAGTGTGGAAGTGCAGAGCAAAGTACACACACACACACACACACACACACACACACACACACACACACACACACACACACACACACACACACACATTCTTCATTCTGTCCACCACACACACAACAACCACTTTATCTTGCGGACGCACGCACACACAGAAACAAACACAAAACCCATGAACATTCACATACACACACATGTCACAGCCAGTGAACACATGTCACAGCCAGTGAACTTTTTACACACACCACACACACAAAACCAGAGAAAGTTCACACATACACAATAACCAATCAATACAGTTCTTACCCGTTTTAACTGTTATTTTATTCAAACTTAGAGTAAACCTCATTGTAAAGTTTTGTTTCATAATTAAAAATATGTATATTTTAGGAAAAATGTATGGCATGAGGACGAGAAGAGGAAGTCACATAGGTAGGAAATATTTCCACTTTGGAAAGAGGAACATCTTTCATGGGATGACACACAGACTTGTGTGTCTG
Organism: Silurus aristotelis; assembly: GCF_946808225.1. Classification (NCBI taxonomy): domain Eukaryota; kingdom Metazoa; phylum Chordata; class Actinopteri; order Siluriformes; family Siluridae; genus Silurus; species Silurus aristotelis. The sequence goes on from NC_139582.1 coordinate 13,762,659, forward strand.
TGTGTGTGTGTGTGTGTGTGTGTGTGTGTGTGTGTGTGTGTGTGTGTGTGTGTGTCGTTTTTCTGATTTGTATCTCACACACACAAACACACACACACACACACACACACACACACACACACACACACACACACACACACACACACACAGAGACAACTGAGAGGAAGACAGAGCAAGATGACTGACAGCCATCAATCACAAATCCCGCTCCTGTCTGTCTTTTGCACACCATGAGTGTGATCTGATAAATATTCAGTTCTGTGGGGAATCTGGGAAAATCCAACATACTCCAACCAATCTGACCCAATCTCTCTATATATTATATACACAGATCAGGCACCTGCTTAATATTGTGTTGGTCCTGATCCATCGAGCATTAACAGCATTAACTTCTTCAGCAGTTTAAACTACAGGAGCTCGTCTGGTGGATCGGACCACACGAACCAGCCATCAATTCCAACGTGCATCATTGAGCCTCAGACACCCATGACCCTGTTGCCGGTTCACCACTGTTCATTCCTTGGACCACTTTTGATAGATACTGACCATTGCAGACCGGGAACTTCCCAAAAGATCTGCAGTTTTGTAGATGCTCTGACCCGGTTTTCCAGCCATGACAATCTGGGCCTTGTCAACTCAAATCTTTACGCTTGCCTATTTTTCCTGCATCAACATGGAGGACAAAATGTTCACTTGCTGCCTGATATATCCCACCAACTAACAGGTGCAACGATGAAGAGATCTTCTTCTTCTTTCGGCTTCTCCCATTCGGGGTCTCCACAGCGGATCTTCCATGTCCATTTCCACCTGTCCTCTACATCTGCCTCTTTCAAACCAACTACCTGCATGTCTTCCCACACCACATCCATAAACCTCATCATTGGCCTTCCGGTTTTCCTCCTTCCTGGTGGCTCCATACTCAGCATTCTCTTACAGATATACCCTATGTCCCTCCTTCATGATGAACAGATAATCAATGTTATTCACTTCACCGGTTGTGATGTAATAATGTCATAATAATGCCTGTTTGGTGTATATAACTATTCTTAGCAATAATGATGAGCAGTAAAGCATTTGAGAAGATTCAACAGCAAAACCTTTATATTTATGGCATTTGGGCCCTTTTCCAGAGTGAGTTACACTTGAGCAGTTGAGGGTAAAGGCACTTGCTGAAGGTTCCAGCAGTGGCATTTGAACCAACAACCTTCCATAAAACTTGCTACTTAATTATTATTATTATTATTATTATTATTATTATTATTATTATTATTAACAATAATAATAATAATAATAATAATAATTGAACAGTCTTGATGAAATGGAGTATGAAATGAAACTTTAAATTATTTATGTTTTTTGTTGGAAGGTCAGTTATAGATAAACATGTCTAGTAGAGAGATTAGCGCGAGTTTTTCTCTCCTGTGGATTTGAGTTGAAATGGAGGAAATGATTTAATTTCCGACCGAGTTCCTCGACTCCGGCAGGGGTCTGATTGAAATTGTTCGCCTTTTTTTTTTTTTTTTAAGACAAAGCATCTAAACGGGGTCTTCCTAAATAATGAGCATTAATTTACTCTCCGCACGCCCTCCGGCTCTGTGGCAACTGATTGGATTCGGTATATATTTAATTTATTTTCCCTCTTTCTCCCCTACGTGCGATTTATTTAGAACAATCTATTTGGATCTCCTGGAGGCCTCAATTTACAACACACAGTGTCAAACTAATTAAAGCACTTCAGGCTTGACTTTTCTAAACAGCACAGTGCGAACGCTGAGATGAGTGACATGAGAGACGGAGAGAACCTGGGCTCTAATCACGGAGCTCAAACGTCTAACAACAGCTAACATCTGGTGGGCGTCGGCCGTGCTGATTTTGATAAGAACTGTGGAAACATGTGGAACCCATGGTGCAGAGAGTCCGAGCGTGATGCCACTGGGGTTCTCCAGCTGATCTGGTGTCACAGGAGGGGGTGAAGATATTGCTCCTGCTGACTAATCCTCTCAAGAGGAGGGCAGGATTAGCGCTTGAGCTCCTGTAGGCAGCCATTCTGCCACGCCGTGTCACGTTCTGCCCAATTATCTACCGTCTCCAGATCTGCTCTATGGATTCCCAAGAAAAAAAAAACAACAACAACAACAACAAGAAAACGTCAACCATACTACAGTGTCACATTCCTGGAAGGAGGTCTTTCTTCTGACAGCTGCATCTTATTGTATTCTTTATGCCATTATTTTTACATGTAGGTTGCAAATTTACATCCTGACTTTTAAAAGGATTAGCAATTATAACTTTATGCAATATTGAACAAAGAACTGGAGCAAATGATGTGTGAAAATGAACAGAAGACAATTGAGGCTCCACTAATGCACCGTCGGAGATCTTATACACATTCAGCAGTTCACCTATCACAGTGTGTGTGTGCGCGCGTGCGTACGTGTGTGTGAGGCTCGGATGGTCCACTAGGGCACCGTTACAGCCTTTTTCAATCTGTTTCACATGACAACAACAGACAAAGGATAATGAGACGGGCTAGAATATTATAAACATTTCTCATGTGCGTGCAAAAATAAAGTAAAAATTGGCTTGACTTTAATGCAGTCTACAAAGCGGGTGGAGGATATGAGTTTAGCAGAACACTGTGTGAGTTAGCGGGGTGAAAAAGTCAACATGGTGCTGAGGGAGGAGTTTTCTTAAAATGCTGTGTTAAAGTGAGTAATAAACACAGTGTGGTGCTGTTATTTGAATAACATGATAATAAAGCTGAGTTACTGTTCCTCCTCCCCTGAATCTCACATCATTTACAGGAAAGTTAGTTCCCATTGTCACTTACATTGTAGCAGCTATAAACTTTCCTTACCTCAACACTCTCTCGTTATTCTTTCACATGTCATGTTACATAAAATACCCGAAGAATTGTAAACTCATTGTCATCCTGAAGATAACAAACTGAAAGATACAACTTTACCTCTGATTGCTACAAAGCACTGACACTGGGGACTCCTTCCATATTCATCACATAAAAACATTTTAGTGCTTTTAAATTGGTGTATTTTTGTTATTTACACTTTCCTGTAAATGAGCTGTCACCATAGAAACAATAACATATTAGAGGGAACGCATTATTATAAAAAAATATATATTAAAAAGAAAACAGAAAAGAAAGGATGAACAGATGAATGAAAAAGAAATAATATAGGATAAAAAAAAAAGATGTGAGACAACAAAAACAGAAAGAAAGAAAGAAAGAAAGAAAGAAAGAAAGAAAGAAAGAAAGAAAGAAAGAAAGAAAGAAAGAAAGAAAGAAAGAAAGAAAGAAAGTGTCAGGGATCTGCCTGCCACGCCCCCTTCAGTGGCCTCCGCATGCTCCTCAGCTCTCAGCGTCAAGCATGCACACCTGGATCTGGTTATTCACTCACTCCCAGCTCCAATATAAACTGCTCATTCACCCACACTCCCCGTCGGTTATTGCATGTACCGTTTGACTCGGACTCTCTCCCTCTCTCTCTCTTCGCGTGGACCGCGTCTCTTTCCAGACGCACCCGGGATTGTTCCTTCCATAATCCGCGGACGATGAACTGTTGTGGGCCGCGCTGTGGGCGCACCACCGGATTATTCCATTTTCCCCAGACTCCATTATCCGGACTATCCCTGCGAGCGCAGGTATTTGGATTGGCTCTGCCTTTGTTTTCAATAAAGTTTTGTTTGCTGTTACTCTGGCTTCAGCCTCCGTTTCCCGCATGACAAAATAACCGACCCCTGAAAAGGACTACAAGGACTGAAAAGAGGGGCGCAAAAAAAAAGGAAAAAAAAAAAAGAAAGGGAAGGACATGATAGGATTACCACAGTGGTCCCGGCACGATCCGAATTTCGGAGGCAGGATTCGTATGGCCGTGATGAAGCGACCACTAAGCTCCGCCCCGCGGGAAAGCCCGGAAATCCGCTGCGGTTTTGCAACCACGCCCCCGTGTTGACGTCATGGATTTCCCGGCTCGCTTTTTTGGCGACAGAGCTGAATGGGGGAATTTTTACGGAGCGTGAATCGGTACATGGAGTTGAATTCATCCAGCTACCCGACGGAAAGAGCAAAAATCGCGCTCCACATTTCTCTGCTGTCTGGAGAACCTCTCTCTCTTGCCAGTGAGTTGTGGAGCGCAACTGGAGGCGGGTTCAGCTCATGCGCCAGGTTCATTTAGCTTCTAACCAGGGAACTCGGCATACTCACGGCGGATCTCGATCACCTCTTCCCCGCTTCCGAGAGCACCGTTCCGCACCAGAGTTTCCTGGAGAGCTCCGCTCCGCCCCAGGACCTCCCGGAGATCTCCGCCCTGCTCCAGGCCCTTCAGGATGGCTTCACTCCGCCCCAGGTCCTCAAGGGGATCTCCACTCTGCACCAGGTCCTCCAGGATGGGTCTGCTCCGCCTCAGGACCTCCTGGAGATCTCCGCCCTGCTCCAAGACCTCCGGAAAGGCCTGTCTCCGTTCCAGGTCCTCCAGGAGAGCTCGGCTCCTTTCCAGGCCCTCCAGGAGAGCTCAGCGTCCTTCCAGGTGTGCACAGAGAGCTCAGCTCCATTCCAGGTGTCCCCGAGAGCTCCTCTCCGTTCCCGTGTCCCGAGGAGAGCTCTGTTTGGCCCCAGGACCTCCCAGAGAGCTTGGCTCCGTTCCAGAGCTTCAAGGACAGCTCGGCTCCGTTCCAGGACCTCCAAGAGAGCTTGGCTCCATCCCAGGATTTCCAGAAGATCTCCGCCTCTCCCCAGGCCCTCCAGGAAAGCTCCGCCTTGCTCCAGGCCCTCAAAGAGAGCTCCACTTCGCTCCAGGTCTCCACCACGGACTCCTCTCTGTCCCTGAGCGACCCCATGAGCTCCTCTCTGTCCCTGAGCGACCCCGTGAGATTCTCTCTGTCCCAGAGAGTCCCCGAGAGCTCGGTCCCGCTCCAGAGAGTCCTCGAGAGCTCGGTCCCGCTCCAGAGTCCTGAAAGAAACTTGGCTTCGTCCCAGCACCTCCTGGCGAGCTCCTCTCCGCTCCAGGGTCCCCAGACAAGCTCCTCTCCGCTCCTTGGCTTCCAGGCAGCTCCCTCTCCGCTTTTAGGCCTCCAGGAGAGCTCCTCTTCGCTCCAGGTCCCTGATGAGAGCTCGGCTTCGCTCCAGGTCCCTGACGAGAGCTCCTCTTCGCTCCCGATTCCCGAGGAGAGCTCGGTTCCGTCCCAGGACTCCCCGGAAAGTTCAGCTCCATTCCAGGGTCTCAAGAAGAGCTTGGTTCCATGCCAGGGTCCCCAGGAGAGCCCGGTTCCATGCCAACGCATTACAGAGAACACCTCTTCGTCCAATGGGATCCCGGAGCACACAACTCAACTCCGAGACTGCGAAAGGGACGTCGACCCGTTGCCCCTGGGCTCCACCGAAGGCGACGGCTCGCCCACACAGTCTCCCTGAAGGCGACTCCACCTCTCGGAGCTCCGCTTCACCCAAGGGATCCCCAGAGCTCTCGACTCAGCTCCGAGACTGCAAAAGGGACGTCGAACCGCTGCCCCTGGCTTCATCCGAGGGCCAAGAGGTGACGGCTCGCCCCACGATCACTCAGAAGGCGAAGCTACGTCACAGACCTTTTCTTCACCCAAGGGGTCCCTAGAGCACTCACCTCAGCTCCAGGACTGCGAAAGGGGACGTCGAACCGCTGCCCCTGGCCTCATCCAAAGGCGACAGCTCGCCCCACAGTCTCCCAAAAGTGCTCCCACGAGCACTCAGGAGATGAAGTCACGTCACAGAGCTCCTCTCACGGCGACGTCTTGCTCCCGAGCTCCTCTTACGGCGATGTCTCGCTCCCGAGCTCCTCTCACGGCGACGAATCGCTCCCGAGCTCCTCTCACAGCGACATCCTGCCTCCAAGCTCCCTGGACGATGACAGGTCGCTCCTGAGCTCCCTGGAGGGTGACATCGCACCGAAGAACCCTGCCGAGGTCATCACTCGGGCTCTGTGCTCAGTCAGGGGTGTCGCTCCATCTCCAGTCTCCATCCAGAGGGTCTTCCAGCCGGTAAGCCCTGTTGAGTGCTCTGCCCTGCCTCCGGTAGTCACCAGGGTTGTTTTTCCACTCCAGGTCCCCGTGGGTGATGAGGCTCCATTCCAGACCTTCCTGGGTAACGTTGATCTGTTCCAGGCCGCCGGGGTGGTCATCGCTCAGCCTCCGGTCATCACCAGGGTCGTCGTGCCAGTCCGGGTCTCTGAGGTGAAAGCGGCTCTGTTCCAGGCATCTCAGGGTGGCATCAACCCGCTCCAGGTCTCCAGGGGGGTCGTCTCTCCGCCTCCTGTCTCCGCCAAGGGCGTTGCGCCGCTCTAGGTCTCCGCTAAGGGCATCGCTCCGCTCCAGGTCCCCACCATGGGCGTCACCCCCTTCTGGGTCTCTGCCGAGGACTCCGCCCAGCCTCGGGTCATCGCCAGGGCCGTCTCTCAGTGCCAGGCCTCCGTGGTGGGCGTCTCTCCACTTCCTGTCTCCGCTGGGCGCGTCGTCCTACCTCAGGTCCTTACTGGATTCCGCTCCTGGTCTCCATGAGGGCCGTCTCTCCGCCTCCGGTCGGCGCCGAGGACTTTGCCCCGCTCCTGGTCTCCAAGTGGGGCTGTGCTCTGTTGTCCCGTTCCTGCTCTCCGCAGGGGTGGTCTCTTCGCCTCGGGCCCTTCCTGGCTGTTCCTGGCTCCGTGGCAGTTCCGGCCGGGTCCCCTTCGGCCCTGGGAGGTTGGTGGGGCCCTCCTCCGAGTGCCCTGGCCCGCCGGGCGGTTGGTGGGTTGGGGGCATCCGGTGCCGCCCCTTTGGGGGGGGGGGGTGTCAGGGATCTGCCTGCCACGCCCCCTTCAGTGGCCTCCGCATGCTCTGGTTTCGCTTAAGCTTATCCCCGCTACGTACCGTTCGACTCGGACTCTCTCCCTCTCTCTATCTTCGCGTGGACCACGTCTCTTTCCAGACGCCCCCGGGATTGTTCTTTCCATAATCCGCGGACGTTGAACTGTTGTGGGCCGCGCTGTGGGCGCACCACCGGATTATTCCTTTTTCCCCGGACTCCGTTATCCGGACTAACCCTGCGAGCGCAGGTATTTGGTTTGGCTCTACCTTTGGGTTCAATAAAGTTTTGTTTGCTGTTACTCCGGCTTCCGCCTCCGTTTCCCGCATGACAGAAAGAAAGAAAGAAAGAAAGAAAGAAAGAAAGAAAGAAAGAAAGAAAGAAAGAAAGAAAGAAAGAAAGAATAGTGGACAGTATGAAAATAAATAATAATTGAGAAGTTAAAAGAAAAAACCCACAGACATTGACCAAAAGAAGGACCAAAAGAAAATTAGAAATTCATTTAAACAAATGATAAAAGAAAGAAAGAAAGAAAGAAAGAAAGAAAGAAAGAAAGAAAGAAAGAAAGAAAGAAAGGTTTAGTAGTAGTAGATGTGCAGTTACAGTAGAGTAGAGTAGAGTAGAGTAGTAGAGTGCTAAACTGGTGGCTGTAATCTTCCATTGCTTATTAGCCCCAGATAACATCAAAGTTGTATTAATGATCAGCTGTGTGTGTGTGTGTGTGTGTGTGTGTGTGTGTGTGTGTGTGTGTATTGGGTATGTGTGTCTGTGTGTGTCTGTGTGTGTGTACAGTGTGTTTCATCTGTACTGTGCTTTGAGAGAAAGCTTAGCCTACTTTCTTCTCTCCTGCTGCTTTTCTCATCATTTCCTCTTCCACAGCTGTGTTGTTTATGAAAGAAAAGGAGGAGAAGAAAAGAACGAGGGAGAGGAAGGAGTTCGCCACTTTGTTAACTTTGTGTCAGCGGTGAGAGTTTAAAGCGGGTCAGGCGGTTGACGGCTGTCTAGACGCTTTTTTGACAAGCAACAAAACAAAGACAAAGCAAAACCTCGTCCTTTTCAAGTCACCTGAAAAACAGCATTTGGAAAAGCTACGGTTCAGTTCACTACATTTCAGCAGAGTTTTTTTGCTCTGACACTTGGAGAGTGGAAAAAGAAAAATGGCCGGAGTTTTAGAACAGATGAATGATATAAATGAAATGCTGAACCGTCCTTAGACCGAGGAAAAAATCAGTCAAATTTCGCTTTACCTCTAGTTCTGTCAGGAGAACTAATGGGTTTTAACTCGAAGCATCAACATTTCTAAAAAAGTGTGTGTGTGTGTGTGTGTGTGTGTGTGTGTGTGTGTGTGTGTTCACTGAGCTTTCTTTGAAATTACTCAAAAATATCAATCAGCAACCTGTACTGAGCTGAAAGAGGATTTAATACTAAAATTCCACACATCAGTATTCTGATCTCTCAGACTACACACTTAAGCTCTATTCAGCAGTTACATGGGAGTTACAGGGAGTGGGGTTTGTCTAAAACAAAGGCAATGCCAGCTATGCTTTGGTTTGATCTTGAAGCGCATATATCTGTCTAGTTTATTTCTAAAATAATTTCTAAAACTAAATAAGTAAATAATTTCATTTAAAACGTCAAATTCCTTCATTATTCATAAATGGCTTATATGGAAGACTGAATAGTTTTATGGATTAAACTAAGAAAGTTTTTCTGTAAAAGTGTTGCAAGATTAATTGATCCTTTTCACCATGGGCATGGTTCCTCTACAGTAGAGCATCAAATTAACACAAACACTGAGTTTATTGTATTCGTTCTACAAATCAGCACAGTGAATGAATAGTGTTATAAAATCTCAAACACATCACCATTTCATCACCTCCTTTAAGAATCTCCTTGTTTCATTAATGGTGTTCAAGTAACAGTCAGAGCTCGACATATAATCATCAATTGTACAATAACAGGATGTGCTGGATCAAGTGCTGTTCTATGTGCTGCTGAATAATGAGTGTGGAAGCCATTTTGTTCAATTAGATGAGTGATTCATGTGAGATTTACAACTAGGACTACATTAATCACATGCACTAATATATTAGCTATATAGAACACTCCAATAAGATTTATTTCACTGTTGGGAATCACATATTTTCTCACTCAGATATCATTATAATAGTGTTTTTCTTCTTCTTCTTCTTCTTCTTCTAGTCCATTCCATGTTTTAAATCCCTGATATTTTTTTGGTTGTAAATTAGTGTTTGTGTGTAAAGGGTTTAGTGTAAAACTTTGTTTAAATTTCTTCTACTCAAAACAAACCTCAGAGGTATGAACAATTTCACTAGTCTGAATAAAAAAAAAAAAAAAAAAAAAAAAAAAAAAAAAAAAAAAAAATAAATAAATAAATAAAAAACACTTAAGGAGCTGCATAACCTGATTCTGAATACCAGGATCTTTCCCCCTGTAATGACAACATTGATGTTAATTTTCACACACTGTCACATGCAGACTGATCTCTTTTTATTTTTCAACTGTGAGGTTGCTTTTGATAGTTCGAGTTCTCGTGTAGAATTTCATGGCATAATATGCTAAAAAGACACTTTCGCATAATCACATGAGAACGTGTGAGTTTTCCGTAACAGAGGAGTCATGGGATATCCAAAAGAATGTGATCTGTATTCAGATCTTTTTTTTTTTTTGTGCGTGTCTTGACACAATGGCGCCGCTTTTCTTTAGGATTATTCGCTTTTCTCCTTCTCATTACTGTATCTCTTTGGACAGGTGACCTAATTCTGTTCTCATTCATCCAACTCATTAGCACAGCTATTGAAATCGCACATACACACACACACAACACTAGCAGTGAGTCTTTTCCAGCTTTGTTTTCGTAGCCAGGACTTGGAGAGACGTGATGTATGTCAAGGCCGGGACTTTAGGACTTCATTGCTGGCATAATACATTTCTAAATCCCTGCCTGTGTAAATCACCAGCTGTGAATCGGATATTAATTTTGAGAGTGTAAAGGAGCCAGAGAGTGAGTTATACGGTTTGCGAGATGGATTACTGCATGAAAGGCATGACTGTCCTCGTTTTATTGCTGTCAGGGAAAAAAATATGCATATACATGTTTTTTTTTTTTCTGTCTTTCTCTGCCTGTCTATGTAATTGATTAATCAAAAGTGAAAGCAAGTGTGTCTACAGCAAAGGTGCGATTTCTTTATGGACACATAACCGATACATGTGTTTACTTGCCAGCATCCAGATATGAATTGTTTATTGATGCACACAAAGAGAAGCCTGTAGGGGGCTGCAGGCAGGGGAAAGGAAAAAAAAGACTGTAATTCCAAATCCAATCTCACACAGAGGTCGCACAAAAAAAAAAAAAAAAAAGAAAAAAAAAAGCTTGTCATTCAAATGGAACAACCGGACCGAAACCCCGAGAGGAGAATTTCCATAACAGAGCTGAGGAAAATGCAAAAATGTCTCTGTGTGTTTCACTCGCTCACCTCTGATCATTTCATTTCATTCTTAAACTCACAACAACATCCAGCAGTGCGAGACCGGAAAGCTGTGCTCGCACAGCAATACGGTGTGGACCGCTTTCCAAATTAACATGCAGGTCCTGAGATAGGTACTCTAACTCTCCAGAGATAATACTATTTTCTTGGGACAAAAAACAGCCTCTTACATTTGAAAAGGCACTGAAGAGTCGTTTTATTAGAAAAAATAAACTTTTTTTTGGCTGGTTAACTAGCATGCTATGATATTTTAAAATGACCACTAAGCAAGAAATCCCACATGCACAGTAAATTAATACCACTGATATACATTATGACTCTTCGATAATTGTTTTACAGCACTTTCACAAAGAGTGTATTTACGTTTACATGCTTTATTTAAGCTAGATTTGAGAGGGTGAGGAGACTTGTAGCTAATTTACACATATATTTCACTATCTTGCTAATTAGCCATTTTGCTGAATTGTTTTCAGCTTTAAATGGTCTTGCATTAGTTATAGAGTTTAAAAATGTTAGCAAAGATGGAAAAGTAGAACTCACGAGTGCACACAATTTCTTGTTGAATGTTTTCCTATGCATGCATATGCATGAATATGTAAATGCTTTATAGTGGGCTCGGGAAAAAAAGGAAATATAAGCTAATCTGTCCTTAAAATGCATGCTATTCGCAATAGACATGGTAATGTAATTACCTTATATGCTAGCTAGCTAGATTTGATAGTTTTCAAACTTATTGTTTGACAAACAAAATTGTCTTAGTATATTCTTTATTGTGATTTGACTGATTATTTTTTTTAAAAAGCAGTGCTTACCACAGATTTATTTTAAATCAGGGTGTAATCGTTTCTATAGCAACGACTCAATCACAGCTTTCTGTAAAAGAAATTGGTTTATAGAAAAGTTAATGCTCAACCAATAACTAACTTCTCAGACATCTTCAGGACAGAGTTTCCTCTTCTTTGTAGTTTCTCAGTATTATGACATGCTCTATCGTGTATCGTATATCATTTCACTTCTTTCCCCATCAGGAACACAAAGGCCTTTCTTCACTCGTCCTCCTCTTCAGCACCCCTGTGTCCTTGTCCTTTACCCTGAGGGACAGAGTTAGGATTATATTTGGATAAGTTTTTACTCTGCCACTCGTCTCGTTTCTTCATGAATTGCTTTTCTCCCTCGAGACACCATTTAATCAGAGCTTCAACATTCATTACCACTCAATGAACCAATTGTCTTTTTTTCCCCCTCCTCTTCTTTCTTTCTTTCTCTTCTGTTCTTTATTACTGAGCTGTCTTTGTTGCCATTCATGGGATGTTTCTGTCTTTCATCTCCTCGTCTGTAAGCTGTCTCGCTTTTATTTAAACTTTAATTACTAACAGAGAGAGAAGATCCCAACTCGAAACGACTCAATCTGTTCAAAACCTTCATCCATTTCATTGTGTAATAGAAAATGTCAGGAAGTTAATAAGAATATCTAAAGAATAATTTGTATATTTGTAAGTGGATTAGTGAAATAACTCTGTGAATAAAATTAGTCTCAGTGTGTCATGTTAGCATAGTGCCGAGATTTTATTTATTTATTCATTCATCTTAATTTGGGCCAGTTCACACAGGTAAATGGAAAATGAGGGGGGGGGGGGGGGGATGGAAAGAATAATACTCAGTAATAAATATATAACATGTATAATGTTATGTTTATTAATATTAAATAAAATCTGTGTAAGTGTGTTTAGCTTAGCTAACAGTTGAACGTGAATGTATCAGTTAGATAAGATCAGGTGAAAATGTATTTATTACAGCTGGGGGTTAGACATCATAAAGTAAACTTATATATACATTTGTGGAATATTATATGTTGTATGTGATATTTTAGTTTTTTTACATTAAATAACAGAATAATTACAAAAACGCAACACCTTTTATCAATACATACATACTTACATACATATACTTATTTACATTTTGTCATTTAAAGTGTCTTTTTATTTGTTGTTCTTTGGATCTTTGCAGAACTTCTGAGCTGGAAAATAATTGGCTGGCATTGTAAGTTGTGTTCAATTATTTTCGTTTTGCAAAAAAAAAAAAAAAATTTATATATATATATATATATATATATATATATATATATATATATATATATATATATATATATATATATATATAATAAATGTGAATTACCATACCATCAGAAAAAAGAGAAAATAGCATTTATTGTTACTGAGCACACAAAAAAATTGAAAATATACTGTTTTTTTTATATTTCTTTAATCGCAATGTGTGGTAATCAAAATCTGATGATAAATGCCCTGCCATGAACAATATTTTAGAGGCAGGGCAAGGGTTATGCATTGCTGATTGTTCAGTAATAAATGTCTGAAGATTTGGTGTGCTATAACATTGCAAGAAGAGGAACAGGTGTTAGTCTCCCATTTACTGTCACTCGCTTAAAAATAGTAGTATCTAAAATATTTAATGCTTTAAGTAAATATATATATATTTTTAAACATACCTAATTTATAATAAAAACAGATGAATGCAACATATAATCGTTGTTATAACAATAATAATAATAATAATTAAGCATATAACTGGAAATTTTACAAAAAGAACACTGTGCTAAAGTTTTAAAGGGTTTTGAAGTTGTAGTGAATTTCTAAACTTATTTATTTTAAAATAATTTAAGTTTAAAGCATCAGATGTTTTATTGAACAGTGAGATAAAAACCGAATTAATCAAAACAAGCATTTCACATTTCCTAAGGATCATTAACATCATATTTGTTGTATTGTTGCTAAGGTATGCTTATGCAGTGTTTCTGTAATGTAAAAGAACTCAGGGTCCTGGAATAAAACCAGGTTTGTGCCGAAACAGTATTTCTGTGCATGTGTACGCTCTACCTGTCCATGTTCGCTTTATTGTTCTTGCTTTTACAGAAAGATGCTTTGTTTTGTCAGTGTTGAAGGTCAGTGCAGGAGGAATGTGCCCTAGGAACGTTAAAACAAAGCCAGTGCTGAGACTCTGAATCTCAAATGAATACGCAGGCGCTTCATTTTTTCTCAGGATGCTCGGCCCTCAAATCACTGAAGCATCCGGAACCTTCCTGTGAATTTCACTTTACCCTTTTCTGTGAGTGGCTCTAATCAGAATTTCAGCTCAGCTGATTTGGTGATGCTGACCTCACAGATCTTCAGGCTTCAGCAGAGCAGTTCTGAGTTATTCAGCAGACAGAGGGGAAAAAAAAAACTTCCTGACTGAATAATCACAGCTGTTTCTCAGCAGTTTCTCACAGGTAACAATTTATATCCTGGACAATCAAGTAAACATGACTATTGGAAAATAAATTACATCTGAAAATAAAAACACACATGGAAATGAAGTGGACTAAATTGAATAATGTTATAAATCAAAAATATTAAAATAGCATGAAAAAAAAATACAAGTGTAAAAACTATGAGATGTGTGATGTTAAATATGGATTGGTTATGCTGAGTGTAGAGTGGTTATGGTAAAAATTGGAATGGTTACATTGAATATGGAATGGTTACATTAAATATGAGATGATGATAAATGATGTGGAATGGTTATGTTAAGTGCGGAATGGTTACAGTAAATGTAGAATGATAATGTAAAATGTGGAATTGTTATATTATGTGAGGTATGGCTATGCTAAATATGGAATGGTTGCGTTAAATGTAAAAAATTATGTTAAATGGAATGGCTATAATAAATGTAGAATGATAATGCTAAATATGCTTAAATGTTATGTTAAAAATGCCATTAACTCGGACTTGGTTTTAAAGTGTGAAACAGGAACTTGGAAATGCGTTTTATAAAACATTAACTTTAAACATTAAATCTGGCATTTACTTGCAGTACAGCCAACGCTGTGACTCACGGTTTGCTAATGCTGCTACTCACTAATGCTATCAGTGCAGAGAGATGAGAGAGAAAGTCACAATGGCTGATGTTGGAAGCTAAAGTTTCTTTAATGCAAACATCCCACCGGTATGAAACGTCTGAAAAGTTTTCCATTTAACTTTCATCTCCTTCTTTTATCCAGCTGCTATCAGGAATTACAGAATCCTCCTCAGCTGCCATTAGCGTAGATGCTTTTTGACACATTCCTCAAAACGTCCAAGACAGCCAGAGCTCCAAGCCTGATGGGCAACGTCTGGATCTTATCGAACGGTGGCTATCAAGAGTCACAACAAGCCTCTTTATCTCACTGCAACACACACGTCCTACTACAGAGAGAGAGAGAGAGAGAGAGAGAAAGAGAGAGAGAGAGAGAGAGAGAGAGAGAGAGAGAGAGAGAGAGAGAGATCAGCTTATTGGATCAGGAAGAATAAAAATGACGTTCTTTAATGGGTTGCTTCTATACCACTTCACTCCACAACTCTGTATAACAGATCGCAGGACATGGATGAAGAAAGATAATTTTATGCTGCTTTGGGAGGTTAAACATCTTACACAGAAAACTGTGAACCAAACATGCTCAGTATAACATTAGGACCACCCATCTATTTCAACATTCTCATATAATATGTTTGTCTGGGAAATGAACATCACATGGAAAATTACACAACACAAATCTGGCTTTAGATCTGTAAATGTTGAAACACATGCTATCTGATTTACATTACTGAAAACACACACGCACACACACACACACACACACACACCATCTGAATAAAATTACTGAACACACATGTTCTCCGAATACATTACTGAACACTTGCGCACACACGCACACACACACACAAACACACACACACAAAACCCCTGATTAAAATTACTGAACACACATGTTCTACACATGACTGAACACACACTTACACATACACAGCATCTGTTAAAATAATTACTAATCACACACACACACATACACACACACACACACACACACACACACACACACACACACACACATATACACAAACACAAAACCACAGAAATTATTGAACATGTATATTGTGCAAATACTTTTCTGAGCACACACTTACGTACACACACACACACACACACACACACACACACACACACAGCATATGATAAAAAAATCAATAAAATACTGAAAACACACACACACACACAAAGCAGGTTTGAGGTGTTTCTATCAAGTAGCATGTATCCTTTACATTCTTTGTCACTGTGAGTGTAACTGTATGTAGTGGCCTACTCCCATTGGTGGATTTTAGAGGAGTATCGAAACAGCTCTCACACTCTGAGAGTTTAATCACAGATTTCTCACACTGACAGATACTTTATCGTCAGCCATCTCTGATGTCAGTGGTGTTGAATCGGTGTCAGTATGCACTTCAACACACTGAGCTCTACTCTCACGACCAAGAATTCATTTCAGACATGATTTTTGTCTGGAAAAAAGCTAAATCACGCTGAAACTCATACAACTTAAAGCCAGATTTAGATCTGTAAATGTTGAAAAAAGATTAGTTCTGTGCATGTGTGTGTGTGTGTGTGTGTGTGTGTGTGTGTGTGTGTGAGAGAGAGAGAGAGAGACTGTGTGTGGCATGTCATCTGTGTCCAGACACACACAATACATTTCTTCAATAAAACTCCATTACACAAACTGCACAGTGAAAGCGCTTCATCGTTTCAGCCTTATTAAAGTTAATCTTATCGACGTTCGAGTTATCTCTGGAGGATTGTAGCGATTTAGCTGAACGTCTTGTCTGCTCTCGTTGATTGGAGGTGTTGTTTTTTTTTTTTTCTTTTTTTTTTTTTTATGGAAAGCTGCATCGTATTATGATGGGATTTTATGTCAGTTTGTTCATCCGAGCAGAAACGGCTGCTGAGGGAGCCTCCTTGTGCGCCTCGGCTTCCACGCATCTGGGTTTTATATTGCTGTTTCTCTGAGATGAGTGTTCTTTTGTGTGATTATAAACATTATTCCACTTCACTGAGACATAAAATAAAGATTTCAAGGTGCATTAGCTTTAGTTTTTCTCTTATTGCTAATTAATCAAAACGAACAGCAGGCAGTGCACCGAGCGTGCCACAGACATCCTTTTATTCGGTGGAATTGTCGCAAACTTTACACCGCTATTGGAAAAATCAACATGCTCTGATGAGAGGACTTTATAATCCATAATTCATATTTGGACAAGAAACAACGATGGACAGAGTCGTATTATAGTCCTTCCACTCCCGGTGGAAATCATCAGGATACTTATCATCAGTTGCTTATTTGCATAATGGAAAACTTACTCAAAGCCATTGGTTGCTCCATCTTCAGAAAATCTGCAGCTTTTACTGGCAAAGAACATTATTTTTATCTGTTTTGAGTTGCATTTATTGCTATAGAACAACCACAAAACAAGTTATCCTGAGTTATGAAGGAATGAAATGAAACCTGGACTTGGATCTTATCTGGCCAAGTGAGGAAAAAAACATGTACAGCTTGGCCCCTGTCTTAACAACAAGCATCGCATTACCCACCATGGTAACACACACCTACACACACACACACACAAATCATTAACACGACAAGCTGATATGATTGATAGTTAATGAGTTTTTAAAGCATTAAAAAGATTATCAAAACATGGGAATCTAAATGTTTAATAAGACAATCCAAAGTTGGTATTTCGATGTCATGAGCTAATTTGCAATCAAAATACGATATGTCTTACGAGAGTGTGTCTCACAGCAGATGCATTTGATTACAAATAACATCACCATAATAATCTTTTGGTATTGCTCTGTATTTCTGTTTTTATACATTTTTATAACCTTTATATCTTTATAACCTTTTTATCTCTGTAAAGTTGATTTGGAAAATGTCTACTAAGCACTATATAAATAAAACAGAATTTAAAAGCTTTTAAAAAGAAAAAGTGGAGATTTATCACAGACCCAAGCAGAAGTTTTGGAGATTGGTTTCATAAAATCCGTATGAGAGCTTTTTATTAGCTTTTACAATAAAAAAAAAAAACCTGAGCAAAGAGTTTAAACAACAAACAAAATCATAAAATAATTACAAAAAGTAAAATTCTAATCAGATTAAATTACACATGAAAGAATAAAACATCAAAAATGAGCCTCTGATGTTATTCGCAGTGAAGCGCACCATTTGTGATTAATTAGACTCAGAATTTGCTGCTGCTGCTCCCATGGGTGCTTTTCAAACTGGGGTGTATTTAATTTTGAAATT
This sequence comes from Silurus aristotelis, assembly GCF_946808225.1. Classification (NCBI taxonomy): domain Eukaryota; kingdom Metazoa; phylum Chordata; class Actinopteri; order Siluriformes; family Siluridae; genus Silurus; species Silurus aristotelis. The sequence goes on from NC_139582.1 coordinate 13,780,165, forward strand.
ATAAAAAGGATGCTTTGAAGGATTAAACCACTTCATACTACTACTTGAGTTCTGGATTGGTCAGAAAGTGCTAATTCATTATCTAGACCAGCATTTCTTACAGTAGCAGCTGCAAATCACTGGTTCCTAAAGCACTCATTTTAATGCAATATCACGTCTACAGCAACAGCTCAATCACAGGAACGTGTTCAAAGGACACTCCACCCATAATATAAAGAGATTGAGATGATTATGGAACTATCTGTCCACACAGCATGTTTAGGAGCAGTATGAACAGTAGGCAGAGAACAGATAATATACATGAAGATTAATCTTAATAAATATACAAATAATAAGTCTACCAAGTACCAAGCATTTAACAAGCAAAAATCTCTCGAACATCCTATACCACCACTTCTCTTGTCTCAACACTACCCTTTTTTTGTTTTAATACTCAAAGCTCCACCTTTTTTGGAACATCACCATTACTGATTGGTGCATAAATTCTGTATGATCAAGCCAATGAATGAAAATGGCCCCTGTAATTAGGAAAGAGAAAGCAGAAGGGTGAGAGAACAGCAAAAAAAAAGAAAAAAAAAAAAAAAGTAAACAAAACAAAAGCACCAAAAAAACTTTAAACGGATATGTGCCACTGCGACACGTAACAATCTCCAGTGTCAGAACTTTGTATATTTTCTGACCTCTTCTAGACAGGAGTTTAAACTTCTTTTCAGTTTTTTCAATAACATGACAAACTAAAATTTGTTTAATTTTTGTGGCTTATAAACATAAAGAGAGAGTAAATATAGGATGGTAAGGATCTAACAGAAATTAAAAGAGCCACTGTCTTCATGTTTCACAACTAGATGTAGTTGAAATGGATTAAAATGTAGTTGTGTCCCTTTAAAAAAAAAAAAAAAAAAAAAATTGATAGTTGACAAAGGAATGAAACCAGTGCCATTGTGCTGTTAGAAAAAAATTATCACTTTAGCGTGGTAACTCTGCTTCATCACCGCTCACTAAAACTTTTAAAACATTTAAAGCCTTTAACCAGACAGTTTTCCAAGACTTTTTTTTTTTTTTGCTTGGCTCGGCTCTTTTTCATCAGCACACAATGAGCAACTTTAATGGAGTTTTAATAGTCATCATGATTGTTACTGTAATTTTCTTTTCACTGATAATGTAAGAATTGTGTGTCAAAAAAAAAGAAAGTACGTAGGACAGTTATGCAAAACGGGACATGAATAATTCATGAGCAGGCCGTCATCGAAAGCTTCTTATACGGAAATAAGTGATGATTAGAGCAAGAACAGCCCATTAAATCATCCAGAACATAGACCTGGCTATAGCTTTTTTCTCTCTCCCCCACCACTCTTACACACAAACACACAATTCTTACTTCATACAAACACCACAGGTGCCTTCAAGCAACCTGATTGCCAACATCAGAGATCGTAATTTTATTAGTACTTGATTTATAAATATTGGACCCTCACTGCAGAGTAGCATTGCTGGTGGTAACTGAGCTCTGTGTGTGTGTGTGTGTGTGTGTATATGTGTGTGTTCGTTCAACATGCTCGCATTGTCTTTTTATTAAAAGTACTTCCTGTGCAATGTCCTTCTCATTTCCTTCCCTCGGGTTTTTGCCAGCACTCCGGGGCCGAACGCTGACACAAGAATGAAACTAAAAGCAGAAAATCTTCACCGTGTGTTTGACCTCGTTTTCTCACAGGAGACCGTAATTCCCATCGATGCCGTTCATGCGACAGAATGAATTTTGCACAGAACGGCACTTTCACAGTTTTAAACATTAAAATGACAATTGGACTATTATGTCTGAAATAAGTTAACTAATCACTTTTTTCCCGTATTTTTGTTGGAGTTTTATCTCTAATAAAACTTTATCTTCTTTCAATTTTCACACAGTTAACAATTTGTGGAGCTGATCTGACAGACAGTTCACACCATTGTGATTTTTTTAAATGATTGTAATCTTTATTATCATCGCCAAAACATTGTATTCTTAACAACGTAGCATGCGACTCAATGAAGAGAATTTTTGTACTATTGAGCATTGAAAAGAATAGGAGTTATTCACATTATAACAATAAGCTGATTCGATATGAGATATAATACTGCAATAATAATGGGTTTACTTGTAAGCGTAAGGTTTACTACTTTTGGATAAAAGCGTGCAAAAGTTTACACACGCTCTGGATCTGTGTAAATATGTCTTAAAAGTGTATTTTTGTCCCCTTAAGAATCTCATAATAAATTGTTTATTAATTTAAATGATTTTTTTTTACATATGAAATGCATAAATGAAAAATCACCACCATCATTCACTCATTGGAAAAGAAATAACACAGTCAGTGCAAACTGGATGAGGATGGTTTCTCTTTTGAGTCTGATTCCTCTCATACCATCTCAGGATGGTTTTCTTTGCCATCGGCTTGCTCAACAAGGATAACCTTATAAGGAACAAACTTATCATCACTAAACATATACATTCCAACTTTATAACCATTTATATCTGTAAAGCTGCTTTGGGACAATGTCTATTGTTAAAAGTGCTATACAGATTATTTAGAATTTAAATAACTATAGGTGTCCTCTCATGTTCACTAAAATTTAAAGTATTAATTTTTTTTTTTTTTTTACCTTTTGGTGTTTAGCAAAAAGTGTTCACTATTTAAGATATAAAAAGTGTTTTTGCTAATGAGGAAGTAATATAATTGTGGATTTTTATTAGTTTCACTCCACCCTTTGGTTATCATTGCTTCCTTGTACACTGATACAAATCTTTTGTTTAGGTCAGCCACATGCGAATTTTATAAACTTCACTCTAAATTTTTACTTGAACCTGTTTGGACAGTTTCTTTATATTCATGACTCATGGAGGGATGCAAACTTTCACACGCAACTGGATCCTAAAATCTTAGGAAACACTGATCTGGTTGAGAGACATCTTTATTAGTATAATTTATTTAGTCAGTGGGGCAGATCTTAAATTAAGCTCAACTAGCCAAATTGTAAACCATAATGACATCACTGTTATTAGCTAATTTTGGCTAGCTGTAATGGAGTTAGTATGATTTTAGCTAGCTACTGTTAGTGTGTGCTAATTTGGCTAATGTGGCTAATCAATTAATGTGATGATATTGTGGTGATAAAAAATGAATATGTTCTTTATAAGTGTACGTTTGTCCCTGACGAGCAAGCCGGTGGCGACTGTGGCAAGGAAAAACTCCCCGAGATGGCATAAGGAAGAAACCTTGAGAGGAACCAGACTCAAGAGGGAACCCATCCTCATCTGGGTTGCGCCGAATGTCCATTTATTGCATATATACGATGTTGCGGTGATGGTGATCAGAAGCAAACTGTAGTCCTGAGTCAATGTAGCAGACTGTTGACAATAACTACAGTGCCATCCATCCTCAAATCTCCTGTACTTACTTCGGAATTCCATGGAACCAACCAAGGCGTTGATAAGAAACCATCCCCAGCTGCACAGAGTGGCCTCCAAATGAAGAGAACACTATCCAGAGGAAGGCCTTGACGAATCCACGGGGGGAAGAGGGACAGGAAAAGTGGTCACAGTTGGATGTTGGGTTACACGGTATACCGGTACTAAAGTACCTAAGATACCAAAGCTTCAAATTACATGGAAATGTTTATTTAACAGAATTATCAGTACAGTAGTAGCATAAAATAATATGTAAGGAAGTTAATACTATCAAAATCACAAAACATGATTGTGGAACTTTTGGCTGCAGAGTATCATGTCATACTCATTTTACATCGACATAAGAAAATAAAGTGATTACAAACGCATATCAGATCTTCACTATCTTACTGTTTCATTGTATCTTGTTATCAAACCATGATTTGTGATTTCAGATGAAAAATTTGCTACAAAATCAACAAACTTTCAACAGTAATGTGAACACTTCTTTTTGACCCTCTTATGGACTGCTTAATTAAAAAGCAGTGTTTAATGAGAATCTGGTAGAGCAATACCATTTACAAACATAGGGATAGTATAAACTCACCGGCCACTTTATTAGGTACACCTTACTAGTAACGGGTTGGACCCCCTTCTGCCTTTAGAACTGCCTTAATCCTTTGTGGCATAGATTCAACAAGGTACTGGAAACATTCCTCAGAGATTTTGATCCATATTGACATGATAGCATCACGCAGTTGCTGCAGATTTGTCGGCTGCACATCCATGATGCGAATCTCCCGTTCCACCACATCCCAAAGGTGCTCTATTGGATTGAGATCTGGTGACTGTGGAGGCCATTTGAGTACAGTGAACTCATTGTCATGTTCAAGAAACCAGTCTGAGATGATTTGTGCTTTATGACATGGCGTGTTATCCTGCTGGAAGTAGCCATCAGAAGATGGGTACACTGTGGTTATAAAGGGATGGACGTGGTCAGCAGCAATACTCAAGAAGGCTGTGGCGTTGACACGATGCTCAATTGGTACTAATGGGCCCAATGTGTGCCAAGAAAATATCCCCCACACCATTACACCACCACCACCAGCCTGAACCGTTGATACAAGGCAGGATGGACCCATTCTTTCATGTTGTTGACGCCAAATTCTGACCCTACCAACCGAAAGTGGCAGCAGAAATCGAGACTCATCAGACCAGGCAACGTTATTCCAGTCTTCTATTGTCCAATTTTGGTGAGCCTGTGCGAATTGTAGCATCAGTTTCCTGTTCTTAGCTGTCAGGAGTGGCACCCGGTGTGGTCTTCTGCTGCTGTAGCCCATCCGCCTCAAGGTTCAACATGTTGTGCTTTCAGAGATGCTCTCTGCATACCTCGGTTGTAACGAGCGGTTATTTGAGTTACTGTTGCCTTTCTATCAGCTCGAACCAGTCTACCATCTCTAATCCTAGAGATGGTTCTGCGTGAAAATCCCAGTAAATCAGCAGTTTCTGAAATACTCAGACCAGCCCATCTGGCAGCAACAACCATGCCACGTTCAACATTCTGACGCTCGGTTTGAACTGCAGCAGATCGTCTTGAACATGTCTACATGCCTAAATGAATTGAGGTGCTGCCATGTGATTGGCTGATTAAAAACAATTTGTGTTAACGAGCAGTTGAACCTAATAAAGTGGCCGTTGAGTGTATATTATATATTGATATATTATTTATTATATATAGAACACTAGTCATGAAGTCAACAGTAGCCAAAAACTGAGTGTGATCAGTAACAGGAGAACTTTCCACAAAATGTGTCGGAGATTATCCTCTCTCACACTGAGCAAGGCGTGCCAGCTCACAGAAAGCGAGCCGGCTTCAGTGCTAGTGAACTTCCACTTTCACTTTTGTGTTTGCATGGAACGTGTAGATTGGTTTTCATATTTATATATTTGTTTTTAATCATGTAATGTTTCCACTCCGTCTCGTCATTAGTCTAGTGTCACGTTTTTGTTTCTGTTCAGGTAATGTACCCAACCCTATCGCATTATTGGTTCTAGCCTTCAAGTGTGAGTTCATTCACAAGTATTGTAATAGTTCATTCACAAGTATGTAACTCACATATGTGGTTACCCCTTTGTTTCCATTTTTCAACTGTGAAGTAGTGCATTCTCTTTTGCTTTGTGTTCCATAAAAAATCTCTTGCTTCTGTTCGTCCTTGTCTTGCCTTAGTCACTTTGTTTACTGACCACCTGACCTGTGCCTGTTCTCATTTGTGCATTTGGATTACGTTCTAGTTTTGATTGCTTTGGATACTACATGAAATAAATTGTTCCTTTTCATTTGCCGGCTTCAAATGGCAGTGTTTTAGAGGGGGTGTGGTTTTTGACAAAGAATATATAATATCTCCAAACACACAAAATCAATTCATCTACTCAGATCTGTTCACTGAATGCTAGAGTTTACGAATAAAAAAAAAACACAGCTAAGGTGAATTGACTGAGGTCTTGATGTGACATGATCTTTGACTGGATGTTTATGTAATGCACTCAGTCTGAATATAAGGTTAATAAGGTGTGTATATATATATATATATATATATATATATATATATATATATATATATATATATATATATATATATATAGGACCTTTTTGCGGCTGTGAAACCTGCTATGAGTCATCATCATTGGCTCCGAAACATTTCTCATATGAACGGTGTCAATGGAGAGCTGCCCGTTGTAGCCGCACTGTTTTTGCTGAGGTGTAAAAGTGGCAGTGTGGAGCAACTGAAGGTGTGATAGGAGTTGATGTTGAATAAATGATGACAGGAAGAGTTGCTGCTTTTCTAGAGATTCAACAGAACAGTAGTGACAATGAAAGATGGTTAAAATTTAAAGAATGCTGGGTTGGACACACGCACACTCAGATGCACCACAGGGCTAAATTAGTGTGCACACATTTCACCTTCTCTGTCACTGCGAAACAATAATGAGCCGTTGTGCTAGCGACTCAAACCTGCTGTGAAACTTTCATGAGCTCTGACTATGTCTGTAAAAATCCCTTAAATAAAGTTGGAGACTCTCCGTATTATCACCATTGAAGCTTCCCAATGTCCCTCAGTAATCAGCATAATATCTGCAATTTCATGACAAACAAAATGAAACAAACTAACAGTTTCAATCAACAGCTTGGAGGTTGATCACATTCTGCTGCTCGCACTCTGATGTGATGAAATCCTATTGACTATTTATGAGTGTATATATTTTGTACTTCTTGGTTTTTTAAATTCCTTTTCTGTTCTCTACATACAGTGCCAGTGGTCCCAATAGCAGAATCAATAACATATTTTGGTATTGTACAGCAGAGTATTCTCAGCAAGTGGGATCCAAGAACACTTTATTGTTTAAAAAAATAACAAATAAAATTAAAAAATTAAAAATCTTATCTGGAACATTCTTCCCGTTCTTCAGATGTACTTCTGGTGGAAGCCATTATGCTTTTATATAGAACAAAATGTTCAATGGGTAACCAAAAACGTATTTGACAAATACTTAGAAGAGGTAACACATGTTCTATGTAGAATAAGTTCTATGTAGCATCCTACACAGTGGTTCTTCATCAGGAAAGGATCAAAACAAATATTCAGTAAAACTTTCTAATTTATCCCCCTTGAGGAGCCTTCTTTTTTTATATAAAGGGTTGCACCGATCACACATAACAGTATGACCTGTGAGTGAATAAAACTGATTATGTCTTCATTATGGCACCTGATAGTAGGTGGAATATATTAGGCAGCAAATTAAAATTTTCTCCTCAAAGTTGATGTGTTAGAAGCAGGAAAATATGGGCAAACGTAAGGTTTTTAGCGAGTTGGACAAGGGCCAAATTTGATGGCTAGACGACTGTGACAGAGCATCTCCAAAACTGCAGCTCCTGTTCAGTATCTATCAAATGTGGTCCAAGGAAGGAACAGATTGATGCATGTGGGGAGTGTAGTCCGATCCAACAGATGAGCCATTAATGCTCGATGGATCAGAAATGTTTTGGCAGCAAAAGGGCGACCAACACAATATAAGGCAGGTGGTCATAACAAAGTAAAAATCTGGAATGCTTAAGAGTTTTTTTTAGCTTGAGCACTTGTGGAAACTTAAAAGGTTCTTCAAACAGTGTGTCCTATAAAAAAGGACTCTAACTAGAACCCAATGAGTTTTGCAAGCTAATGTGCTGAATCATTCAAAGAAGCCTTGTAAGCTTAAGTATGATGCTCAAATGAAAGTGTTTATTACATTTAAACATCGCTTCAGTAAATAAATGTTGTGAAATGATTCTGAATTATTTAGAATTAATATTTTAGTGTTGTTGTAACACCACTGATAATGATCTATAATGTTCTGTGTTTCTTACAGCCGAGCACAATCATCGTCTCACAGCCATGCTGTGGGGGGTTTTCAGAGCGAAGCAGAACTCGAGCTGTGGTGGAATACTAATCAGGCCACTAATCTCTCTCAGTTGTTAATTAGGATTCTAGAGAACAAAAAAAGCCGTCACCTGCTTGATTGAAGTGCTGAACGCTGCGTGTAAGTGTTTGACTCGATTGACCCGAGTTAAAAATAAGAGCATGGAGCACAGAGCAGGCGGGGTCTAAGCACGACCTGTCTGTGCCATTATTAACGAAGGAGTGTTGTAATCTTTTTAATCACTTCCTGTTTAAAGTACATTTGGCTTAAGGGGAAAAATCAATCATGATAAAGAAGGATAGAAATGTCAGACCAATATGAGCTTTATTTCAACAGATAAATTCAATGCTGATGATATAATACAGTTTATGACATCACAATGCAGCACAGGTATAATATTAGTCTAGTCAACAAGCCTCGCACACTAGCCAGCCTTTTATCCTACTTTCTGAATCAAATAGCTTGAGAAGCTTGTCTGAATCAGTGGCCTTGACCCACATTTCAGGGAAAAGAGATTCTAAGCACCAAAAAAAAAAATGCACCAGTCAATAATGATGTGATGACTAGAAAAAAAGGACCAAACTGTACTTTCACCGTTGTTACGAAGTGACAATTAAAGGGGCAACTTTTGTACCTTAATTGTCTCTTCTAATACCTCTAAATAGGGTTCTACATAGAACACACTGTTAGTGTTCCCACAGTGAGACCTACAGAGAACTAATCAGAGTTCTAAAAAGTACAGAAAACTCTGGTTAAAGTTACCCGATACTGCACTCTTTGAAACGGTTCTTAACCTCAAAAAAAGTTTCACTTTGGACTGCTTAAGATAGAAAACCACTCTAATTTGCTTCACAGACCCTTTAAGTACAGATTGTTTTCTGTAGTCTAGATTAGTTAAATCCATAATGAATTATAAAGAGAAAGTTCTACAACACTGAGTAAGTGTAGTATGGTGATGAGAGCTTAAGGTTGTCCTCCTGGAAGAACCCTGAAACATTTCATGCAGAACCATACAACAGATGGCTTCCTTTCTGGTGCAAATTTTTTTATGTATGTGTGTGTTTGAGAGAAGGCAGAGTGAACTGACACCCCACGGCGTTCCCGGGATTAACTATTAGGAATATTAGAAGGACCCATGATAGGTTCACCTTTAATTAGCCTTTAATTAAAGAGCTGGTGAAAGTCTCATTGGTGTGAGGTAAAGGAATTTGTGTGTGTTTCTGGTGATAAAATAATAGGCAAGACATAATTAATAGTAAGTACAATTCATTAAAAAATAAATGGTGAATACTGTGCTTCACTGCTGGGCAAGATGATGTAAAACACGTTTAGCCATCTAATCATATGGCAAAAAGCTGGTGATGTCACCAGGGAGTAGGGTTGCACAGTATACGGTACTGCGGTAGTATTATGGTAATAAACTTGAAAATACAGCCAGTGCCAATATCTAAAAGTCTTTCCTAATGGATAAAATGGATTTAAAATGTGAGGAGCATGAGAAGCCTGATTTAGTAATTATTTAGCAATTTTGCCTGATGAGACCAGGAAGCTTATTGATGATGGAAAAGCCAATGAACAACAGACATTTCAAGTAGAAATCTCTATAAGCTTTAAACTGAAGCCTGAACCCAGCCTGCACTTGAAATCAGTTTTATCAGGACACAGTGCCCACTCAGAACACAAAAGCTCAATATAAGGTGTAAAGTCACATAAAATCCACTCAGTACATCTTCAAAACATAAGTTTTGAAGAGAGTTCATAGAAAGTTGTACACAACTATTTCCACAAATAGCTAACTAGCTAAGTTAATTGTACTCATGAGTTGCACCTGCTGTATGCCAAGTGGTGAAACAGAGAGCATGTTTATTATCTCTTATATATCTTATTATCTTATAATCTTATAGCTAGCCACATGAAGAAAATGGAAATTGTAATAATCTGTCCCTGCTGTTTGCACTTCGACAGATAGCTAAGCAGGATGAAGGACGAAGAAAAAGATCAAAACTGAAAGTTTCTTCTAAATCTTAAGCTGCTCAACATTGTACTTTATTCTTGTGACGCTAAAATGCAAACAAAAAAACATATGTTAAGGATAAAAGGAGTAAAAGTTATTTTGAAAACAGAAAAACATGCTAAAACAAGATAGCATGAAACATGAAATTCAATAACCAAATAAACTTACAGATAACGGCCTCTGGCATGAAAAGAAAATATAGCCTTTTGTAATCATTGAGACATCTGCTGTACCAGTGCTGTTGTGAACTAAAATCTAAAATGGCCATCATGACCTATAACCTAAATCACATGCTGGGCTCCAACCAATCGAATAAATCCAAAATTAAATGACTATTTAAATAGACAGAACACTCTCCACTGGTATTTTCAAAATACCACTATTATCAATACAACAGTTCTTTGGAACATTAGTCCTTCTGTTCTTCTGGTGACAGAAGAAGAATCACGTAAGACAGGTTTCAGATATGTTTTACAATGCCCATCCTTAGTAACTTTGATTACAATTTTCCTGACCTTGTCTTCACTGCCTGTGAATATCTTAGTGACAAGAGCAATAAAACTATATCTCCTTCCTTGATGTTAGGTCGGTTGGTTTGCCATTTGCAGCGACTATGAAGATTGACCATGTACTTATGTCGACACTTTACTCAGAAGGTGTCAGTAATTGCAACGTGCAACTCCGATAAGTCACTCCCAAGCTCCTCCCGTAAGGGATGCATGAGGAGGTTTGTAGATCTAGCAACAGCTTTCCTCAATAAAGTAGTTCCTAAAGAAAGGCTCCTATGACAGCATTCCCAGCTCCTTGTAAGTGCCTTTGAAATTTGTGCCACAGTCTCTGTTTCACTGGACCTCTTATGGCAAAAAAAAAAAAACGGAGGGCATTGATAAAGGTCAAGGCATCAAGAGAATCGATTAACTCAAAGTGCTCGAATGCTCAAACAGGTAAAAATGAGTACCCAGCTTTTACTGTTTACCAAACCCGCTTGTGTTTGACGAGAAGTAACCATCCAGGGCCCAAAGTTGCCATTTTTTTAGGCACTCACTACTTCAGTTTTGGGTTAGAATGAATGTATAATGTGGAATAAGTCTGATATAATTTGTCTAAGACATTTCCACATCGAGAAGTGCTCAAAGCGATGCAAGCCAAGACAAACAGGGAATTCATTGACAGGTCAGTACAATTAAAATGCATTTCCACATCTGAATCAGGGTCAATTAAGATGTATGTCTGATGGTCTTCAAGACCCTTTAAAGCAGAACAAGAAAGAAAAGCAGGCAGGTAGAATATTTTAAATCTGAGGCAGGTACAGAACATGTTGCATGTTTTTTGACAGCGTTTTGACTTGTGGGAACATAATGCCACTGTTCTGGCCTTGTCAATTTTCTTATCTGCTGAACTCTATTACTCATGTATACATAAAACCAGCTGGTTTCGTTATAAAAATATCCCAACACCATTTTACTATTGGAATAAAATTCTACAGCATTTGTGGTAATGTCTGATTTATTTTGAATGAGTTCTGCCAATTCAACTGCCAGGACAGCTGCTCTTAGCTCTAATCTAGGTATGGCGTGAGCAACAGTGGAGCAAGCTTAGTCTTGCCTAAGAAAAACCCTACATCACATGAGCCATCTCCATGCATCACTCTCGGGTAGGCTACTGCTGCAATAACCTTTGTATAAGCATCTGAAAAATGTGTATTTCTGTCATTTGTGCCAAAGATAGAATAACCTTTGAGTACACTCTGGGCATCATTTAGCTAGATCCTGCAAAGTGTTTTCAAGCCTCCCATTCAGCTTCACTTCCTGTAGGTAAAGGGGCATCCCAATCTTTTGTGTCAACTGTCAAATCACGAAGGAGGAACTTTCCCTGAATTGTAACAGGCGCTTCCTGCCCAAGTTGGTAAAAAACACTGTTGACAGTTGCTAAGACACCTGCTAAGACCAAGGCTCTACTGAACAGGTGAAGTATCCTTTTCCAAATCCAGATCCTTGAGGTCCTTTACATCAGCGGTCCCCAATATTTTTTGCGCCACAGACCGGTTTAATGTCAGACAATATTTTCACGGACCAGCCTTTAAGTTGTGGCAGATAAATACAACAAAATAAAATGAAACGACTTGCATAAAACTGTTACTTTCTCAATATAATAAACATGAATCCACTGTGTTGTTTTTTGTTCATTTTGCTAGCTTGCAGGTTTTAATTTAGCGGTAATGTATTATGTGTTAACGGTCGGAGCAGCCTCTTTAAGAAGGTAGCGGATGTAGGTAAGACATGTGACCGAAAAAGCATCTTGACATGAATCAAGAGTATGTCATAGACAGATGTGGCAGAGAGAATCCAGTAATTTTCCAAAATTAAACATTGTTCAGAATCAGATAATAAATAAAACAGAAATAATGTAAGTTATGTATTCTTTCTGTGCGGCCCGGTACCAATTGACCCACAGACCGGTGCTGGTCCACGGCCCGGGGGTTGGGGACCACTGCTTTACATAATCTTTCAATGGAAAGGCTTTGATTACAGTAGTACTGTTTGATGAAGTCTCAGGTTGGAGCATGCCAACATTTGTTTATTCGTTTTCAACAAATCAAATGCATCTTCAGCAGCTGGCACTGATTTCAGTACATCATCCACGTAGAAGTCATGCTCTACAAAGCCTCTTGCATTTTTTCAAACTCAAATTCCCCATGTTGAGCTGCACGATGAAGCCCATAGAATGCTACCACAGGAGAAAGGGACTATTTCCGAACACATGGACCTTCATTCTACATTCATTGACATTTTTCTCAAACCATTAGAAGCACAGAAAGTTGTGATTATCCGCTCTCACTGAAAAGCTATGGAACATCTGCTCAATGTCAGCAGTAAATCCTACTGTATCTTATCATAAACACAGCAAAAGACTAAGCAAATAATGATTAAAATCAGGCATTTGTATGGGCACTAGAGTCAAAAACGACTTTGATCTATCATGGTTTATGAGGTGCAAGTACCACGATTCCTTGTTTTTTTTGTACAGGGGGAACTAATTCAGCATGACCTGCATCAAAAATCCTTTGCATGAACTTAACGATTTGTTCTTGCATTTGATTCTTTCTCTTTATTGTCTGATTTAGTATTATGAGGCATTTCATACTCTGTTCCCTATTGTTGGGTAGCTGTTGATGTGAAATTTGAAAGGGAAGAGGTGCCACCCAGCTGTTAGAGCTATTAATGTACATTTCTTTGTCCATCAATTCCACAAACACTTGATCTTCAATGGAAGGAGCTACCTTTTCATAATCTTTTATCAGCTTGAAGATAATATTATTCAGTAGGTACTCTGAGTAAGTGGTTGAGTAAAAATGACACCCTTGTAAAAAGACGGCATGATCTTTGCTGCTTAGCTTCTCCTCAATCCGTCTTATTAGAACACCATTGTTAAGTATGTTTGCACAAAACACATCAATTGTGCTATGTTTGTGTGCTGACCCTAAGACATTTCCAAACAATTACCCAACCAAAATCAAGTTTTTGGGGATATAGTCCCTTGTTTGGACAATTTAGCTGTCTTCTTACTTTGTGGACTTGGATGATGTCGCTCCTTAAGAGTAGCAATATTTGAGCAGAGGGATCAATCTCATCAGGCATGTAATTACTCTCGATAAGTGTTGGGAGTGATACAGTACCTTTCCATCTATAGATAAGGCTTGAAACACAGTGACTCTTCTTTCAGAAGTTTCCATCTTCACTATAGCATCTGGAGAGCCTTCAGGATATACTCGTATCAGACATATCTTAGAGCATGATTTGAGTATTAGACTGTCTCCACAAATCTCTGTGCATTGTTAAGAGACATTATCATGAGGGCATTTATCCTCCTCCCTGCCATGATCTGATAGGGGTTCTTCAGTGGTCCATGGAGGAGGACCAGGATGAAGTGCTGACACATGTTTATCACTCTCACATTCCTTGCATTTCATTTCTGCTTTGCAATTCTTCACCAAGTGAACAGTGAAAGCGCAGCACCTAAAGCACACACTATTTACTCTGAGCAGTGTTTGCCTTACCTCTACAGTTTTTGCTCTAAACCCACGCCAATGACTCGAAGGATAAGATTTTTTTTATGTATAGGACACTGCTTTTCTACATCAACAGGCTGATCATTGCCACTGCTTGTAGTGGGAACTTTAGCAGATGATGCTACACCTGGGTTATGGGTAGACACTGTAATCCTTCTTTAGGTTTGCTTTTTAGCCGAAGACACTGTTTTAATCTGCTCTATGATGGATGTGCCAATTCTAAAACTTGGATCATTTTGAGCATGTGCTTCCTGACAGACAAAGTAAATAAGAAAGGAAAATTAAGGAAAGGTAACATTGCAAAAGTGACAATTTTGCACAAATGTACAACAAATGTTTCCCCTTTTTAAGATGAGATGAAATTCAATAAACAAATAATCTTAAAAAAAGACAATTGCCTCTGGCATGAAATAAAAAAATATAGCCTTTTTAAATCAGGAAGACATTTGCTGCATCAGTGCTGTTGTGAAGTGAAATCTAAAATGGCCACCATGACCTATAATCTAAATCACATGCTGTGCTCTAACCAATGGAATAAATCCAAAACGAAATGACTATTTAAATAGTCAGAACATGTAATAAGGTACAATTATTTTTGGATTACAGTGCAATTAAATATGACACTGAGGATAGAGCATATAAATACTTACATAGCTACTAAAGCTAACATACAGCTGGCAACATACCTGATAGCATACATGTTAGCATACCGGAGTTTGTTAACATGTTACATTATAAAGGTGTTTCTTTTTATTAAAAATAAAATGGCAATCAGGAAGGAATTTTTGAGCCTATAACCTTTATCCAGCTAAACATATATCTCAATGATGCACTCACTGATCTATTCAATAATATGTTCAGTTGCACGGCAGGTTTTCCCCCAAATGATTTTTTAGACAGATTATTTAGAGTTGTGTGAGTCTGAATAACCCCAGCAACCACACAAAGGTGTTTCTTACAAAAAAAAGTGATTTGCTTTAAATATGGCAGAGGAAACGGTGTGAGTGGCAGATTAATGGTGCAGTGTTTGACAGGTGACTCGTCTGAAATGAAAATGAGTCAGTGTGACTTTTCAGCCCTTTCATCTCACAGGTAACAACTGCGAAAAAAAACACAGACACACATCCGGCAAGCTTTAAGCTCATTATTGTGCGAAAAAAATACAAATAGTTTAATGATTTTTATTTATATCACAGAAAATTAATTAGTGTACATAATACCGGCTTTGGCTCAAAGAGGTGTTCATGTGATGATTGATGAACATTGAGCCCACAAACTTATTCTGCTCATGGCACCTAATCATTAATCGGCTTATGCGTGGGAGAGTGAAATGCTAAAGCCCAGCTGAGTTCATACTTTTCCACCGGGATTTAGAGATGTACCATATTTAATCTGACCCTTTTCCACAGCCATGGTGATGATTTTGGCATTGAGTTGAGAAATCAGTGAATCGTATCAAAAGTATGTCTGCGTTTTCATCACTTCGAAGTGAATTTTATTCAGCCAAAAATTTTATTTAGTGATTTATTCACTGATTCACGCAACACTCGAATTAATATTTAGCTCAAACAGCTTAAGCAGCATTAACAATTGATAATTATAACTGTGATATATCATTCATAATGTTTTTTGTACAATATGTGGATGCTTAGACAATTAACTAATACAAATTATTTAGGATAGCATTATACATCGTTTAGGCATAACATTATGACATTTTGACAGGTGAAGTGAATAACACTGAGTATCTCTTCACCTATTATATATTATAGGATATAGAACATAGTATATAGAAATAGAATTAAGATACCGGTATATTAAGCAGCAAGAGAACATTTTGTCCTCAAAGTTGATGTGTTAGAAGCAGAGAAAATGGGCAAGCGTAAGGATTTGTGTGGGTTTGACAAGGGCCAAATTGTGATGGCTAGATGACTGGGTCAGAGCATCTCAAAAACTGTAGCTCGTGTTGGATGTTCCTGGTCTGCAGTGGTCAGTATCTATAAAAAGTGGTCCAAGGAAGGAACAGTGGTGAAGGCTCATTGATGCATGTGAGGAGCACAACAGACTGATCCAACAGACGAGCTACTGTAGCTTAAATTGCTGAAGAAGTTAATGCTGTTAATGCTCGACCGGTCAGGATTGTTTTGGCACCAAAAGTGGAACCAACAAAATGTTAAGCAGGTGGTCATAATGTTATGCCTGATCGGTGGTCATTATGTTATTTCTGATTAGTGTATTTTGCATTGTATTCATATTGTGAAGCAAGTTATTCCCTGAATCAGCCTCAAAATCGAACAATTTACTGGTTGAACACATGATTTCCTGACTCAAAAATTAAATTAAATTACATTTATTTTGAACAGTCGGTTTAACATGGACATTGCCCCAAAGCAGCTTTGAAAAATAAATAATTATATATTTTGGCATAATAAACCAACCCCTGTAATTTTAGCCCTAATGAATAAACTAGTGGTGACAATGGTAAATAAAACCTCCCTGAGAGGCGGAAGAAACCTTGAGAGGAATTAAAACTCAAAAGAGAACCCATCCTCATCTGGGTGAAACCGAATGTCCATTCATTAAAGTTCCAAATTAAGGTTGGCTGTTCACTGATGGACAGTTGAATGTAAGGCTGGCATTAAATACCAAAATAATTCAATAAAAAGAGCTTTGGGATATAATCAGGCCTAGACAACATTTTTTTGTAGCCAGTTAAAAGGCTTAAGCACATGAGACAGCTTTACTTTTATAAAATGGTATGATCTATCGTAGATCTATTGTAGGTCACTTATGTGACTTTCTAACATGGATTGGGAACACTTTTAGTTTTTACTTTTAAAATAATTAAATAGGTCATATTTATCATTTGCAAACAGTAATTTAAAGTATGTAAAATGCTTAATGGTGCTATTCCGCCTTGAAAGTTAATGTTATTAGACCCCTGAGAGGTTTTTAATTAAAAAAGATTTTAATCCAATGAGTCAGGAGCTAAAAAGCAAACAGTTGTTTGGTGATTAATCTTAAGTGAAATGTTGATATTAGTGATTTTTTTTTAAGCATCTAATGTATGTTATTGTGCATCTTGATGGACGTGTCAGACTCATCTTTTAAGCTTAAAAAACGCGACAAAAAATTCCTCTGTGATTTGTCACCACATAAAAATTCAGATCCAAGCCTCAGGCTGAAAGTCATCACATGTATTTTTTTCACCCTAACAATAATTCATTAAATTCACTTTTAGCGCCCTTCTGGCTCTCCAAGACACTCATATGATATATATTTCATTTTACGGTGCATTTGACACATCTGAAATGTAAAATGTTTTATCTGGGATTTATACAGGTGGAAATGGTCCCGGCTGCAGCGGGTGATAAATTCAGGACTGTAACTGTAAAAGGTAAAAACTCGCCGTTCTTTCAAGGAAGAGAGAAGTGCTGAATGACAACGAGGCTTTTAAAGCTTTCATGTGGCTGTGCTTTTAATGGTAGCTTTAACTGCGTCTTGTTTCACATCACATTGACAAGGGGTTAGAGGGACAATGTGGAAGCTTCTAAACTATTTTATTAAAGTTGGAGTGTTTATAAGATCACTGAGATTTTAGGACAAGATCAGAAATACTGTTAAATGTGTTGAATACTGAATTATTATAGGTTGGAATGGAGGTATATTTAACACATAGTTAAATATATAGGCTTGTTCTAATAAGTTATTACAGCTCACTCACAGGGACATAATAAATAGTTTAAGAACACATCCATAATACTGATATTTTGTGAGGAGAAATGTGTTTATGTAACATTTATGGGAGAAGTCTCATATTGGAGACTGTACTTCGTAACAGTCAGAGGTAAACGTGCAAATTTTTCAACATCTTCAGGACAAAGATTTCGTGGTTGTGTTTCTTTCTCGTTAACACGACAAGTGCATTAACATTTTTTGGTCTTTTTATCATCTTGAGAAGAAAACAAATTAGAGAAATGTGCCCAGTAGTTTTGGAGACATTTTACAACATTAAACATTAATCATGAACAGGGACTATGTTTCACAAAAGGTCAGGTAATGGCTTCTGGGATTATTAATATAAATTGGCACATTAAAAAAATACCAACACTTCTTTTCATACTTAATATATGACAATCATGTGTTACCGTACAGATAAAAGTAATACACCATTCATTTCTGAAATAAAGATGGTAATCGTTAGTAAATTGCTGTTACATTATAAAAATAAAACACTTCAGGACATACATTTATGGAGAAAAAATCTTTAGATCGATTATTACTGATATAACTAGATATCAAAATTAGCAAACTAATAAACCAGTGTATAACACTGAAACAGAAGAGTCCAGCAGCAAATTTCACCTTCAAAACCTATAAATCTTTTATCTTTTTTTTTTTCCGATTGTTTCTGCTTCAGTCCAAACCTCATGCATTTTTCCTTCGTGTGTGATGAGATCAATCATTTTCTCATAGTC
Source organism: Silurus aristotelis (assembly GCF_946808225.1). Classification (NCBI taxonomy): domain Eukaryota; kingdom Metazoa; phylum Chordata; class Actinopteri; order Siluriformes; family Siluridae; genus Silurus; species Silurus aristotelis. The sequence goes on from NC_139582.1 coordinate 13,798,605, forward strand.
ACTTTTCATGTATCAATTTCCCTAAACATGTATCTAAACCCGAAGGGAATTTCTTTTTATATTTATTCCTAAATCCGTCTTTTTGCTTTCAGCTGGGATTAAACTGCAGATCTGCAGCTCAGGAAACACTCGCTCAACTTTCCCTGTTTCATCGCCTCTGCAAAAGTTTCTGAACAGACTGCATATGGAAGCACTTAAGAGAAAAAGATAAACATTTGATTATGACACAAAATGCAACCCAAATCAAATATTTGCATGTTTTGGTCAAAGTTCAAACTAAGCATTAGCAGGGGGTTTGGCAACCATTTATATTCCATTGAGCTTCCACATGACTACGATAAAAACATGACGGATGAGTATAGAGTATTAACATCACAACACACTGATTCTGAGAGAGAGAGAGAGAGAGAGAGAGAGAGAGAGAGAGAGAGAGAGAGAGAGAGAGAGAGAGAGAGAAACAAAAGTAAATGGAAAGTTCCAGAGAATTTCGTGTCAAGTTATGCAGCTGCTAAAGTGGATTTTTTTGTACTCTACATTCAAATTATGGAAACCACTTGTGTGTCATTTTTCATGAGTAAACGTGTCTGAGATTCCGATTTACACTTACACAAATACTCACCTTAACAACCGACAAAATCAGGGATAGAAAATACAAACCGAAATAATCAAATTCCATTTGTTTTTCATATTAAAAATAAATATATTAATAAAATGGAAATGTGACTAAAAAAACACTTATATGATGATATCTGAACGAGAAGATGCTGCATGTTCACTGGTTTCGTGAAACAAAATGGCTTCCACACTCATCATTCAGCAACATATAGTACAGCACTTGATCCAGCACATCCTGCTGTGCTGGATGAACGAGATTTTATCACACTTTTCATTTTTTGTGACTTTTTTTTTTAAATGAGTAAATTAAAGTCAGTGTTTGTGTGCATTCATTGCAATCTGCTTTGTATTAAACATGCTCTCTCTCAGCATGAAGGATAATCTGAACCAGTGCTAATTTCAGTTTAATTTTATTTTATTTGCATAGCACATATAACAATTGTACGAAAGCAGCTGGCTAAACTGATATAACTTAATTTTGAATACAAATATCATTGTTACATTTGTAAATGAGTCCCTAATTTTTATTCCAAATGAGCAAAATAAAAAAGTGGTTGCAATAAAAAAGGAAAAACTCCCTGAGATAATATGAGGAGGAACCTTTTCATTAATTCTCATCTGTAACAGACTGATGAGAAACTGAATGTCAATTACATTTAGATTAACAGCATTTAGCAGACCCCCTTATCTGAAGCAACCTACAGTTTCTCGTTGTCGTTTACACATTTGAGTAGTGGAGAGTTAAGGGCCTTGCTCAAGGGCCCAGCAATGACAGCTTAGTAGTGCTGGGATTTGAACTCATGAGCTTTCAAACAGAAGTCCAATGTTGTCACCACTGAGCTACCACTTTGCGAACCAGGAATTTTGAGAGCCATACCAACACGGAGCTTGTTCATCTTCATCATCATTGAGATTATAACACTTGGGTGCAAAACCACTAATAGCTATTTTAGTTCTAGGCTATTGCAGCAAAATGTAGTCCAAATCCATCTTCAGCTTTTTCGAGTTGAATTTTCTACAGTAATCTACTCATCTGCTAAAAAATTCAGTCCATATTCAATATGCACTTTGAAGTAAAGATATTGACTAACAAATTGTGTTGTATTTATGGGCTTAATTTTCTAAAATGACCTTACATACTGTGTGTTTTCAGTATGCCATTTGTAGTTATATTAAACACTTTGACAAGTGTTCAGGATCAAAATATAGCGTACTGTGGGCATGTAGGCATGTCCCAAATTTCCCACTACTGAATGTATTTGTGCTTAGTAATAATAGGATTTTAAATGAAATGGTATGATGTAATACATTTAATGAAGTGCACTCCGACTTTTATACTGTTTCCTGAAAGCTGTTTACTTTTGAAATCTCAATCCGGGGATGAGGAGAAGGAGGTGGTGGTGGTGGTGGTGTTAATTGAATAGGAGCTTGGTGTAATGGGTCACGGAGCGTAATTGAAAGGAGGTAAACAGTGTCTCTTATCTTCCTGCAGCTGTTTAGTTTTAATTGAAGCGTTTACTTTAAAGCACTGCAGGCCACCATCTTTACTCTGTGTGCCACACACACACACACACACACACACACACACACACACACACACACACACACACACACACACATATTCACAGACAATGCCACATGGATTTGAGCATTCCAACAAAAATACACACAATCCAGCTTCGAAACATCTGTACCACAAAGAAATTAATCAGCCCTAAAGGAGAAGGACAAGCTTCAAAACAAACACACACACACACACACACACACACACACACACACACACATACACATATTAATAAAGTCATTTCCATGATATATTTGTAATGAACTATGGGTGACAGTTGAAGGTGATGTTTTCATTGTGTGTTTCAAAGCTAATGCTAGCTAGTGAAAGTGACTCAGCAGCACTTAGCATTTGCTGACTACTTGGATTCTCTTTTCACAAAAGATGTCATTGTAGGGGCCCTCGTGAGTGCACTGATGATTTTTTGAAGCATCCCTTCTCTCGCTTAATAGAGAATATATGCAGCCAAAAACTAATTAAAAGTCTGACGCCACGTGCAGTGAAATAATTTCATATTTAACGCTGCATATAAAATGCATAATCATAAACAAGTAATTATCCTGAAGTAAATAAATAAGTATGGACCGAGTGATATTTTTCTCAGCGGGATTTTTAACGTTGTCAGTAAAGCGTAATTACGTCGAGGAAGTTCTGTTTGAAGTGCGGGATAATGAACACGATCCAGCTTCAGGTGTTCAGCGCTGTTTACGTCAAAGTCTGGAAGGATTAATGTCAATTAATCCACTGCGTTCACACCGAGACTGAAGAAAAGCTGCTCATGATGACAAAGCGTCACATTCACTTACAGCACACTGAGCTCAGCTTCGAAAACGAGCGTGGAGAAAAAATTAGTTTAGAGACAAAACTAGCACAGAGAGAAAACAAGAGCAGTAACAAAATGAGTGCCAAGACAAAATGAACGCAGAGGCAAAACGAGTGCAGAGTCAGAGTTCTGATTCTGTAAAGGGGTGCAAGACCAAATATGTGCAGATCAGAGCGAGTGCAAGAGAGAAAACAAATGAAGTCAGATCAAGGGCTGAGAAAAAAATATGTGCGGAATCAGAGGAAGGGCTGATACAATTCTATAGCAAAATTAGAAAAAGTGCAAAGACAAAATGAATGCGATCAGAATGAGTGCAGAGTCAAAACAATTGTCAAGACAAAACAAATGCAGCTACAGTTGTTCAAGTGACAAGACAAAACAAGTGCATAGACAAAATAAGAGCAGAGACAAGACAAAAGTGCAAAGACACAATGAGCTCAGCTATTCTAACATGTATAATATTTTAGTAAACCATCTGACTCTAAATATTTTATTTGATGAGCAAGCAAATAAAAAATGTTCAGGATACTTTATTGATGCCCAATTGATTACATAAAGTAAATATTTTGATTATTTTCTGTGGTGTCTCAGAGTTGCTGATGTCTTTGCTGCCTGATTCGTGTTTTTTCAAGGTTTATATATATATGACAGTTTATAATCAGCGCTAATCATACGGACGTTCCGGCGAGTGCAGTTAACAAATTATTCATGACAAGTAAACAGTAGAGCAACTCAAGCGTTCAGTGTGTGTTTCATTTTCTGCCTGAACAAAAGGTTTATAGATGTAAATCATTTGCATATATTAATGCAGTGAATCTAATCTACACACAGCGCTGTGATCAGACTGAAAATGACACAGAGACGGTTGCAGCGAGTGTGATGTTTAACAAACAAAAACTGATTAGTGATGATAATGATGACTGACTTCCTGTACAACATGGAGCGGATTTATTTATCACGCGTGTATCTGTTCTATACATATCTGCACATTCTTCTATATACACATTCTTCTGCCTGAGTAGTATCAATAATGATCAAGCGGCGTGTTAGGATATGGATGAATAATTTTGCTAGCTTGGTTTATTACTGCATTTCTTAGCTTCAAAATCCCCGTTATATTAAAAATAATTAAAAAGAGAAAAGAAGAAAAGAAAAAAAGTGAAACGCTGTCACTGTCGCTGACACTAAAAATGACACTGCTCTTTCTAATGTTGAGGATGAGTCACTCTAAAAATAGAGTGGAATTTAAAAGATAAAGTCATAATAGATAGATAGATAGATAGATAGATAGATAGATAGATAGATAGATAGATAGATAGATAGATAGATAGATAGATAGATAGATAGATAGATTAGACAGACAGACAGACAGACAGACAGACAGACAGACAGACAGACAGACAGACAGACAGACATTTATCAAAAACACACAAAAAAAAATGCTTCCACATCAATAGATCCAAAACAATAGATTCTTAGCTTGATAAGAACATGATGACAAAAAGCCAGATTTAAAAGAGCCAGAGCAAAAGTAAACACACACCCCTGCTGTGAATCACATGACGGCTCCTGCTGTTCTGCAATCAGGCGTTAGTGATCGGCAGTGAATCAGGGCCCAGAGATGGATGTTGACACGCTCCTCACGACATACTGACACTTCACTAACTACACCACTATGCCTTTAGAGTCTCATACTAACTAATTTGTGGAATTGAACATGGAGCTGAAATAAGTATCCTTAAGTAACCTGCATTTACATCAGTTTTAGTGTGGGAAAACTTCTGATGCTAGAAACTGTTTAAATATTGAACTTAAACACCAAATAGGTATATGAACAGCTAGCTATGTTTTGGAAGTTGTATGTTTGTAGGTTTCTTGTTTTCAAGTTCCATTTTCTGGATGTTGAATGCTTTTAGGTTAAATTTTCTGGATAAATGGATAAATGGATATATGGATACTGCATATATACTGTAGATACATATACTTCAATTTATACTATATTCTACATACACGTATATTTACTTATATTTATGAGAGTTTGCTGGATGTTTAGCAGGTACAATTTGCACAGTTTCTGGACACTCTCTCTCAGCACACACATATACACAAGTCTTTTTTAACCTTCAAGCCAGAATGAAATCTCGAATCAGCGAAGACTCTGGAGTGTTCAAGTGTTTGGGGTGAAGTTTGTCCAAGTGTTGAGGATTTTGCACTCTAATTGACCTTTGACCTCCGACTGAAAGGAACTACAAGGACGCCACTTTATGCAGCACAGTTTAAAGTCCCTCCATCCATCAGGAGACTGATGGCGTGTCAACAAGCACTCAATGACACTGTGTGTGTGTGTCACCCTTTGTCACACTCACACACACACACACACACACACACACGCACACAAAAAAAAAGTTAAAATTCAGGCAATCAGGCATAAAAAATCCAGCAGCTTTTACTAGACCTACAATACCACCTAAACTAACACACTAAACGTGCACACACACACACACACACACACACACACACACACACACACACACACACACACACACACACACACACACCTTTTCAAGCATTGTGTAAATGAAAAAAATCAAATAGCAATAACAAAAAAAATTATCCAGCAGGATATGATAAATTCAGTAATTTCATGCCCTACTGTGTGAGTTATTGAGTGCTCGTCATGCTGATTTGTAAAATTACACTTCTACATCATCTTTATTCTCTACTGCAGTCTGTTAGACAAATGGCAGTGTTTAAATCCAAGTGAAATACTGCCACACTTGTGGGCTTGTTCTGTTCCACTTCCCCTTGGTTAAATCTATTTGGCCAACAAGAGCCATGTTTCAAAGAAAAATCTCAGAATCACCAAGAACCCTGAAGACCTACAGCCTCTAGTACATGCACTCTGAGAATGTAAGACCCTGGAACATATGTCCATAAAAATATGGAACCTGAAAAATATATTGGCCTGGAAACAGAAGGAGAAAAGACAGAAGATGAAAACATAGAAACTTATTAGTGTGAATTTATCCAGCCTAGAGAACAGGAAATGAGGAAATATGACAGCCAAAACTAAAAATACAAAGATAGAACCCTGAGAAGACAAAAAACACCACCTATGATGTTAAAAACATAAAACGTAAAAGAAATGGCCCTGAGAATATGGAACCTGAACACACTGCAAAAACTCATCATCTAGTCAAGACTTACAATCTTATTTCCAGCCATAAAAATTATATTAATCTTATTTTAACAATAAAACACTATACACATGCAGATTGTGTTGGATTATTACGAATGTTTTCAGATTATTTATCTATATTTCTTAGCGAGCAAAGCTTAAAGTTAGTTATTTTACCTGCGGATTAAGCTTAATTACCATCAGAGACATTATTTGAGCGCAGTCTTGTATCTTTTAAGACTTTATTTAAGATGTAATGATTGTTTTAAGGTTTGCCCATGCTCAATAATCACACTTAAGCCTTGTTCGTTAGTATTATTTATTTCAAATGCTTGTTTTATGTCAACACCAACACATTAATTGACAACCTAATAACAAATTATAAAAGTCTGCAGTATTAAGATAGAACACTGTTTCTGAGCATTATCCAGTATGCTAATTATTTTTTAATAATAATTTTTTAATAATATTTATGTAGAAACGGTTTTCTTGTATGGCCCCTTTAAGACTCTGTTACTTGCGCATGTTGCCCCTTTAAGACTTCACGCTCCGGTATCGGCGCAGCAGAAATTCAATCGTGAAAAAAAAAAAACTGTGGGCGTTTCTCCTATAAAGGAGATATTCATTTATTAATTTATTATGCTTTAAACAACAAACATATTTTTAAACATACATAACAAATTAAACAATCAGAATCTATACAAGACAATGCTAACAAAACTAATAAAAATTATAAAAACAACAATAACTTGCATACAAAATTTAATAATAGATAAATACAAATACATATAAATACAATAAATACATTAACCTGAAAAAATTAATAAATAAATTACAACCAACTACAGAGATAATACTTACACGGTAGTAATATTACAGATATAATTATCGTACCATTTCAGATATCTGTCACTTTTCTTGTTTTTAATTAATCTAAGAGATTTGATAAATATGTCATTTTCAGTTGAAAAATGTGAAAAGGAAGGCTGTGATTTTTTAAGTTTTTAATTTATAATAAAAAAAAATTCTCAAACAGTTAAAGGAGTTATTAATCGCAAATATATTTAGTAAATATATTATGTATTATATCGTAAATATATTATGTTGTAGTTGGTGCTCTGGATCCTGTAAGTTTGTATGAGTGTGTTTGATAAGCACGTGTTACATGCACGTATATTTACACATCTATCGTAAACTTGATTGCACTGATTTCTATTTGGTGTTTAACAGAGTTCAGAAGTAATAAGTACAAATACTGAGTTTTAAGTATTTAAAAGATACTGGTATCGGTAGTTCACTATTGATTTTTTTGGGCATTTTTACACAAATATCTGTACTTACTACTTCTTACCTTTTCAAACCAGCCTTGTTACTTTAGTATAAATCTATTTGTTGACATCAATATTTTTCCTTCTCATTCGACCCTGTTTTCAGCACATCAACCAATTTCTTGTCACTGAATGGCTTTTTTAATCTACCACTGGTGTATCATTTGCTGGCTCTCACACACACCACAGATGTAGACTAGTTTACAAAGATAACAATGTGGAAGACAGAAGGCAACAAGAAGTCTGGGCTTAATGTGGATGAGACAGAGGGAGTCAGCGATGTAAACATGACTGAGAACAGAGACATTCCTGATCACCTGCTCATGTTTTCTCTGCTTGTGTTCTATATGGTGGTTGTTCAGCCGAGATAAATTCATTAGATAACACAATTATTTTGTATTAATATATTAATTTGATGTGAGTGACACTAAAACAGGTAGTAGTAAGACTACTTTTTACTTAAGTACATGTCAGAGCCCAAACTTTTTTACTTAAACTTGAGTAAAAAAGTGTAGTAACTACAAGTCTTTTAAAGCACAAGTATCTGTACTTCTACTTAAGTGAAGGAAGTGTGTACTATTGCCATCTCTGGTGTTTAATTTCGATAGTTTGGTTGTGGCAGCGGGCAAGCAGAAGAGCGGCGGTTTGCTTACAACTGCAGCTGATGAGACCATCAATACCCTGAGTTTCAGTGTCCATCAAAGCCCGAACAAAAAAAAGAGAGTCAACAGCCTCCTCGGAGAAGGACACCGAGCAGAACTGCCACATTGGTGTTTTACTGTGTTTGATATCTGCAATTTTGGTGCCAGTTTATAAGGATTATAGCTAAATGACTCATTCATATATCAGTATAGTAATTAATGCAGCTGTATTATTTTACTACATCAGCATTGGTAGTGTTATTGTTTACTATGTTGACAAACTATTGGGTTTAAATTGTGTATGATTCCCTTATTTCGGAAATAAATTTTTTGCAGACCACACACACACACACACACACACACACACACACACACACACACACACACACACACACACACACACACACACACACAGAAATATGTTATTATTCTCCAGTAAAGTCAAAAAGGAAGAAACTATGTTTGACTTTTTTTTAGCTCTGACTCACCTTCCAGGGAGAGTGTTTAATAAAGATTTCAGTTCTACAATTAACAAATCTATTCTAATTCTACAACTTTTCTATGACGTTTTACTTAGATGTTCTGTAGTTTGCTTTCAGTTTCTCACATTAAATATATCTTTGTGTTCAGTAAACACATTCAGTAATGTTTTATGTTGCAATAAGTTTTGAAGTATTTTAAAAAGCAGAAAGTACATATTCTTGCTTTGTTTTTGCATGGTAACTTCTGCGTTTACAAGGCAGCCTTTATATTAATAATAAATACTTATCGAAACCATGTATTTGTGTGATTTTTAATAGTAATCTTGTTTTTAGTTTTAAAGCTTTGTCTCGTTTTAAGACAGAATGTATATTAATGAATTCTTAAATGAAGAGGTATTTGTTTAGTAGCTCTGGTTTAAAGATCTTTTCACAGAAATTAAGAAAAGCAAACTTTAATAAATAATTACCAAGCTAGTTTTATTTTAAGACATTTCACTCTTCTCTAACACATACATATATGTTTTCTTAGTTCATGAAATCCTACCAACTGTAATTATCTTACTTTCCTGGCAGATGATTTGACTAGTCTTCTTTTAAAATCATTAATTTATTTCTTTATATTTAAATGGTTATTTTTTGCAATGCATGGAACATAGACAACATACAACCTACAGAGCATAGGGCTCTGAGAACTATGACCTGCGAACATATAGTACAATTAAACAAAACATTGACCCTTCAGAACATGCAACATGCAAAACTTAGGGCCCTGAGAACATGAATCATCCAAAACATGGGGTGATGGAACATACAATGACCAGAACACAGGGCCATAAATACATGAATACTCAGAACATACAACTTACAGAATGTGGAATCCAACATCACAGAACCCTGAAAACATTCTAGAACATTTCTTGGAAATTGTCTCCTGGCAACCATTCATTCATCATAAGATCATATGAATATACGGCTTTATGAACACAGAGGGCTAGGAACATGGATTCTGAAAACATATTGCACAACCATTAAATGATATTGCCTGAAACATATAATCATCATAAATAGCATCCTGGGAACAATGAGCAATGATACATAGGACCATGAGAAAAGGTATTTTAGAACATAAGGAAAAAGGAATTTAGGAAATAGATGTGAGGGAGTGCAGAGCCCTCAGTACATCAGACTGCAAACCATTAGATTTAACAACATTAAGTTATAAATAAAGAAGGTAAGATTGAAGAGCCAGGAAAACCGAAAACCCCATAGAACATAGAACCCCAAAAATACATGCTTAAGACTGAACTACAAGACTTCAAAACTCAGCAGAAAATATGATCAAAAGTTTTAAAACCCCAGAAAGATAGAAACATTATAGACAAAAACATTGACACACCTAACTTTCCCAGCCATATGTGGTTCTTTCCCAAACTATTATCACAAAGCTGAAGGCACACAATTGTATAGGGTGTCTTTAGCATGACAATGCCCCTGTGCAAAAAGCAAACTCCATTAAGATAAGCTTTGAATTAGTTGGAGTGGAAGATTTCCTATGGAGCTCTGACCTCAACCCTATTGAACACCTTTGGGATGAGTTGGAACACTGACTGAACCCCAGGCCTCCTCACCTCAACTACATCAGTATCTGACTTTACTAAAACCTTTATGTCTGAATGAGCACAAATCTCCACAAGCACAATCTAGTGGAACATCTTTCCAGAAGACTGGAGAGAATTATAAGAGCAAATTGGAACTAAATATTGTATGCACTGCTGAAAATGCACGTACCATACTTATGACAAGGTGTCTCCAACCTTTTGCCAAGATTTGTGTCACAAAATGCAGGGTGAAAAATCAATGCCTCGCAAATCACGACATGTTATTTATATCATCAGTTGTTTGTGCCAGAGAGTCACATTAAGTGAATTTCAAGCTTCTAATTATTAATTCCTTCATTCACTTAATTGAATAAGATAGATAGATGATAGATAGATAGATAGATAGATAGATAGATAGATAGATAGATAGATAGATAGATAGATAGATAGATAGATAGATAGATAGATAGATAGATAGATAGATAGATAGATAGATAGAGTAGGTGCAGATATAAATATATGTTCTGCAAATAAACATATAGGTGATGGGCAGTAAAAATGTGCAGAAGCTGTTAACATGACTCTAGACATTACAGTTTTTATTGATATGCCACGATATTTTGTTATAGGAAAAAAAAAATCCTTACATTATAAATTGAATTGAATCCTAGAACACAACCTTATGTGCATCACATGCCCTTGTTGAAAACACATGAAGTAAATCAAATGTATGTGTCTTTACAGCACATCATTTATTTCAGCATCACACTGCAGATTAATATTCATATTGCTTAAAACTCGAGAACCTGCTGAAAGAAACACAAATGATTTATGCAAGGCCCGGAGAGAATTAACACATGCTAATGAATTCACACACAGAAGCCAAACAGCCTGGCGTTAGATCTGTGTAGCGTATGCAAGCTTTCTCAGTGTGTTTGTGCGCTGACTAGGACGGGCTTTCTGCCGATGTTCCAGGAACAAAAGGCCCCGTCCTTTACTTAAAACCTTCCAGCGTGTGCACTATGGAGTTCTGAGGTTCTGGTTAAAGCGTGGATTTTTGTCTATGAGAAGTAAATCAAAGCAACAGGACATTTCAGAACAAATGACGCTTCTCAGAAGGGCACAGAAACATCTACAAGATTAGAGCACAAGTCGAGTCACTTTGATTTACAGCTCTGAGATGATGTGTGTGTGTTCACAGCGGAGTTTAAAGCCTTTCAGCCTGGCAATAAGATCAGTGTAAGAATCAAAAAGACCTGCTAGATTCCAATTTACTGTGACGCACAGAACGGAGCCGACAAAACACGCCTTTCAACTTCTGAATAAGATGCTCCGACTTACTCTGGTGTCATAATGAAGAGAGAGAATCCAGAGAAGAAGTAAATGGTCAAACACAAACATGGCACAAACTATCAAACATAACGAAATAACAGAACACAGAACCGACCATCAAGGGAAACAGCTCAGAACTCGAGACAATGGCAAGACTGTGTTTATACAGTGAGCAAACCGGATGATGTAGCTTTGCTTTTATGCTACCTCATATTACAGTTAACATCTGCAGGAGTTTTTCAGTCCGCTTTTTTCGATCCACTTATTTACGTTTTGTAAAGGAAAATGTATGCATTTAAAGTGATCTATTAACAATTCTGAAATACTGTTTTAAAGGTTGATAAGTCATAAAATAAACAAACAGCATGTAAAAGCATCCAGACAAACAACTAGCAACACAATACACAAGAAAAATAAATAAAATTAACAAATAATTCAGGCTATCACCTTTCAGTTTAGAAAGTGTGAAGTAGAAGTAGATTAATGGATTATCCAACTGTATATATTTTTTTATTTTAGATTGGTTTGAAAGGATTTACTGCACCAGCCTGGGATTTTCACAGTTTAGCCAAAATGTCAGGAAAATGCTGAAAGTAGTCTGGAGTTTGTCTGGAAGTTTTCTGAAGTGTGAAGCAATACTGTTTAACTCTTAATCCAGAGCATTCTTAGCCCATGTGTGTTATTTCTGATGCTATTTTGATCCTCAGACTCAGCATGCGTTCAGTTCCTGATGGAAGGAAAAGAGAAATATTGCAGATATTTTTTCAGCGAGTGTATGCCGAAGTATTCGAGTTTCTCCTCTATAGGTGTTCATGTAGGTGGAAGGTGTTTGTGCTGCCAGTTAATCTGCGGGACGTGCATTTTCTCACCGCCATCCTTCTTTTTGTCTGCATTCCTCCCACCTCCTCCCTTTTTTTAAACCCTTTTTCACACTGCTTGTATAAAAGCGAGCTGTCGCAGGGTCCTCATGCTCCTGTCTTCACACAAGGACGAGGACATGGCGTTCCATTTCTTTTATTCAAAATCCTCTTGCGTGCGTTTTTTTTTTCTTCCTCTGCTTTCTCTCTTCCCCGCTTTCTATCAGTGGATTTAAATGAGCTAAGTGAGTAATGGTAGCATTTAGTGATGCATGAGTTGTGTGTGCAGAAGGAAAGTGTTCTTTCCTTTCCCCCAGTTTGGTTCCTAGTTACAGGTGTTTGGCTCTAACCAGACACATCTGGACGACTTCCTATGCAAGAAAAGAGCCAAAATAAATAAATAAATAAATCACTTCCAGACCTGTTTGCTTGTAAAAGTAAATAGGGCAGCACAGATTCGCTCCAAGGATTTTGGGCGTCGATCATGAGGGATTATTTTTTGTCTTTCCTCTTCCCTCAAACCTGGACTGTTTTGGCTCAAAGTTGCAGTCATGAGTGTCAGTGCTGGTAAACAGTGCATTTTAGTCTGAGTAAAGAAACAGATGTAGTGGTGCCGGCCCGGAGATTTGTGTGAACATTTTTGTATTCATCTTGAAAACACAACTATCACACCGGGTATTACTGAAAGTCTAGGAAATCAGAGATTACATTAGAGAGCACTCTAATGGTTCCACTCTTTGCTGCTGAAAAGGTAGTTTATGTGCTTAGAAATAAGAAAAAAATACATCTGTGCCTGAAAAAAGTCCAGTGGTTTGATTTTGTTTAAAAATATTTATTTACTTTTATATACTTTTATTTTATATACTTTACAAGAAATAATGATAAAAAAATAACTAAACATGATCCTTATACCGATTAAAATGGACTTTGTAGGTCTATGGATATGCTCTTATTTAATTAAATCCCTTATTTTCTCTCTAAGCATCCAATCCATTTACAAGATCGACTACACCAATCAAGCATAACATTATGACATTATATCGTTATGACAGATGAAGTGAAGAACACTGATTATATCTTCATCATGGCACCTGTTAGAGGGTGGAATATATTAGACAGCAAGCAGGAATTTTAAAACTTGAGAGTTGATTAATGCTCATAGGTGCTGCCCAAGTGGCAGCCTGTTGCAGCAGCTCCCGTTAAGTTTACAGACCAACTCTCCCGTCCATCATTATGGGAAATGTAAGATCTTTACCCAACAAGATGCACAAGCTAGCAGCTCTTACCCAGCATCAGAGGGAATTCCGGGAGTGTAGCATCATGCTGCTCACGGAGTCATGGCTAACCAAGATATCACCGGATACGACCATGGCTCTGGATGGATTTGATTTACTGCGCGTGGACAAAACGATGGAGAGCGGTAAGAGAAAGGGAAGAGGACTGGCAGTGTTTGTGAAAAATAGATGGTCTAAAACTGGACACATCACTATTAAAGAGCAGATCTGCTGAAAGGACATTGAGCTTTTAGCCACTAGCATGAGGCTGTACTATCTGCCGAGGGAATTCTCGCATGTTATCGGGATAGCTGCGTATATTCCCCCCTCTGCTGATGGTGAATCGGCATGCGATGTCCTGCATTCTGTTGTTAACAGACTGTTAACACAGAGCCCAAATGCCCTTCTAATTATCTCTGGAGATTTTAATCATTCCCCTCCACTCTGCCCACATTCACCCAGTATGTTTCATGCCACACCAGAGACAATAAAAGACTTGATTTATTCTATGCAAACGCAAAGGAGGCTTATACATCAGCATCCCCCCCCCTCCCCCCTGGGAAGATCGGATCACAACCTGGTTTATCTCCTACCTGTGTACAAACCCCTTGTATGCAGGCAACCAGCTACCTCCCGCACAGTGATGACATGGTCTGATGAGACCAATGAGGCTCTAAAAGACTGTTTTGAAACAACTATGTGGGAGGAATTGTGCAATCCACATGGGGAGGATATTGACAGTTTAACAGACTGTATTAATGACTACATCAACTTCTGTGTGGAGAATACTGTACCCACCAGGACTGTACGGTGTTTTCCCAACAACAACCTGTGGATTAACCCTGATATAAAGACTCTCCTTAAGAAGGAAGAGCTGAAAACTGTCCAGAGAGAACTGAGAAAGAAGATCAGGGTAGGAAAAGCATGCTACAGGAGGAAGATGGAGGACCAGTTGCAGCAGAACAATGTCAGCGGTGTGTGGAAGGGGCTCAAAACCATCACTGGTCATAAGGAACCCAGCTCTTAGGCTGAGGGTGACCAGCAGTGGGTAAATGATCTAAACCTATTCTTTAACAGATTTGATCAGCTACCCTCCCCTGCCCCCATCCAGTCCCCCCTGCTGCAATCCCCCTTCTCTGCTTCCACAGCAAGCAGCTCCAGCCCCACCTCTCTCTGCACTGCTATCAGCTCACAGTTAATACACAACACACCTAACCCCCCCCTGCCGATTCCCTCCAGTCAACACTCCAACCAATACACACTGCCCCTTACAGAAGCCCAGGTGAGAATGGAGCTCAGGAAGATCAAAGCGAGGAAAGCTGCAGGCCCAGACGGCATCAGCTCCAGGCTACTAAAGACCTGTGCAGACCAGCTGTGCGGCATATTGCTGTACATGTTTGACCTGAGCCTGAAGCTGGGGAAGGTGCCACAGCTATGGAAAACATCCTGCGTGGTGCCTGTTCCAAAGACGTCGCGCCCAAAAGACTTTGGGGACTACCGACCAGTAGCACTGACCTCCCATCTGATGAAGACATTGGAGAGGCTGGTGCTTACTCATCTCCAACCTCTGGTGAGCCCATCAATGGATCCACTTCAGTTTGCCTACCAACCTGGCATTGGAGTGGAAGATGCAGTCATCTTCCTCCTAAATCGGGCTATTTCACACCTGGAAAAGGCTGGGAGCACTGTGAGAGTCTTTTTTTTTTTTACTTCTCTAGTGCTTTTAACACCATCCAACCTGCGCTCCTGAGGGATAAGATGGTGTACATGGGAGTGAACCATCATCTGTCTGCCTGGATACTGGACTACCTTACAGACTGACCACAGTATGTGAGGACTCGTGACTGTGAGTCTGACATGATTGTCTGCAAAACTGGAGCCCCACAGGGAACAGTTCTAGCCCCGTTTCTCTTCACCATCTACACTGCAGACTTCATGTTTAGCTCAGCAACCTGTCACCTACAGAAGTTCTTTGATGACTCTGCCATCGTCGGTCTAATCACGAATGATGATGACAGAGAGTACAGAGGACTTATACAGAACTTTGTGGACTGGTGCCAACGGAGCTGCCTCCAGATAAACGCGGGGAAAACCAAAGAACTGGTGGTGGATTTCCGTAGGCACAAACACACTTCATCATTTCCATTGGTAAACATTCAAGGAAAGGACATTGTAAGAGTGGACTCTAACAAATACCTGGGTGTTCACCTAAACAACAAACTGAACTGGACAGACAACACCGAGGCAATTTATAAGAAAGGGCAGAGCAGACTCTTTCTGCTGAGGAGACTAAGGTCTTTTGGAGTGCAGGGAGAGCTACTGAAGACCTTTTTGACTCTGTTGTGGCATCAGCCATATTCTATGGTGTGGTCTGCTGGGGCAGCAGCATCATTACTGCAGACAGGAAGAGACTGGACAAGCTGATCAGGAAGGCCAGCTCAGTCCTGGGGATTCCCCTGGACACTGTACAGGAGGTGAGAGAATGGAGGCTGTAGCAAAACTATCATCATTACTGCAGAAGGCCTCTTACCCCCTGTATGAAACAGTTACCTCGTTGAGCAGCTCCTTTAGTGACAGACTGATACATCCTAAGTGTCTGAAGGAGCGATATAGAAGGTCTTTTCTCCCTGCTGCTATTAGACTTTACAAACCAAAGCTGCTCCCAGTGAACCATTAACCATAATAAACACTATTATTACTGTTCAATGGTGTAATAGTTACTGTTAGTACTGTTTTACTGTGTAATAATACTACCTGTGTGCAATATTACCTGAAATACATGCAATATCACCTGCAATACATGCAATATTACCTGCAATACGTGCAATACCACCTGTGTGCAATACTACCTGCAATACGTACTTTTTCCTCATTTGTATTTATACATTGTGTTGTGTATATACTTTTATACTGTAGTATGTCTTTTTGTCTATTCTTTTATATATTTGCATTTATTTTTAATTTATTTATTTATTTTCATGCTGCTGTAACAAAGAAATTTCCCCACTGTGGGACGAATAAAGGTTTATCTTATCTTATCTTATCTTATCTTATCTTATCTTAGAATCAGAAAAAAATGGGCAAATGTAAGATTCAAGCAAGTTGGACAAGGGCCAAATTGTACTGCTAGACGACTGGGTCAGAGCATCTCCAAAACTGCAGATCTATCAAAAGTGGTCAAAGGAAGGAACAGTGGCTATAAAGAACCCATGCACCAACCTTTTTAACATGATATTTAAATTTAAATATATATATATATATATATATATATATATATATATATATATATATATATAGAGAGAGAGAGAGAGAGAGAGAGAGAGAGAGAGAGAGAGAGATTTTATTTTTTTTTTTAAGATGATTAAAGAAAGTAAGCTGGTGTTGTGTGGATTCTGAGCTCCTTTTCTATAAAAAGTTAAGGAAAATAATGAAGAGATTTAAAAAAATTTAATGTAATTTTATTTTATTTAATTTCTGTGCAGAGTTGATGAAAGAAGAAGCCCAGAGCTGCTTTCATTCACTGTGTGTATTTATATATATATATATATATATATATATATATTTATTTATTTTTTTAGATTTTTTAAAGCTTGTAAATCTATTTTAGTTAGTGCACCAGGCCTCTTAAAGGAGCCGCTTCGTTCATCAGCCAGGCTTCGTTTCATTCGCATGCTTCAACCCTGTATTCATCCTTTAAGGCTGCTTAATTGGTTCGGTGCTGAGCTCTAAGAGGCAATTACTCCATAAAAGCCAACAAGGAGGGCGTGCTGTAAACCAAGGCATCCTAATCCACCAGATTGATGCCAGGCTTGAAAACAGCTGCATGTGTTACTAATTAGCGGTGTAATGGGTTTATTATTAACGGTGAAAGAATCAAAGTGAAGATTTATGTAAAGAACAACAGGGCTTCGAGATAAAGCGGATCAGAGAAACATACATAAATACACAAGCATACGCTTTCAGCGAGAGGTTCCTTTAAGAAATCAATCTCTCTTTGCTCCAAGTGAAATAGCAAAGTCAGGAAAGTCTGATGTCATTGGGTTTTTTTGTTGTACACCACAAAACACATTTCTGCTTGGTTCTATAAAAGTGGGTGGTAATAACAGAGAGCAGACGTGGCAGTGCAAAACACAATGAAATGATGAAACAGGATCAACTAAATTTTTTAAAACCAAAAAACTCCCAAAAACTCCTAAAAATCTTTCATTCGGATTCACTGGGCAGATCTAAACTCCAGCAGTGTGCAAACATATTGTGTTTGTTACTGTATAGCATCTCAACACTGATAGCATAGAAATCTAATTTAAAAAAATGGATAAAGTCTTCTGTATAGAATCTCCTCTAATAGAATCCTGTTTTTTATTTTATTTATTTGTTTTTATTAAAAGAATAATTTTAATATCTAACAAATCATTGAGGAATATTTTTACTCAAACCAAAAAGGATATATATTTTTCTTGCTTATTAGTTTATTTGCTCAATGTTAAATAATGAATCAGGATGTTGTAAGGATCCACACCTTAGAACTCCTATATTACCCATACTTACCATAGCAGGACATCCAAAGAACCATTAAGAACCTATAATTAATCCAATAAATCTTTGAAGAACCACTTTTTTATGTGTTTGTGTATTAACTGACTAAGACTGAGGAACTATTGCTCAATATATTCTCCTCAAGAATGGGAAAGTTTTTCATAAACACTCTTCTCAGGATCTACGAAGAACTTAAAAGTTTTGGTTCCTCTATAGGGACAACTACAGCACCATAGTATTTAAAAATGTTCCTAAAATATAGAGTTGCAATAATTGTTGTTCACTGAAGATGATACCTCTTGGGAACCATTAAGAAACCTATATGTTTTCTAAGAATCCTCTTTAATGGTAACACTTTTCAGTTAAAAAGTATGTGTATTAACTGGGTAAGTGTGCATGACAAAATAAGAATTATCAATTACTTTTTAAATGTGTAGAACCTTTTACTTCTTCCTAGTCCCTGGTACAGAAATGGCTTTGTTGAGCTTGCTAAGGTTCTTAGCCTTCTAAATGGGGTTTGAAATAAGTTTTTCTCAGAAACTCTCTGATTAGGGTTTCCCTTAAGGGTTCTTCAAGTCATAAAGGGATATATTGTTTAAGGTTTGCATAGTTAGAGTTTTAACATCACTCTGGGTGGAGTGAGCTCTGACACCGAAGGGAGTTGGGGGACCAGGGGACTCATAAGATGATGTAATAGCATCAACAATCCACCTGCTCAGAGTCTGCTTATTAGCAGTTAGGCCTCTCTTGGGAGGGCCGTAGCAGACGAGTAGCTGATCAGTCCTTCTCCAAGGACCCGTCCTGTGGACGTAGGTGTCTAATGCGCGCACCAAACAGAGGAGGATAGAATGCCTGTAATCCTACAGGTCGTGGGACAACCGAGGGCACCTTGGGGATGTAAACCGTACGGGGTTACAGAAAGGGCCTGCAGGTTCCCTACCCTCTTGATAGAGCAGATGGCCAAAAAGAACGTGGTATTAAATAAAAGGGGCCTCCAAGATGCCTCATGGAGGGAGCTCTGGAGTGGAGAATGGTCTCTAGCACCTCGGTGGAGACCCGTACCTCGGAACTGTGCCCCCTCAGATCCGGGCGGGGGGTGAAATATGGCACCCCCGAGCTGGGAAAGGAGATCCCTCTTCAGAGGAATCTTCTATGGAGGGTGCTCGAGGAGAGCTACCAGGTCCACATACACACATTTGGTGAAGGTACGGGGTGAAATGGCAAGGCCAAACGGAAGAACCCGGTTTTGGTAAGCTTTGGCCCTGAAAGCGAACCTCAGCGAACTTGCTGTGAGAAGGTAGGATGGATACATGATCCTTTCGATCCACCGTGACAAACCAGTCCTTGGATCTGATTTGAAGCACGACCTGCTTGAGGGTCAGCATCTTGAACCTGTGTCTCATGAGAAAGCGGTTCAGCTGACTTAGATCTAAGATAGGACGCAACCCTCTGTCCTCTTTGGGAACTATGCACCACTGGCTGTAAAACCTGGACTCTCGTTCTGATAAAGGGATCACCTTAATAGCCTCCTTCCTGAGTGGAGTGTTTACTTCATGTTCCATGACCAGGGCCTGCTGGCTTTCCACCAGTGTGGGAAGAACCCCGTGAAAATGGGGCAGAGGAGACCCGAACTGATTTGAATAGCCTCGCTCTACAATGTGCAGGACCCACTGAGACACATCTGGAAGAGCTTTCCGAACTGCCAGAAAGTGCCTTAGGGGTATCAGTCTCTCGAGACTGACCTCCGGTGTTCCTGGAGCCAGGGCAGTGCCCTGAGACGGCTCTAGGGGTGGCAAGATCTCATGGACTACAACGATGCCAGGTGGAAACCAAGAAGAGAGCTTGCTGGAGCTGGCCGCGCCCTGAAGCATAGAGGGTGGCAGGGTTAACAAAGCAGATCCCTAAGGTCCCCGGGACAGGGAAGGCACTGGATAGAGTGGTACACATACACAGTAGAACTGGGGGTGAAGGGGCGGGCTAAAAAATGCTTAACCCATGACCTGGACACCTCTGAGAAAAGGGGAGAACCCCAAGCGGAAGTTGTGACATGGGCGTCAGAAGGCGCTCATCTAATTTACTAGATGAAAGCACTTCTTGCTCATTAACCAGCCACGTTATATCGAGCTTGGCAACGGCATGCATTACAACCTTTGTAAGCTCCTTGGCTTCCGTATTGCAGAGCGTGGCGGGGTTGCATGCGCTTGTCGCAGGGGGAAGAAATCGCCGAAAGCCGTGCTTCCGAAGCCTGCAAGCGAGAACTGAGCAGGTGAGGTTAGAGATAGGGACATGCCTGTCTCTAAACCCTCTGCAAGGTCCAGCTGCGAATCCCAGTAGTTGGCACGGCGCTCTACCTCTGCAAGAATGGGGCCAGACCCGTAACGAGCTAGGGCACCCTCCATAAAGAGTGCCCAGCGGGAGCGGAGCGCTTTGTGAACAAAGTACAGTACAAACAGGTATTTACTATTCTACATCTTGAAGTTCCAAGTGTCAGAACACTAGCATTATTAAAACCCCACATTTTAGCCTTTACCATGTTACTGCAGACTATTTTGGAAAGTGATTGTACATTTGAAACAACATGAAGAAAAGTATCTTAACGATTTCTATTTTGCGTGGTGCTGGTTCATCGTGGCTGAATAACACAACTTTCAACATACATATATATATATATATATATATATATATATATATATATATATATATATATATATATATATACAGTGGGTACGGAAAGTATTCAGACCCCCTTAAATTTTTCACTCTTTGTTATATTGCAGCCATTTGCTAAAATCATTTATGTTCATTTCTTTTCCTCATGAATGTACACATAGCACCCCATACTGACAGAAAAACACAGAATTGTTGACCTTTTTGCAGATTTATTAAAAAAGAAAAACTGAAATATCACATGGTCCTAAGTATTCAGACCCTTTGCTGTGACACTCATATATTTAACTCAGGTGCTCTCCATTTCTTCTGATCATCCTTGAGATGGTTCTACACCTTCATTTGAGTCCAGAAATTTTTGATTATACTGATTGGACTTGATTAGGAAAGCCACACACCTGTTTATATAAGACCTTCCAGATCACAATGCATGTCAGAGCAAATGAGAATCATTAAGGTCAAAGGAACTGCCTGAAGAGCTCAGAGACAGAATTGTGGCAAGGCACAGATCTGGCCAAGGTTCCAAAAAAATTTTTGCTGCACTTAAGGTTCCTAAGAGCACAGTGGCCTCCATAATCCTCAAATGGAAGACGTTTGGGACGACCAGAACAATTCCTAGAGCTGGCCGACCGGCCAAACTGAGCTATCAGGGGAGAAGAGCCTTGGTAAGAGAGGTAAAGAAGAACCCAAAGATCACTGTGGCTGAGCTCCAGAGATGCAGTCGGGAGATGGGAGAAAGTTGTATAAAGTCAACCATCACTGCAGCCCTTCACCAGTGGGGCTTTATAGCAGAGTGGCCCGACGGAAGCCTCTCCTCAGTGCAGGACACATGAAAACCCGCATGGAGTTCTCCAAGATGGTGAGAAATAAGATTCTCTGGTCTGATGAGACCAAAATATAACTTTTTGGCCTTAATTCTAAGCGGTATGTGTGGAGAAAACCAGGCACTGCTCATCACCTGTCCAGTACAGTCTCAACAATGAAGCATGGTGGTGGCAGCATCATGCTGTGGGGGTGTTTTTCACCTGCAGGGACAGGACGACTGGTTGCAATCAAGGGAAAGATGAATGCGGCCAAGCACAGGGATATCCTGGACGAAAACCTTCTACACAGTGCTTTGGACCTCAGACTGGGCTGAAGGTTTACCTTCCAACAAGACAATGACCCTAAGCACACAGCTAAAATAACGATGGAGTGGCTTCACAACAACTCTGTGACTGTTCTTGAATGGCCCAGCCAGAGCAATGACTTAAACCCAATTGAGCATCTCTGGAGAGACCTAAAAATAGCTGTCCACCAACGTTTACCGTCCAACCTGACAGAACTGGAGAGGATCTGCAAGGAGGAATGGCAGAGGATCCCTGAATCCAGGTGTGAAAAACTTGTTGCATCCTTCCCAAAAAGACTCCTGGCTGTATTAGATCAAAAGGGGGCTTCTACTAAATACTGAGCAAAGGGTCTGAATACTTAGGACCATGTGATATTTTAGTTTTTCTTTTTTAATAAATCTGCAACAGTGTCAACAATTCTGTGTTTTTCTGTCAATATAGGGTGCTATGTGTACATTAATGAGGAAAAGAAATGAACCTAAATGATTTTAGCAAATGGCTGCAAGATAAAAAAGAGTGAAAAATTTAAGGGGGTCTGAATACTTTCCGTACCCACTGTATATATATAGGCCTATAATTATAATTTTATACTTACAATAAACAAAGATGTGGTCTGCAAATTGCACACATTGACAATGAATTTGCACTGTTTCTTTCTTTTATTTATAGTTAACCACATTGCATTATAATAAGAAAGAACAAATATGTCTTGGTTGATTTAATGCTTCAAAGTAAAAAGTAATGATCATAATATGAAATCTTTGCGATATGAAAACTGGTGGGAAAAACAGTCATTATTTGCTGAGCAGTTGTGAGAATGGGAGAGTGTGAGGTAAGTTATGTGTGAGATGTTCCGCTAGCTTAGCTTTTACTAAAAAGCATGATATCTCCTCAGACTGTTTATTTATTCAGGAGCAATCAGCGTCTTTTCACTGATGGTTTGCCTTCAAGACTTCAAGCCTTCAAGTGTGTGTGTGTGTGTGTGTGTGTGTGTGTGTGTGTGTCTGTGTGTGTTTAATAACTATTTAAAGCAAGATTGCAGATCTGCAAGCGGAAAGCCGTGACGAGGACTGAAAAGAGCTGATGCCTCACGACTTGAGTTGGAGAGAAAAAAGGCACACTGCGTTTTAACCGCTTGAAGGAAAGTTTCTGCGTTGTGCTGAATCGTCGTTTGGGAGGAAAATGCCAGAGGACGTTGATCCAGGCTCGTTACATGGTGAAAAATTTGTAAAGAAGTAAAAGAGGACGATATGAGATGAGTGTGAGAGGAAAGTTGAGAGGCCTGCACGACCAGTAAATCGCAGAGTTTTGCATATTTATTTAGATTCTCTTCCTCACGAGCAGATTTTTCTATTACCTCTAAAAAGTAGTCAAGTTGAGACTGAATTTTAAACCAGTAATTATATTATTTTCATATTCTTTCCCTTTTTCTGGTTAGTGTTTAGTTTTCTTCGTATTTGGTTTTGTTCAGTGTGTAGTTTTGATCAGTGGGTTGCTGTTTTGGTCAGTTTGTAATTTTGGTCAGTGTGTAGTTTTGATCAGTGGGTTGCCTTAGATATAGTTTTGATCAGTGTGTTGCTGTTTTGCTCAGTTTGTGATTTGTCAGTGTAGTTTTGGTCAGCAGTTTCCGACCAGTCAAAAAGTCAGTGTTGTGCACTACCCATCATCTCTGCCTCTTGCTATGAACATTGCTATATACCACATTGCTATGGACATTCAGTTCAGGACATTGATACATCTTGGTCATTTTTTTACTTTGCAACAAGATACCCTTCCCACTCAATGCTGTTACTATGTACAAGGTCATTCATGCTTTCATCAAACTGTTCTCCATGGCAGGCATCCCAGAGGGAATACTGACAGATTAAGGGATGAACTTTACCTCACAGCTGATGAAACAGTTCTACTAGCAACTGGGCATTATTGCTCTAAGAACCTGAGAGCCAAAAGATTATTAATAAAAGATTGATTGACTGGTTGGTACGGTTTAAACAGATCCATGCTGTGGAAGTTAATCAGTGACACAGGTTGAGAGTGGGACAAGTGGCTACCATTCATCTTTTTTGCGTATCCAAAACATACCTCAAGCATCAACTGGATTCACTTCTGTTCAACTCCTGTATAGCTGGCAAATGGTCAAATGGGTCTAGTAATATGAAATAAAAATCACCAACCTGACAAAAAAGTCTAGTCAAACTTACAATATTGACTTGCTCAAGGAATTGAAAAACACACCCAAAAACAGCACAAGTAAGGTAGAGGCGATGGAGGTGGACAAACTAGCCCCTAAGTCAAGACTACAGCACCAGCTACCAACAGTGAAAATAGAATACTTGGTGAAGCTTAAGAGCACTGAGCCATGACTGAATAGTTTAAGGTCATCTCCTAATCTTTCTGAAAAAAAAGAAAAAAAAAGTTATTGTGGGTCTACAAGCAGGTGCCTCTTTATCCACAAACTGCTTTCAGGGCACCAGTGGGGCTATGTCAGTTTACATTTTTTTAATTTGGACTTGGACATGGGGCACCTGCTACATTTTTAAAGGTTGATGGACAGAATGCTCCAGGGCCTTGAAAAGTGGTCTGCTGCTTTCCAGGCACTGTGGTAATCTACAATAACACCTGTGTAGAACCAGGACAAACAAGGAGGTGGGATCCTTCTTGGGCCTCGTTGGCTAGTACTGAAAATTCATCCTTCATTTTGCCATGTTTGCAAGACCTCTGACAACTTACTTAACAACAGTGTTGGGCAGTAACGCGTGTCTCCGTTTATTCAGGTCTGTGCGGCAGTAATGGCAAGTCGAGGCGAGAGCAATACGAGTTTCTCAAAGTGGAAATATGCTCATTATTTCACTTAAGTTGAGTATAAATACAAAAACCTTTGAGTCAAATGTAAGCTGTGTCTTTCTGGTTCGAAGGTTGTATCTACTGCGATAGCAGCACCTCCAGAAACTCCATGCCTCGACGAGGCTAAAAGCTAACCCGGTGTTCTGTTGTACGTTGTTGATATTTTTCATACTTAAGCTGTAAAAGGAACATTTTAAGAGCTTAACACAACAGCTTTTATGATGCAGAAGCCACTTTAGTTTTTGATTCTAAATATATTACTTAGCTTGTTTTGTTATTTATTCCAGAAATCCTTGTGATATATTGTCAGGGTGCAAGAGAAATGGGAGGCGGAAGCTGGAGTACAGCTCGCTCGGGTTTTATTGACCAGAGTGAGGGAGAGAGATAAACACAAGCACACAAGCACGCACACAAACACAGACACACACACACGCACTTACACAAGTCCTTGAGAGAGGTGCGCATGGGGAGAAGCGTAGCTGATCCGAAATGCGCGGGGAGGAGAAACACAGCCGGTACCGGATTGTAGAGTCCGAACGGAACGGAACAGAACCCGTAAAGTACTGCATGCACCTGTGAAACCATGCAGCAGTACGTAGCATCTAACACATTTAATAACAAACGGGGAGTGGGAGTGAATAAAGAGCTTATATAGAAGCGGGGTGGAGTGATGAGGAGCTTCAGGTGTGCGTGATTATACCTGGAGCTCCAGAGAGAGTGGAGGCATGATTGATGATGAGCTCCAGGTGTGCGTGGTTAAACCTGGAGCTCTGGGGAGAGCGGAGGCATAGAGAGCCACCAAAGGGGGCGTGGCAGGTGGATCCCTAACATTATCCCCCCCCAGAGGGGGCGGCACCTGACGCCCCAAACCCACAGAGGCTCGGAGGGCCAGGGCACTCGGAGGAGGATCCTGGTGTCCGTCCAGGGTCGAAAGGGACCTGGTCAGAATCACCGCAGGACCGGAGAAGGCCGGGAAGGAGCTGAGGCGGGGTGACAGCCCAGGCGGAGCGCAGGAACCGGACGATGCCCATCCCGAAGGCACGGGACGGAACCATGCTCCCAGCGGAGGTCCGAAACAGCGCATAGCTCATCGCGGAGGCCAGAAATGGAGCGAAACCCCTGGCGAAGATCGGAGCCAGAACGAAGGCCGGATCCAGAGAGAGGCCTCCAGCGGCGACCGGGGACGGAGGGACGCCTGCAGCGGAGGCTGGAGACAGAAAACCCGTCTTCAGTGGAGGCCGGAAGAGGAGAGACATCTCCGTTGTAGGACAGGGACCAAGCTGTGCCCGCAGCAGAATCCAGAGGCTGAGCTACCTTCACAGCGGA
Source organism: Silurus aristotelis (assembly GCF_946808225.1). NCBI lineage: Eukaryota > Metazoa > Chordata > Actinopteri > Siluriformes > Siluridae > Silurus > Silurus aristotelis. Next base: position 13,824,779 of record NC_139582.1, read on the forward strand.
GACCAGAGACCAAGAGATGCCCGCAGCGGTGATCCGGGGCAGATTGACGCCCACCAGGGAGGTCTGGAGCGGAGTGATGTCCAGCACGGAGATCGGAGGCAGAGTGAAGCACTCGGTGGAGACCGGGAGCAGAAGAACGTCCACGGTGGTGTCCAGAGGCCGAGCAACGCCCACGGTGGAAACCAGAGGCCGTGCGTCACCCACAGCGGAGTCCAGAGGCCGTGTGACGACCACTGCGGAGATGAGGGACGCAGCGACACCTTCGGCGGGTCTGTGAGCCATGACAACGCCTTCAGAGGAACTGGGGGGGGTGTGGCTTTGCCCGGAGAGGGGCCCAGAGGTGAGACGTCTCCTGTAGAGGGACGCTGAGGCATGACTTCGCCTTCAGACAGTCCAGGAGCACAGAGGCGTGACGTCGCCCTCGGAGGAGCACAGAGGCGAGACGTCGCCGACGGAGGAGCTCGGGAGCGAGACGTCGCCGATGGGGGAGCTCTGGGGCGAGGCGTCGCCAAAGGAGGAGCTCTGGGGCAAAGCGTCGCAAAGGAGGAACTCTGGGGCAAGTCTTCGCCAACGGGGAAGCTCAGGAGAGAGACGTCGCCATCGGAGAAGCTGTGGGTTGCCATGCGACCGTCACAGGTGGACAGAGGTGATATGGCCTCCTTCTTGCGGCCGGGCGGCGGCACGACGACCCTTTTGCGGCCGGGTGGCGCACGACATTCCTTTTGCGGCCGGGCGGTGGCACGACGTCCTTTTCGCGGCCAGGCGGCGGCACGGAGTCCTTCTTGTGGCCAGGCGGTGGCACGACGTCCCTTTTGTGGCCTTGGGACTGCGCTAAGTGCTCTGGGGAGCTCCAGGGCGGAACGGAGCTGTCCTGGAGATCCGGGAGCGAAACTGAGCTCGCCTGGAGACCTTGGAGCAGAGAGAAGCTCTCAGGGACGCTGTGGAGCGGAGAGAAGCTCTCGGGGACATGCTGGAGCTGAAAGTAGCTCTCGGGGACATGCTGGAGCTGAGAGGAGCTCTCGAGGACATGCTGGAGCTGAGAGGAGCTCTCTGAGATGCTTTGTGACAGAGAGGAGCTTTCTGTGGAGACCTGGAGCGGAGCTGGGCTCTCACTGAGGTCCGGGGGCAAAGCTGGGCTCTCATGGACACACTGGGTCGGAGAGGTGCTCTCGGGGACACACTGGAGCGGAGCTGTGCTCTCTTGGAGGTCCAGGAGCAGGGTGAGGATCTCCTGAAGGCCAGGGGGCGGAGCAGAGCCGTCCTGCAGGACCTGGAGCAGGGCGGAGATCTCCTGGAGGTCCTGGGGCAAAACTGAGCTTGCCTGGAGTCCTTGGAGCTGAGAGGAGCTCTCGGAGACATGCTGGAGCTGAGAGGAGCTCTCGGAGACGCTCTGGGACAGAGAGGAGCTCTCTGTGGACTCCTGGAGCAGAGCTGAGCTCTCCTGGAGCGGAGCCGAGCTCTCCTGGAGCGGAGCCGAGCTCTCCTGGAGCGGAGCCGAGCTCTCCTGGAGGTCTTGGGACAAAGCCGAGCTCTCCTGGAGGTCCTGGGACGAAGCCGAGCTCTCCTCGAGGTCCTGGGACGAAGTCGAGCTCTCCTGGAGGTCCTGGGACGAAGCCGAGCTCTCTTCAGGACTCTGTAGGGGAACGGAACTAGCACAACACTGCTTAACAAAGCTGCTAAGAATTCTGTTGTGTAAAATAGGAATCTGTTTCAGAGGCACCAGGTACTTGAACATGCAAAAAAGAGGGCCTATCAATTATGTCGTCCCTGGGCGCTCTCTGGTACTACTATTTTAAGAGGGAATTTGGCATGAACAATCATTGAGCATTGACATGGATCCACTCAATGAAAGATCACAATGACTAAGTGAAAAGATCGTACATGTTTTGGATAAGATACCCGCGATCCTGAACGAGAACTTCGGAGCGGTTGTTCTCCATGCCGGATCAAACGACACCAGGCTGCGGCAAACAGAGATCTTAAAGAGGGACTTCAGGATCCTGGTGGAGACGGTACGCAGCACATCACCCACAACGAGGATCATTGTGTCAGGACCTCTTCCCACTTACCAGCGAGGGGCTGAGAAGTTTAGTATACTTTTAGCACTAAATGAATGGTTACAGTCATGGTGTCGAGAACATAAACTTCTCTTTGTTAATAACTGGAACTGTTTCTGGGAGCGTCCTAGGTTCTTCCACCCTGATGGCCTGCACCCCAGCAGAGTTGGAGCAGCAGTGCTATCAGATAACATCTCTAGGATACTACACACCATCTGACTGGTAAGACATCAAGAAATCTTCAACTATAAGAACACGCATACTACAGACCAAATAGTTACAAGTTCACACACAGCCCAGTTTATAGAAACCATATCTATTCCTCGGGTAGTAAAACCAAGAATTACATACACAAGATCCAGAAATAATCTTATTGCAGTTAAAACTGAAAAATGCCAGATAAACAAACACAACAAAGTTCTAAAGTTCGGTCTTTTAAACATTAGATCACTTGCACCCAAAGCACTGATTGTAAATGAGATGATCACAGAGAATAATCTCGATGCACTCTGTCTCACTGAGACCTGGATTAAACCAGGTGATTATATGGGTCTAAACGAGTCGACACCGTCAGGATATGTTTATAAGCATGAGCCCCGTCAGACTGGTCATGGGGGGGGTGTAGGAACCATTTATAGTGCTTCTCTTAATGTTAGTCAGAGATTAGGATTCAGCTTTAAATCATTTGAAGTGCTCGTTCTTAAAATTGCACTTTCAGACATGCACAGAAAACTCGCTCTGGTCACCGTGTACAGACCCCCAGGGCCCTACGCTGATTTTCTTCATGAGTTTGCTTGTTTTCTCTCAGACCTCTTGATCAGCTTTGATAAAGTGCTGCTTGTAGGAGATTTTAATATTCATGTAGATGATGAAAACGATGCCCTAGGATTATCATTTGTCGATTTACTAAACTCTTTTGGAGTTAAACAAAACGTCACCAGACCAACCCACCGTTTTAACCACACACTAGACTTAATAATATCCCACGGAGCAGACGTCACTGATATAGATATTTTACCCCAGAGTGATGACATCACAGACCATTATCTCCTACTGTACACACTACCGGTAGAGCAGATTAACCGTGTTTCACCACGGTATCGACTTGGTAGGACTATTATTCCAACCACTAAGGACAGATTCATAAATAACCTGCCTGATTTATCTCAGTTTCACATTAAACCCATAACTGCTGATCATCTTGATGAGATGGCGAACAACATAGACCTTATCCTCACTAGCACTTTAGACACTGTTGCCCCCATCCGGTTAAAAAAGGTTCGAGAACAAGCACCTGCACCTTGGTATAATAGTCATACGCATGCCCTAAAGAGAACAACACGTAATCTGGAGAGAAAATGGAGGAAAACTAAATTGGAGGTATTTAGAATTGCGTATAAAGACAGTATGCTTAGCTACAGACAGGCGCTAAAAGCTGCTAGAGCTAAACACCTGAGCAAACTCATAGAAAATAACAAAAACAACCCCAGGTTCCTTTTCAGTACAGTCGCTAAATTAACAACAAATCAGGGATCTGAAAAATGTGTTCCATTACAGTTTAGTAGTGAAGACTTTATGAATTTCTTCACTGAAAAAATAGATAACATTCGAAAAACAATTGTGGCAGTTCAACCTCTGACAGCATCTCCCGACACAATCGTACTTACAACCCCACAACTACACTGTTTTACATGTATAGGACAGGAAGAGCTGTATGATGCTATTATGAAAGCTAAATCAACATGTCAGTTAGATCCAATTCCCACTAAACTACTGAAGGAAGTGTTATATACAGCTGGTGAGCCTCTTTTAAATATTATTAACTCCTCACTATCGTTAGGTCATGTCCCTAAATCCCTCAAGTTAGCAGTTATTAAGCCCCTCGTTAAAAAACCTAATCTGGATCCAAGCACGCTATCGAATTACAGACCAATTTCAAATCTCCCATTTATGTCTAAGATTTTAGAAAAGATTGTCGCTGCCCAGCTATGTAACCACTTGCAGGAGAACAATATCTTTGAAGAGTTTCAGTCAGGTTTTAGGCCCCATCATAGCACAGAAACTGCTCTAGTTAAAATCACTAACGACCTGTTTTTAGCTTCAGACCAAGGCTACATCTCCCTATTAGTTTTACTAGATCTTAGTGCTGCGTTCGACACTATAGATCATGATCTTCTCCTCGATCGCTTACAGAATTACATCGGTATTCAGGGACAGGCATTAAGCTGGTTTAAATCCTACCTGTCCAATCGTTACCATTTCGTAGATTTAAATGGAGAGCTATCCAGGATAATGCTAGTAAATTATGGCATGCCACAAGGGTCAGTTCTGGGACCCCTGCTTTTTACAATATACATGCTTCCATTAGGAAATATTATTAGAAGGCATGGAATTAGCTTCCATTGTTATGCTGATGATACCCAGCTATATATTTCATCCAAACCAGGCGATACAGCTCAATTAGCTCACATAACTGAGTGTGTTGAAGAAATAAGAGATTGGATGACCCATAACTTTCTGCTATTAAATTCTGATAAAACGGAGATTTTGCTCATCGGCCCAAAAAATAGTACACAGAAGCTCCAGCATCTCAGCCTGCATTTAGACGTTTGTTCTGTAACTACTAGTTCAACGGTAAAAGACCTGGGAGTTATTTTAGACAGCAACTTATCTTTCAAAAATCACATCAATCAAGTTACAAAAACAGCCTTCTTTCACCTTAGAAATATTTCTAAGCTAAGAAATATGTTATCTATATCTGATGCAGAGAAGCTCGTCCATGCGTTTATGACCTCTAGAATAGACTACTGTAATGCATTACTAGGTGGATGTCCTGCATCATTAATAAACAAGCTTCAGTTAGTTCAGAATGCCGCAGCAAGAGTTCTTACTAGGTCAAGAAAATACGATCATATAACCCCAATCTTATCGTCCCTACATTGGCTTCCTATTAAGTTTCGAATAGACTACAAACTACTGCTACTCACTTATAAAGCACTAAATGGTTTGGCTCCCATGTATCTATCCAGTCTCTTAACACGCTACAATCCGTCACGCTCCCTGAGATCTCAAAACTCTGGGCTTCTAGTAGTTCCTAGAATAGCAAAGTCCACTAAAGGCGGTAGAGCATTTTCACATTTAGCTCCTAAACTCTGGAATAGTCTTCCTGACAGTGTTCGGGGTTCAGATACACTCTCCCAGTTTAAGTGCAGATTAAAAACATATCTTTTTAGCAAAGCCTACACATAACACACATCACACACATCACATCATAACCTTGTGCTCCAGAACATCTGATCACATGCACATTATCAACTTGTGCTGTTAATATCATGAACAGCAGCTACGCTAATTCCTCTCCACTGCTTCTCTTTCTCTCCCCATCCCGAGGCATCCTGAGGTTTGGCCAGCTCCAGTCACGTCCCACCTCGTGAAGATTATGGACCTATGGATGATCATGGAGAAGTAGATGCCGAGTGTTTAAAGGCCCTGGCATGGAGAAGCTGATGCTGGATCTATGATGATCACAAATTGTTCTGTATTGTTGAAAGATTTATGACCAAACTTTTGATGTCACCCATATGAGGATGGGTTCCCCTTTGAGTCTGGTTCCTCTCAAGGTTTCTTCCTCATATCATCTAAGGGAGTTTTTCCTTGCCACTGTCGCCACGGCTTGCTCATCAGGGACAAACGCACACCATTCACCTTCACTGTTGTTTTCTGTAAAGCTGCTTTGAGACAATGTCTGTTGTGAAAAGCGCTATACAAATAAACTTGACTTGACTTGACTTGACATCACCCTGGGAGTCAGAAACTATTGGCCAGCTACCTGTCCAGGTACTCGAACAGTACGTGTCTTGGAGAGGGGAGGTATATTTATAAAACAATCATTACTGCTAAACAAAAAAACACAGCAATAGGAACACATAATTTTACCTCATTCATGCTCAATTTGAACTTCAATTGTTTTTGCTGTCAGAGAGGTGGGTGCATACACAACCATGACTGCACATGGACATAACTTCCATAACCATCACACGAAACTCTTCCACACATCATGATAATGATATTTATATATTTCCTTTTTTTGTACATATTTTTGTCTTCATTTTATTTGTAGTATTTGTGTGGCAATAGTCAGGCTTCTGAGTTTCACAGGCCAAACAGAGCAGTGGAGCAGCAGCTTGTATTAAAGTCACAGAACTGTGCATAGAACATGGCCATAGTGATCCTAGAATATCATTTTGGTCACAAAGTGTGTATTTTGTGGGCACTCCTTCTGTATGTATTTGTGTTATATTAAAAAAAAATATCTTTCTTCTGTTCTTTAGGCGTTTAAATATCTTTTGTTACTTTGGGGTCCTGGCTGTGCATTTAAATATTATATCACTACTTTCTTGCATACTCTAAATTAATATCACCATCTGTGGGTTGAGACATTTGCTTACATTCTTTTTTCACCAACTAAATGTTGTCTCCTTGGCAGGTCCTGGCATTTTTTTTTTTCAGTGTGCTGTATTGGTCAGTTTGTTGGTTGCTTGGTCAGCTTGTTTTTTTGTTTTTTTTTGGTCAATGTGTTTACACAGTGTATTTAAAAAAAATATAGTTAGATTTGGGGTCTTGGTCACTGTATTTAAGTCTGTTTTTTCTTTTTTGTGTAATCTTGTCCAGTTTGTTCATGTTTTGTACAGTCTGTATTTGTGGGCATTGTGTAGTTTTGGCCAGTGAGTTCTGTATGAATAAAGCCAATGTTTCCACTGAAAGCCACATTGTCATCTGATCATTGCAATTTGGAACATTTAATCTCTCATGTGATACTCAGGGTTAAACCAACTGAGTTTAACCAGTCTAAACCTTCTCCTGGTTCTGGTTAGTGTGTAGTTTTTGTCAATGCAGTGTGAATCAGCGTATAATTTTCCACAGTGTGTTGGTGTTTGGTGTAGTTTTGTTTTAGTGTGATGGTGTTTTGTTCAGTGTGTAATTTTTGTCATTGTGGGATTCTTTTTATTGGTCAGTTCATTTTTTTTTTTTTGTGTATAGTTTTTGATCAGTGTGCTGGTGTGTTTTATTCAGTGTATAGTTTTGGTGAGTGAATCGTTTCAGTTGGTGTTATTGGGTAATTTTTGGTCAATGTGTAATTTTGTTAGTGTGTAGTTTTTGTTTAGTTTGTAGTTTTTGGTGAATGTGTAGTACCATCCCACAACTCTTCTCTTAGTCATCATAACTGTGTTTTCTGTCTTTGAAATTTGCTTAATAACCCTTATAAAGCTCCAATAAACAGCAATTTTTGTTCTTGCAAAAGTAAATTGCATTTCATTTAAAAACAAAATATATTTAATATTTAGCAGTAAATTAGATTTAAATCACTGTATTAATTATAATACATATGAATATACTTAGATCAGTGGAATATAGTACAGTATTCTTCTTCTGCTTCTTTCGGCTGCTCCCATTAGGGGTCACCACAGCGGACCATCCTTCTCCATACCACCCTGTCCTCTACATCTGCCTCTTTCACATCAACTACCTGCATGTCTTCCCTCACCACATCCATAAACCTCCTCCTTGGCCTTCCTCTTTTCCTCCTTCCTGGTGGCTCCATCCTCAGCATTCTTCTACCAATATAACTCATGTCCCTCCTCTGTACATGTCCAAACCATCTCAATCTCGCCTCCCTCACCTTGTCACCAAAACGTCCTACATGGGCTGTCCCTCTAATAAACTTATTTCTAATCTTGTCCATCTTCATCACTCCCAACGAAAACCTTAACAACTTAGCTCTGCTACCTCCATCTCCGCCTCCTGTCTTTTACTCAATGCCACTGTCTCTAATCCATACAACATCTCAGGTCTCACCACAGTCCTATAAACTTTCCCTTTCATTCTTGCAAATACTCTTCTATCACAAACCCCTCCTGACACTCGTCTCTCCACTCACTCCACCTTGCGTGCACTCTTTTCTTAACTTCCCTAACACACTCTCCATTACTTTACACTGTTGACCCCATGTACCTGAACTCCTCCACCTTCTCCACCACTTCTCCCTGCAACCGCACCACTCCACTGCCCTCCCTCTCATTTACGCACATGTACTCTGTATTACTCCTACTGACTTTCATTCCCCTTCTCTCCAGAGCATACCTTCTCTCCAGGCTCTTCTCAGCCTGCTCCCTACTCTCAGCACAAATCACGATATCATCTGCAAACATCATATTCCAGGGAGACTCCTGTCTGACCTAGTCCATTAACCTGTCCATCACCACTGCAAACAGGAAAGGGCTCAGGGCCGATCCTTGATGCAGTCCAACCTCCACCTTGAATCAGTCTGTCGCTCCTACTGCACACTTCACTGCTGTCACACTGTCCTCATACATGTCCTGCACCACCCTCACATACGTCTCTGACACACCTGACTTTCTCAGACAATACCACAACTCTTCTCTTGCCACTCTGTCGTACGCTTTCTCTAAATCCACAAATACACAATGCAATTCCTTCTGTCCTTCTCTATACTTCTCCATCAACATTCTTAAAGCAAATAAGGCATCTGTGGTGCTCTTCTTCAGCATGAAACCAATCTGTTGCTTACAGATTGTCACCTCTTCTCTCAGCCTGGCTTCCACTACTCTTTCCCATAACTTTATGGTGTGACAGATCAACTTAATTCCCCTGTAGTTATTGCAGGTCTGCACATCTCCCTTATGCTTAAAGATCGGTATCAGCACACTCCTTCTCCATTTCTCAGTCACCTTCCAGAATCTTGTTAAACAATCTGGTTAAAAACTCCACTGCCATCTCTCCTAAACATCTCCATGCTTCTACCAGTATGTCATCTGGTCCAACCGACTTTCCACTCTTCATTCTTTTAATCGCTGCTCTCACTTCCTCCTTACTAATCCTATCCACTTCCTGCTTCACGAACTCCACATCATCCAGCCTTCTCTCTCTCAGATTTTCCTCATTCATCAGCTGCTCAAAATACTCCCTCCACCTTCTCAACACACTCTCCTCACTAGTCAACACATTTCCATCTCCATCCTTTATTGCTCTAACTTGCAGCATATCTATCCCAGCTCGGTCCCCCTGCCTGGCCAATCGCTACAAATCCTTTTTTCCTTCCTTAGTTTCCAACCACTCATACAGCTCCTTTCATATGCCTTTTCCTTGGCTTTCGCCACGTCCCTGTTTACCTGCTGCCCATCTCCTTGTACTCCTGCCTACTTTTCTTATCATTCTGTCGATCCCACTTCTGTTTTGCCAACCACTTTGCCTTTATGCTCTCCTGCACATCCTCATTCCACCACCACATCTCTTTGTCTTCCTTTCTATTCCCAGATGTCACACCAAGTACTTTTCTAGCTGCCTCCCTAATCACTCCTGCAGTAGTTTCCCAATCATACAGCACCATACAGCCTCTGTCTGACCTCTTCCCTGAACCTCACACTACAGTCTTCCTTTTTAAGTTTCCACCATCTTATTCTTCTTTCAGTCCTCACTCTCCTCGTCTTCTTCTTCGCCTCCAAAACCATCCTACAGACCACTATCCTATGCTGTCTAGCTACACTGTCTCCCGCAAACACCTTACAGCCTCCAATCTCCTTCAGGTTGCATCTCCTACATAGAACATAGTCCACCTGTGTGCACCTTCCCCCACTTTTATAGGTCACCCTATGATCATCCTTCTTCTTAAAATACGTATTCACCACTGCCATTTCTATCCTTTTAGCAAAATCTACCTTCTACATTCCTCTCCTTAAAACCATACCTACCCATCACCTTTGTTCCCTTCACCTACATGCCCATTAAAGTCTGTCCCAATCACCAATCATTCATTCCTAGGTACACCATCTACCACTTCATCTAATTCACTCCAGAATCTTTCCTTCTCCTCCATCTCACAGCCGACTTGTGGAGCATAACACTGATGACATTTATTATCATCCCTTCAACTTCCTGCTTCACATTCATCAACCTATCAGAAACTCTCTTCACCTCCACTACACTCTTACTGTATTCTTCCTTTAGAATCACCCCTACACCATTTCTTTTTTCATCCGCACCATGATAGAACAGTTTAAACCCACCTCCAATGTTCCTGGCCTTACTCCCTTTCCACTCGGTCTCCTGAACACACAACATATCTACCTTTCTCCTCTCCATCATATCAGCTACCTCTCTCCTTGTACCAGTCATAGTACCAACATGTACAAGTACAAACCCAAACCTCCACTCCTACACTTCTCCTTGTCCTGCCGTTTCTGTAGACGTCTTCCTCCTCTCCTTCTCCTCCTTCGGCCAACAGTAGCCCAATTTCCACCGGTACCTTGTTAGCTAACGATACCTGTGGCAGTCGTTGGTAACCCGGACCTCGACCGATCCGGTATGAAATTCTTATTTGTGATCCGCATATTCGAATTTGGCACATGTTTTACGCTGGTTCCCCATTTCTAAAGCAACCCTTCCATTTATCCGGGCTTGGGACCGTCACTAAGAGTGCACTGGCTTGTGCCTCCCTAATGGCTGGGTTGGAATATAGTACAGTATTAAAAAGTAAAAACTGTTTCTGTTTGTAACTAGCTAAACAAGTTTACCATACTGCACAGTTCACTGCATTCAAACTTGTTCAGTCACACATCTCTTACTCTTACGTTTTGTTTCGAGTATCGAGTGATGATCTGAGAGTAAAAAAAAAAAAAAAAAAAACAGGAAAAGTAAAATGTTCTGCAGATTATCTCCAGGGTCTTGTCTGTACGTTGAAGCATACAGAGAGCTGTGACATACACTCACTGCTGTTATGATATAAACAGATGTAGAAATGCAGAGCAAAAGCCACAAGGAATTATGGGATTTCCTGACACTGAAATCCATCACACCTGACTGTAAAGCGGATTTCAGCTTCGAGATATATTTTTATGCAGGTGTTATATTTATGTAAAAGTAAACATCAGAGATTAAAGAAAAATGTTTAACATCAATTGCGAGTGTGTTGTATTGTAGTTTTTGTGTTCCAGTTTTATTTTTGAAGTGTATCAGCAGGGTTGTGTGTGTGTGTGTGTGTGTATGTTACAATCACTTTATCAGTATGTGTCTATTAGTATGTGTTACCATCTCTCTATGAAAGTGTGTTTGAGCCTATATGTGTGTAAGTACGTGTATGCTTTTTCCAGTCTCACTGTGACTCTACTTATCATGTAGTGTGTGTCCAGGCTTCACAGTGTGTTTTTCACTCGCTGTACACTTATGTGTGTTCCGTTATTTTTATTGTGTTTTGTTCATGGTGAGAGTTGTAGTCTCTCCTAAACAATGTGTGTTCCATCGTCTCCCTACTGCTGGCTATGTCTTAAAAGTATGTCCATTAGGGTATGTCTTTCAGTCCCTTTGTTACATATAAAGCTTAGTAAACAGGTGAAGATGGAACATTCAGCATATCTCAGCTATGTAGTAATTTTTCATCTTGCGTGTCGGAAAAATGGTGATGAAATACCTCTCCCTGTATAATCAGTAATGAACCACATCCATGACTCATTATCTGTCCTTTCTGCACTCTTTTATTTCTGCATTTTCTTCTCCTGCTCTCATGAAGAAGAATCAGTTTTATATTTTTTTTATTTTGTTTTCCAGGAACACTGTGATGGCATTTCATTCACGCTGCAGCCAAAGTCATCACTATGCATATTGAAAAGCGCTCTCCTCAGCGAAACCCAGATTAGAACCCTGTTCCGCCATGTCCCTTTGATCCCACACACTTAGCAAACAAATTTGTGGATCATATTGCCAATATGGGCATTTAATGCAGGTTTGTTTGCGTCCCTTCTCCAGAATGATGTGCTGAATTTCAGAGCAGGCCGCCTCACTGACATTTTCAGCCGACGCTCGCTATACAAATGCAAATGTAATCTTCCCGTCCTCCTCAAGCTCCTAATTGTTCCCAGCTGCACTCCCGGCTTTGGGATAAAACTCAGTATGAGCTTAAATTAGATCTCGAGATCCTTTATTCATCTATGTCGTTATCATTTAACTATTTCTGGTGAAGAATACAGGTTCATGTCAGTGCAGTATAGAGGTGCAGCAAAGGCCTCAGTGTTGGGGAAATACACTGCAGAAAAAGCTATTTTAGCAAATGAAAATAACAGAATATTCTGTTTTATAATAATTAATAATACAAAAAATATAAAGTGAATTAATATTTTGATGATAATTTATACAATAAGGAATAGTACATTTTGTGACCAACGTTTTTACAGTCTCCTATTTGTGAAAAAAATGCTATTAAAGGCAGTCAAACCAAGCAATTTAGTGTAATCTTATCTGGAGAGTAAAACTAGGTAATCTAGTGATCATAAACAGTCATGGCTTAGCTATTCTATTTTAGCAAGTGAAAACTAGACTTGTGGCTAAAAAACTAACTTTGTCAAAGGTAAAGAGTGAAATTTAACCTAGTTCGTAAATGTTATGTTAGAATGTAACATAAGTTAGTAAAACAAAGCTAATCTCATACAAATAAGATAATCCAAAGAGGCAAAGCTAACAAGCAAGCAAAAACAACCAAGTAAGTGAAATCTACTCTAGCAAGTTTGGAAGTCAGTTCAGTGGTTTATGATATACCCAGCAAGTAATATCTAACCTACTAACAAAAGCTAATTTAGCAAAGTAAAAGCTAACCTAGTGACTGAAAAAAAAAAAAAAAAAAAAAGATAATCTGCTCAAACAAAGCTAATCTATTAAGTGTGACATCATACAAGCAAGCAAAAACATAGAACAAGAGTCCATTCTTGCACAGATATTACCTAGATTGGCAAGGTAAAGTGTGATCTTAGCAAGTGTAATTAACCCAGCTAACCAAGTGATACAAAAGTAACCCAGTTAGAGGAGGATAACCGAGTAAGTAAAGACACAAACATAGTCATTAGAATAATGAGTGCACCTGCATTCATTCAATCGGTTTTAAATAACATAAACCATTGAGGTGGCAAGCAAAGAACAAATGCATTCTGTATAGTGAAAAACAAAATCATCATTATTATCATTATCATCATCTTCACTAACAATCAGATATTGCCATGTTATCCCTCAGAGCAGCAGCAGGAGAAAAACTGGCTTTTCAGCTTAATCTGCAGCCATGTCTAATTTATTACTGTGCCTGATTCATTAGCGAGATGTCCACGTGCCTTAATTAATCCCTCAGATGTGACATGATTCTGATGTTTACATACAAACAAAATCTCTAGCAGTGCCACGCTACACGCAGCTAATCAGGAATTAAGTGCAAAGCGTTTTTTTTATAATGACAGTAATCAGTGAGGTCTGGGATAAACCGAGTGTCTGAGTAAACTGGTGCTGTGTGTTACAGTGAGGAAAAACGGCAAGCCAGATTTAATGTTAGCTCATTTATGTTCTTTTTTTATATATATTTTTTTACCATTTCTCGAGTGCATGCTAGCTTAAAAAGTTCTTCAGTATTGCTTCGATGAGTGTCCCTGAAATAGATGACTCCTCGTGTCCGTTGCACGTGCTGCGCACTTTCATTAAGAGCCAATCAGAATCCAATTACGGCCCCTATCGTAGCCAATTAAAGCTGTTTGCATTTAAACGCTACTGTAGGGTGAAATATTTCCAATCACCGCAACGCTTCATTATCGCTCTGTCAGAATTGGCCAACGGAAAATGAATTCTGGCATGCAGGGGGTTTGAAATCTACACTTCCTGTTTTCCCTAGAGTCTATTTACCATAAACTCAGACAGCATGGAAATGAGCAAAAATCCATTAATACTGCAGCTGTGAGACAGACAGCACGGCCTCTGCGTTTATAAATAACTTAGGATTCGTACAAACCAACTGGTGCTTAAAGCTCTGATAGGTTGTAATGAATCATGATGTGACAATCAAAAAAGATATAACATCAAAACTGGGCAAAGAGAAAACAGAAGAAAAGTCATGCAGGATGCATCTTTAAGTATTTCATTTGATTCATATTTTTATATTTTAATAGTTAATACATTTCAATATTACAAGTTGATCATATCGAAGAGGTCAGGATTTTACGAATTCTAATTTAGTTTTACACTATTTATTATGCTATATACGCTACGCTGTTTTGTTCACTTCAGTAACAGTTAATTACAGTTTAATACAGTGTACAATTCAGCACTGCATAGAGGTCAGTATTTTGCACAGTTTTTCCACACTCAATTTTGTATAATTCCCTATATTCACCAAAACACTGTAATGCTACTATAAACATCAAAATAACACTATACAATGACTTTATATTATTATACGGTTAATTTCATAGTCCAGAAATCCATTTCATGATTTGTATAGTGGTCCAGTACACCAAATATCTGTTCTTGAGAAAAACCTACTTATAAGAAAACATAATGTGTGTGTGTGTGTGTGTGTGTGTGTGTGTGTGTGTATGTATGTGTATGTATGTGTATATATACATACACAAATATATATATATATATATATATATATATATATATATATATATATATATATATATATATATATATATATATATATATATATATATATAAAATATTAACTAAAATAATATTTTGTTCAATTGGTTTGTGACTTTTTTCTTTAAACTGCACTTTTCTCATGTCATTTATTAATGTCAGAGTCCCACTGTGGATAAACAAGATTAAACAGTGGTTTCACGATAACAACAGAAACCTTGCCTCAAATCTTTATCCACGGGGTCACAGGTTCGGATCTCAGTGTGCTTCAGTGTCTGATATCGCTCGTCCTCTCTGTCCTCTACCGTGGCCTCTGTGAAAACTTCTAAATCCCCAAATCATGATGGAAAAAGCAACTGTTATGAAAGTTTACACTTTTGGGAAATTTGTCTCTCAGAGATCTTTTTTTATAACAAACGGTTTGACCCAATAGTGAAATGTTTGAAACTTTTATTCTTTAAAGATAAAAAACTGGCCAAATTTCAAGAAGCTCTCAGCGTAATAAAATATCTGATATGTAATCTATGTCATACAACTATGAAATTACAGTTAACACCTTGAAAGACACATGCATGTTTATTTTGCTTATATGCAACAAACAATATTAAAACAATATGAAATTTTACTTTGACCAAACAAATATATAAATAAACAGATGTTTAACTTTATTTTCATTAAAAATCCTCCCTTAGCATGAATACCAGCTTTACACAGTCTCAAGATATAGACAATTCCTTTCTCCGAACATTTTGCTGAAATATTTTGCCATGCCTCTTCTAAAACTTGCCAGAAGTGTTCTTCACTAGTTGATCCATTTCATCCCAAAGCAGTTGTTTGTAAGGAAGCAGTAAAATTTAGATTAGATTCAACTGTATTGTCACTGTGCAAGGTACATGAACAGAGCCAATGAAATGCAGTTAGCATTTAACTAGAAGTGCATAAGTACAATAAATAAATAGCAGTGTCATAAATAAGGGTATGCACAGGGATGAGGGTGAAAAATGTACAGAGGGTGCAGTGGGTAATAATATATGTATATATCGTAATTACGGTGGCCGAGAAATGCAAAATACATTAACAAATCCAAAAACAAAATAACAAATCCAAAAACTAATTAACAAATTCAAAAACAAAATAAGAAATCCGAAAAGAAATTAACAAATCAGAAAAAAAATTCAAAAACAAATCCGAAAACAAATTAACAAATCCGAAAACACATTAACAAATCCGAAAACACAACGACAAGTCAGACAAACCGGAAAAGGTAGGTATAGTTTGTGAATGTAAACTTATTAATCATTGGACAAGACACCTGTCAGTCAAGATATACAGGTGAATGACAGGTGTCTCTTCCAATGATTAATAAGTTTCCATTCACAAACTATACCTACCTTTTTCGGTTTGTCTGACTTGTCGTTGTGTTTTCGGATTTGTTAGTGTTTTCGGATTTGTTAATTTGATTTGGATTTGTTAATGTGTATTTGGATTTGTTAATTTGTTTTTGGATTTGTTAATTTGTTTTTGAATTTGTTAATTTGTTTTTGGATTTGTTATTTTGTTTTCAGATTTGTTAATTTGTTTTCGGTTTTGTTAATGTGTTTTGCACTTCTCGGCCACCGTACGTAATATACAATATACTGTGCAAAGATTGTGCATAGAGATAACGTTCAAATGACAATTATAGTTATATAAAAGTATGAATGTTGTATGATACAGTATATACAGAATAAATATGGGTGGAATATACAGTAGTACAGTGATAAGTTATGGATTAGGCAAAAATGCATAGTGGATAAACAGTGCAAAAAAATGATGATCAGCTGTTCAGTGCAGAAACAACCACAGGAAAAAAACTATTCTTCAGTCTGTTTGTGCGGCTCTGAGGCACCTGTAGAATCTGCCGGATGGGAGATGGGTATATAGTCTATGGTTTGGGTGAGAGGAATCTTTGATAATGCCCCTCGGCCTTTGCAGACAGTGTTTTTTTGTGAATGTCCTCCAAGGTGGGTAGCTGAGTGCCAATGATTCACTGAGCAGTTTTCACCACCCTCTGAAGGGCTTTATGATACAAAGCAGTGCAGCTGTTGTACCACACTGAGATGCAGTTAGTGAGGATGCTATCAACGGTACAGCGGTAAAGTTTCTCCAGTATCCTATAGAACAAACAGGACCTTTTAAGTCTCCTCAGGAAATACAGGTGCTGTTGTGTCTTTCTGATCAGGGTAGAAGAGTTCAGCGATCAGGTGAAATCCTCAGAGACTCCAAGGACCTTAAAGCTGGGTACACACTCAGCTACGTTGATGTGAATCGGAGCATGAGTGTGATTCCCGGCTCGTCTAAAGTCCACAATGACCTTCTTTGTCTTATAGGTGTTGAGTTCCAAGTTATTGTCCTCACACCATGATGCTAAGTGCTGGATTTCCTCCCTGTAAGCCGTCTTATCGTTGCCTCTGATCAGGCCTACCACTACGGTGTCATCTATGAACTTAACGATGCTGTTTGAAGCATAGGAGGTATGCAGTCATGGTTGAAAAAGGAGTATAGCGAGGGGACAAAAAGGGTGAGACCGGAGAAAGTGATGGTGTTCAGTCAATCAGACTGTGGTCTGTTTGTAAGGAAGTCCAGGGACCAGTTGCAGAGAGATGTGCTGATGCCAAGCTGTTTTAGCTTCATGACTATCTTGGAAGGGCTAACTGTGTTAAAATCTGAGCTGAAATCAACAAACAACATCCTGGCATAAGTGTCGGGGTTGTCTGGGCAGGCCATTCCATGATACATAACACTCTAGCCAACTGTTTGCTTTCTAAATCAGAGTTTGGACATATGCTTCAGTTCATTGTCTTGTGGTATGGTGAATTTGGTTTCAATTAGCTGCTGTCCAGATGGAATTGCATGGCACTAAAATAATGAATGGTAGCCATTTTGGTTAAGTATTCCTTTCACCCAGAATAAGTCAACCTTCCCTGTTGCAAGACAACCACAAGCCATTAAGCTTCCACCTCCATGTACGAATGTGGGTGTGAGAAAGTCTGCTAACATTGTCTCTATGGTTTATCTTCTTACATAAGTACGTATCTGTGCCAAAAAATCTCAAATGACTAATTTGTCCACAGAACTATTTTCATTCACTCACTGTCCAATCCTTGGGTGTTTTGCCTTTTACCTAGTAAAAATATACTGCATATAAACAGTTAGAGCATAAAACATAAAAGACTAGGTGTTCTCAAACTTTTGACAGGCTCTGTATAATTAACATTGTGTTGTGAAAGGGAGAAGTGGGATGAGGAATCAGAATCAGACATCAGGCATTATGATTGTGGAGCAAGATAACACTGGAGCACATTATTCTTTACATGTACATATTGGTATTTTGAACACTTTAGTATTTTCTGCTGTGCATTATTATTATGTGAAGTTTTGTACAGTTTTTAGTATTCAAAGGAATTCAGTATTTCATACTTTGTGCATTTTGTATACTTTAGAATATTATGTGTGTATTTCATACCCTTCTGTATTCCAATACAGTACTTTGTACATGTTAGTGTTCTACAGTTCAGCTTTTCATCTTCCAGGGTTAAGTTTTTTGCGTACATTTTAGTATTCCATAGGATTCAGTATTTTTTGGCATTCTCTAGAGTTCATTAGTAAGTATTGCAAAGAGATTAGTATAATTTTAGTAGTTCAGTCAACGGTAATAGATTGTCTCATACAAAGTCCTAAACTGATCATGGTTTATTATATATAAATCTTCAGCAACATCGACATGTGACAAATCATATCACTCAGCACAGTGAGTAGAGTTGATTGCTGGTTGGTGAAATATAGTGACATGACTTGGTATCATTGACCACTGCCCTTATCGAAAATATTGTGAAACATAGACGTATGATGTACCAAAAAGCCCGTTCTGAAAACATGTATCAAAAAGCCTGTTCTCAAAACATCTTCTGAAATGAGGCTGTTCCAGAAGATCTCCTAGAGATTATTGTGTTGCCAGTGTAACTGAGGAACCACTCAACAATTTAACAGGCCACTTTTTTAATGTCTCTTCAGCTTTGTATTAATATATTTTAGCATTAAGTAAAATTACAGGATTGTGTGAGAAATTAATGTTTTATTTTACTGTCCATCAAGAATCAGTTTAATCTGTCTATAAACAATTAATCTCTCCTTTCAGACTTTTCATTCATGTGTTGCTTAATTTATTTTTGTAACTTGACACCGTTGTAAATAACCCCTTACCAGCACGACATTAAAATAAATGAAAAATTAGCGTCGCGAATGTGATGAAGTATAACATATCCTTTCTTCTCGGCCCTGCTATTGATCCCGACAGTTTGAGGAATCCTCTGTTTGTTTGTTTCTTCCCACATCATCACAGAAACATTAGAAGTTTCAAACTAATCAATGACAGTCGGATATATATATATATATATATATATATATATATATATATATATATATATACAGTGAGGAAAATAAGTATTTGAACACCCTGCTATTTTGCACGTTCTCCCACTTAGAAATCATGGAGGGGTCTGAAATTGTCATCGTAGGTGCATGTCCACTGTGAGAGACATAATCTAAAAAAAAAACATCCAGAAATCACAATATATGATTTTTTAACTATTTATTTGTATGATACAGCTGCAAATAAGTATTTGAACACCTGTCTATCAGCTAGAATTCTGACCCTCAAAGACCTGTTAGTCTGCCTTTAAAATGTCCACCTCCACTACATTTATTATCCTAAATTAGATGCACCTGTTTGAGGTCGTTAGCTGCATAAAGACACCTGTTCACCCCATACAATCAGTAAGAATCCAACTACTAACATGGCCAAGACCAAAGAGCTGTCCAAAGACACTAGAGACAAAATTGTACACCTCCACAAGGCTGGAAAGGGCTACGGGGAAATTGCCAAGCAGCTTGGTGAAAAAAGGTCCACTGTTGAAGCAATCATTAGAAAATGGAAGAAGCTAAACATGACTGTCAATCTCCCTCGGACTGGGGCTCCATGCAAGATTTCACCTTGTGGGGTCTCAATGATCCTAAGGAAGGTGATAAATCAGCCCAGAACTACATGGGAGGAGCTGGTAAATGGCCTGAAAAGAGCTGGGACCACCGTTTCCAAAGTTACTGTTGGTAATACACTAAGACGTCATGGTTTGAAATCATGCATGGCACGGAAGGTTCCCCTGCTTAAACCAGCACATGTCCAGGCACGTCTTAAGTTTGCCAATGACCATTTGGATGATCCAGAGGAGTCATGGGAGAAAGTCATGTTGTTCAGATGAGACCTAAATAGAACTTTTTGGTCATAATTCCACTAAACATTTTTGAAGGAAGAAGAATGATGTGTACCATCCCAAGGACACCATCCCTACTGTGAAGCATGGGGGTGGTAGCATTATGCTTTGGGGGTGTTTTTCTGCACATGGGACAGGGCGACTGCACTGTATTAAGGAGAGGATGACCGGGGCCATGTATTGCGAGATTTTGGGGAACAATCTCCTTTCCTCAGTTAGAGCATTGAAGATGGGTCGAGGCTGGGTCTTCCAACATGACAATGACCCAAAGCACACAGCCAGGATAACCAAGGAGTGGCTCTGTAAGAAGCATATCAAGGTTCTGGCATGGCCTAGCCAGTCTCCAGACCTAAATCCAATAGAGAATATTTGGAGGGAGCGTTTCTCAGTGACAGGCCAGAAACCTGACTGATCTAGAGAAGATCTGTGTGGAGGAGTGGGCCAAAATCCCTCCTGCAGTGTGTGCAAACCTGGTGAAAAACTACAGAAAACGTTTGACCTCTGTAATTGCAAACAAAGGCTACTGTACCAAATATTAACATTGACTTTCTCAGGTGTTCAAATACTTTATTTGCAGCTGTATCATGCAAATAAATAGTTAAAAAATCATACATTGTGATTTCTGGATTTTTTTTTTAGATTATGTCTCTCACAGTGGACATGCACCTACGATGACAATTTCAGACCCCACCATGATTTGTAAGTGGGAGAACTTGCAAAATAGTAGGGTGTTCAAATACTTATTTTCCTCACTGTATATATATATATATATATATATATATATATATATATATATATATATATATATATATATATATATATATATATCCCATGAGATTGTGATGGATCTCTTTCCATCAAACCACCAGACACTCACAAATTATTCACAGCAGACATTGTCACTATTGATCGAGCCTAAGAAATATCATCACTGGCTAATAATGTATATGTGGGTGTGTTTTATAAGTCATGTGTTTTTTGAGTTTTGTTGTGTTGATCAGTGTACTGTATTGTGTATGTGGCAGTGAGTTCTTTGTGTATGTGTGTGTCAGAATGTTATGTATGTCAGTGTGTTGTATTGTGTGTTTCAGTGTTTCCATGTGTCATTGTTGGTAATTTTATCATTGTGTGCCAGTTTGATGTATGTGAATCAGTGTGCTTTTGTATATATCAGGGTTTATGTCATTGTATTTTTTTTTTTTTTTGTCAGTAAGGTGTTTTGTTGTTGTGTCAAGTGTATGTCAGTGTGTTGTGTATGTGTCAGTGTATTTTGTGTGTCAGGGTGTTGTGTCATATTTATTTCCATGTGCTGTGTATGTGTCAGCGTCATGTGTATGTCATTGTGTTGGGTATGTGTCAGCATTTTTTTGTCAGTGTACTCAATGGTGTTTGTCACAGTTACATAAATGTTAATCTTTAATACAAAGACAAATGCAGGTCTGAATTATTTTCACTTTGTACACATAGTGTACAACATATATAGTAATCCTTTGGATTTTATAAATTTCATACAACATTTTATACACTTTATTAAATTGTACGTCAGTATTTTATACCCAGTGCATTATTCTGTGTATGCTGAACATCAAAACCCTAAAAAACACTCAGACTTACATAATATCACAAACTAAATCTAGAAAAAAATCTCAGATATTCTCAGCAGACATTATGTTTCTCTTGACTGGGCTAAGCTGGTGATGTGTCTGAGTTTGTCACGTTTACGTGAAATGTTAGCACCTCACTTTTCCCATGACAAGTCAATCTCAAATCCATCACTCTCTGCATGTTAGTAAAAAACTGCAAGACAGATGCAAGGCTTCAGGCTAATTCAAACACACTGAAACATATTTAAAGGGTGTGTGTGTACGATTATGTATTCTCTTTGTGTCTGTCAACCCTTTTGCAGTCATGACAGACAAAAGCATTCACAATGTTACCTCAGGAAACTCTTCAACAAGCTTCATTATTGCTAACCCAGCAGCTTTAGCTGAACAAATATACTAAAGTAAAAGAAAGAAAACATCTTTGCCTTGGGAAACTGTAAGAGTCTTGTTTATTGTGTCTTGAGTTCATGGGTGTGCTTTACTCAGTGGAGGGCTGTCAGGGGGCGCAAGGCCTTCTCTCAACCTTCTCTCAATCTTCTATCAGAATCACTGACTTATGTTTTAATATATTTTTCTATATAAATAAGTATTCAATTATTCCCAGTTGACTATTCTCTTTATTTCATAGCATTTCTCTGAGGGTCTGTTTGAGTTTCTATCCAATCAGATTTCAACCGTCAGATCACGTGTTGCTGGGGTCAAAAGAATCTGCCTTGAGCCTTCAGAATCACCTACAGCTTAGAATACACACTGCTTGAAGCTGTTGCTTTAACCAATCGACTAAGAGTTATTCACTCCGGTGTACAATAACGTTGGGATTTTCACATCCTTCGATCGGATGGTCTAACAGATTACACAGACTAGTCAGAGCCTTCAAACTGCATCTGTAACAAACTGCACAAGCTCAAATATACTGTGGATTTCATATATATATATTTTTTTCATTCCACAATAGCTGACAAAGAAGAAAGAAATTAATTTGGTCACTTACAAAGTTACATACAAAGCCATTTGCAAGAGGAACATTTCTAGAAAAGCTTGACATCATGAGAAAAGGTCAGTCAAAACAGTTTTAAACAATTGTTAAGCTTTTTCAAGAAGCATTTTCTTTCTGGTAGAATTTGCATGAAAACACACCTTAATTTAAAATTCCCAAGGAAAACCACATGCCGAAATTATGTGTGCGAAGGGTGGAGGTGGGGGTTTTGGGGGGGGTGCAGCTGTGCATCTGTTTCTATAGCTGTGGTGTCATAGTGATGGTTAATAATGATTAACAGGTGGACTGATTGAGGTGAGACATCACTGAAGCCCTAGGTGTAAGATGCACTGGTTTTAATACAGAAATACAAAAACATGCTAACTGTTCGCATCACACTTTATGGTCAGGAACTATTTTTAGCAGCTCAGTTTTTCACCTTTTTTACTAACACCAGCATGTAATGTATGTAATGCCTGTCCCTGTGCTTGAATCCAAAATTTGTATCGCTCCTTTCCTATTTATAGCCTTTATCCTAATACATTAAGAAAACAAATGCTAATACAAACACTCAGTAATTAATTTTATAAGATTGTAAATGCATTTGGTTTTCTTTTGTCACACGCACAATTAAGCATCACACTTATGCCTCAGGAATTCTTTTTTATTTTAGGTACATTTTTTCTCCATCACTAGAAGCAAAAGGATTAAACACTCATGCAAACACCCTAGACCTCATTTAATGTGTATGTGAGTATGTTCACACTCCTGACAGGCCATGAAGAAAGGTCTATTAGCATTAGCATCAGACTTCTCCCTCAGGATACATTTCCAGCAGCTCCTCGTTCCTCCATCGCTACGTCTGGCCTTAATGATTATGGCTAGTTCTAAATCCTGGTGAGTCATTTAATGTCAGCATACAAGTTTGTGTGACTTTAGCTTGTGTTTCTCACTCACACAAACAAACACCTGAGAGGCCATGAATCAAAGTATGCCTAACATTAGCATCAGAGTTGCCTACTGTTTTTAAAAAAAAAGGTTGCTATCTGGGCTAATACTTTTAAATGTTGAAGCTTAGCCATAACCATAACTTAGCTAAAGAGTCTAAAAGTAAAAAAAAAACTGCTAATGTGTGTGCATATGTGTGTTCCTGATGTGTTTCACAAACTTAAACTTGGTGAATGTGATTCTAAATATGATCATAATTGTGATTGCGAATGTGATTCTGACCGTGACTGTGAATTTGATTGTCTAAATGAGATTGAATGTGATTGATTGTGATTGATTGTGATTGTAGATGTCATTGTGATTGTGAATGTAAATATGAATGTTATTTTGATTGTGAATGTGAAAGTGGAATGTGAACACTAATCCCCAGACAGGTGAATATTAAAAGTATGCTAGCTGTTAGCACCAAACTTTTACCTCAGCTTTCATTTCTGCTAATAGCAGCAGCAGAGTTAAACTGCATCACCTGCTTAACACATAACGTAACAAAACATGTCAAACACTGTGTGTGTATGTGTGTGCCTGTACTTGTACGTGTACGTGTGTCACTTGCTGGTGCAACTACTAAGCATTAGCATCACATATTTTCCCCTCAGGAAAAGTTTCTACCAGCCCAGCGTTTGCTGAATCATTAGCCTTCATCCCTAGCCCTGCGTGTGTGTCTCTGTGTTTTAACTCTATAATCTATGGATTTTCATTAATTTAATGACAATTTTAGATAAAAAACACTCAATGACTTAGTGCTAACACCACAAACTCATTTCAAAGCTAATGATAACACCCATCAACTAGTTTAAAAGCTAATGCTAACACCCATGAAATTGTTTCAAAGCTAATGCTAACACCCAAGAACTAGTTTAAAAGCTAATGCTAACACCCATGAACTAGTTTTAAAGCTAATGTTAACACCCATGAACTAGTTTAAAGGCTAATGCTAATACCCATGAACTAGTTTAAAAGCTAATGCTAACAGCCATGAACTAGTTTAAAGGCTAATGTTAATACCCATTAACTAGTTTAAAAGCTAATGCTAACACCCATGAACTAGTTCAAGAGCTAATGCTAACACACAAGAAATTGTTTAACAGCTAATGCTAACACCCATGAACTATTTTAAAAGCTAATGCTAATACCCATGTACTAGTTTAAAAGCTAATGCTAACACCCAGAGATTTATTAATTTTTTTTTTATGGATTATCTATTGTATAGAAGCCTTTTTTTGCTCCACATATTTCCATGTATGGCGTTAATCATATGTCTGACAAACGAAGCAACAGAGGCTAAAAGCTAAAGCAAAACCTCAGGAATGAATGAATCCAGCTAAGCTGTAGATGGCGACCATTGTCAAGAGTCCCCTTGAACGAAGGTGACCTGTCTTACTTGCTTTTCACACTCATCCATCAAATGAACACGCGAATGAGCTCTTATCTTCATGGAGGATGAAAGCTGGAGTAAAAGAGAAGAAAAAATGGCTGTGCGTTGACTAAATAACACACTTGGATGCCCCTCAGCTGTCCTGTTACTCGCATTCGCAGCTCATTAGCTGATTCACATGACTGGTGCGCTTTGTGGACTGTTTGGATGAATCGGATTTAGGGTGAGAAATAACATTATATACAAGATGCACATGTTTGGATGCTGTTCAATAATTAGGTGACTTATGATCGTAATTTAAGGTAATTAGTAATAATATAGCACTTACTGCCTAGCTAGCCATATTAGGCTCATAACATCCATATATTCATAGCATCTTGGCTGCATTTAAATTGAGGAGGAAGTCATTTTTCTCAGCTATTTTAATCATTTTAAGCATTATTCAGCAGTTTAGAGAAATTTAAAAGAGACAAAAGAGATTTGTTTATGAATTTATTCATGAATTTACAGTATGGTATTAAACCAGGTGACCATGGTACACTATGTGGATTAATAAAAGTTTTTGAACACCTAATTTTACAGCCATATGGAGTTGTTACCACAAAAATGGAGGTACACAATTGTATAGGATGTGACTTTGCACAAAGGCAGCTCCATGAAGATATATTTTACATAGGAGCTTTAGAGCTCTGACCTCAACCATATTGAACACCTTTGGGATGAATGGGAATACTGACTGCACCCCAGACCTCCTCACCCTACATCAGTACATGACTTTACTAACACCCTTATGGCTGAATTAGAAAAAAAATCTAAATAAACAGACTCCAAGATCAAGTGGAACATCTTCCAAGAAGAGTTGAGGTTATTTTAAAAGCAAAAGGAGACTAAATGTGGAATGAGATGTTCAAAAAGCACATATAAATCTCAGGTGACAAAAGCAAATATATTGTATATATTTTATTTTAACCAATTTTTTTTAATCACACTCTAAAACTGTATGAGGTAAAGTGCAGTACATTCTTTTTTTCTGAAGATAAATAAATTCAGTGCTTGTTATTAATTATGCATGCAGTGATGACCTGACACCAGGAGTTTGGTGTGATTTTACACTTCAGCACTAAATGTGCATTAATCAGCGGCGATAACACGATCGGTCCTGTCGGACAAAAAAACTTTTTTTGTTTTTTTCTTTTGTTTTGTTTTACTTTTTTTGGTGGCTCCTGAATAAAAAAATAGTGATAAATGCTGTGCATTACTTTTTTTTCCTGACAAATTATGATATATAAAAGACTAAAATTGTTAGAGATAAATGTGCTGAATATTCATGTGATTAATGGTAATTATATTTAACATTTAACTCTAAATACCACAGTAAAACAAAGTAAATAGCCACTTCCTCTCTCTCTCTCTCTCTCTCTCTCTCTCTCTCTCTCTCTCTCTCTCTCTCTCTCTCTCTCTCTCTCAAGATTAAATTTTTAAAGGATGCTTTACTGGCATGACAAATATGGACATTCATATTGCCAAAGCATAGAACATACATACACATAACAATATAAAGAACAATCATTTAGAAATAACAAACTATAAAAATATTATACTATAATTTAAACATAATAATAATAATAATAATAATAATAATAATATTAATAATAATATAAAAACTATAGAGTTAACATTTTATAGTTAGAATAAATAAGTAGTTTTGATAAAAACTGATAATAAATAAATCTTTACTGTATTTTTTGTACACTGCTGGCACAGTCTCTGCTCTCAGGGCAGCCAGGAATGTCTGTGTTGCACCATCTCTACGATGAGACCGTGTCTGTATTTCATCAAGGTGTGTCTCAGTTTTGGGTCAGTCACCATGCTCAGGTACCCTGTCACACTGTAGTGTCTGTTCAGGGCCAGATAACACTACACTTTACTCTGGAGTTGAGTTTGGGTTTCCCAGTAGATCAGATACTTCACTCTCAGGGTTTGTGCTATTTGGTTCTTTCTAATTGGGATTGTGGGTTTCACTGGGGTGTTTGTGAGTAAGCCCCACACTTCACTGCAAATAGTGTACTGTAGTGTATAGAGTAATTTGTTACTGTATATGTGGGACTTTAATAGCATTCTTGTCTCACTACACTCTCCTGAGAGATAAAATCAGTTTGTTTATCTCCAATTCTGATTCCACAATTGTTCCCTGTGTACATGGATTTGATGAGACCATATGTTTTACCCCTACACCACTCTCCAACATTTTGTAAAATATTTTGTGATGCCAAATGGATTTAAAAGCATTTTTTTCAAATAAATGAAACGGGCAAATGTTTTAGAAGGATTTTGAAGCACATATTAACGGTAATTTGGTAAAAAGCCAATCTGACTTTTACTTAAGAAATTGCGTTCACTAATGAACTTTAAAGATTTTGAGTTAATGATATTTCACATATACGAGGGAAATATCAAGGTCGGTGACGTCGGAGTGACGTGGGGCCGCCTTCCCGTGGGCTCACCACCTGCAGGAGGGACCGTAAGGGACGGTGCTGTGAGGATTGGGCAGCAGTCGAAGGCGGGGGCCTGCTTAGACTGCTGCCCCCGCGACCCGGATTACGGATAAGCGGGAGAAAATGAATGAATGAATATTTCACATCATCTTCCCCTGATTACTGTTAACACAAATGACTTGGTAGTTATTAGGGTAAAATTTGTCTCCACTCTTGAGTGGAGTTGGGGTTTTAAAATGTATTTTAATGTATTTTAAAACCCAGCTCTAAATTTCAATCATTTCATTCAAGATTCCGTTAGGTCCTGAAGCTTTCTTAGGTTTCAGTTTGTTAATTCTGTCCTTGAGTTCCTCTTTACTAATTGGGAAATCTAAAGGATTTTAGTTTTCTTTAATGACCAATTCTAGTTGCATCAGCTTATTGTTTGTGTTTTTGCTTTAGTTTTAAGTTTATTTCGGATTTAACATTTTTAAAAAAGTGTTTGGAAATGGCGTGTCTAGATATCTCCATCTTGAATTGCCAATTCTTCATGTTCTCTTTTCTTTAGCTTGTTCCAATTTTCCCAGAATTGATTTGTGTTGATTGACTTCTCTAATAGTGTCAGTTGTTTCTGTGTGTTGTGCTTTTTTCTTAGTTCTGAGTGTACGATTGTATTGTCTGAGAGTTGCACTGTAAATAAGTTGTATGTTGGTGTTCTTTGGGACCTTTTTTATCAAACCAGTTTTCTTCTTTGCTGAATGTAGGCTTTGATGTAATTTTAGTTTCCAGATTCCAAAGAGCTGCAGGAACTACAGGAACTCGAGCTGCATGAACATTGCTTTCTGAACGCTTCTGCATTGTCCATGCTCTGAATCACGTGTGTAATCAGTCCAATGGTAAGCACAGCGTCATCGTCAGGGTGACATCATAACCAGAAAGCTATAAAAGCACATGAAGTGAAACCGGCGATAGCTTCTTTTTGTTCAAGAAGCGCTCTGTGCGTTTGTCTTTTATGGTAAGTGGTAAATAATAATAAAAAAGAAATCAACTAAGAAGACAAAGCATTGCTTTATGTCAGTGCATTCCTCCTTGCCCCCGCTTGCCCTCGGCACTGGTGGGCAATGCTTTTGAATCATCAGGTAAAGCCGCAGGCTGTCTGCACACCATGGCTGTGCTACAGGCCTATCAAGCCGACCTGCTATGGGAGCAAGATGTGGGAGGCATCTCGGGTGGTCAGGAAGTCTGTGAGCTTTGCTGTGCTATGGACTTAGCTCTCAGGGCTATGAAAGAGACCGCTAGGGCCATTTGCCGGTCCATGACCGCCCTCGTTTCCATGGAGAGGCACATATGTCTCATATAAGGCATAGGACTATGCTTCTGGACACCTCTCTTTACCCATCCTTCCAGCAAGTTCCTGAGGTTTGCTTTCGGGAACGAAGCTTACCAATACTGGGTCCATCTGTTTGTCTTGCCCTCTCACCCTGCACCTTCACAAAGTGTTTGGATGCAGCACTGGTCCCGCTGAGACTTTGGGGCATCCACAGTCTAAATTATATTGATGGCCCGGCACTGAGATGCCATTCTTGCCCACATGAAAGAGCTGGAGTTAAGGCTGAACGCTGGAGTTAAGGCTGAACGCTATCACAGAGAACCACCTATCTTGGCCTATCTAGTATGGGATTCGATCCTTATGTGGGTGCAGTTGTCCCCTGCTCGTGTTGAATTCGACCATTAAGAGAGTGAGAGAAGGCCAGGCCTGTTAAGCAGTTTTAAAGACTGCTGAGTCTGATGACAGCAGCATCCAGTATGGTTCCACTTGGCCTCCTGCACATGGCACCCCTCCAGTGGTGGCTTAGGAACCAGGGGCCCCTTTGTTTCAGGGCTGAGTGCTGGGAGTTCCTGGTGGTTGTGTAACGCATACAAAAGATGCATCCCTTACGTAATGGTGAGCAGTCATGAGTGGCCGTTCCACCCAAGGAAGACCCCATTGGACGTGGCATATCAATCGCCTAAAGATGCTGGCAGTGCTTCGAGCTTTGAAGCATTTCCTTCCAGAATTTAGAGACCACCATGTGTTGGTCTGTACGGACAGCACTTTGGTGGTTTTCTACATCAACCACCAGGGGGGTCTGCGATCTCACCTTCTTTACAAGATGACACGTCAGATCCTCCTGTGCCCGGGGAATGGCGACAACACCCAGAAGTGGTGGAGATAATATGAGAGAGATTTTACAAAGCACAGGTGGATCTGTTTGCAACTCAAGAGACATTGCATTGTCCCCTCTGGTTCTCTCTAACACCCCCAGCCCCTCTAGGGCTGGATGCCATGGTACGGCTGCACCTGTACGCCTTTCTCCCTGTCGTGCTGCTCCCAGGTGCTCTGGAGAGAGTTTGCCAGGACAGAGTCCATCTCCTCCTGTTTGCCCCACGGTGGCCAGGCAGGCCATGGTTTGCAGACCTAGTAGCCCTTATCGAACACCCTCCCTGGGAGATTCCTCTCAGGAGGATCTTTGTCCCTTCTCCTTTTCAGGCTTCAGACCAGGAAAAGCTTAACTGACTGTGTCCAGTGCGAGCACTGGACAAATACCTCCACAGAACGGAACTGAGGAGGAAGTCAGAGCAACTGTTCGTATGCTATGGCCCTCCAAGGAGAGGTCTCCCTGTGAACAAGATGGGTTGTGGATGCTTTTTCATCCTCTTGTAAATCCTCTAGTCTCCCAACTTCTTTCAGGGTCAGAGCTCACTTAGCTCGGACTCTCATTCCCAAGGCACTGCGTCTTCATGCCACACTGTCTGCATCCCTGCAGTGCTTCCTTCCCTTTTCAGAAGCTAGCACCAGTTTCACTCCATGTGCTTTTATAGCTTTCTGGTCATGACTGCTAGTGACGCCTTGCTTCCCATTTGACTGATTACACACGTGATTCAGAGCGTAGACAACTTCTAAGCGTTTCCAAATCGTTGTTGACGCAGCGTCTCATTCCCTCGGGAAACCATGGGTACATACATAACCTGGAGACGATCTTTGCCATTTTGTTTATTTGCCATTTTTGTTTCTCTCTCTCTCTCTCTCTCTCTCTCTCTCTCTCTCTCTCTCTCTCTCTCTCTCTCTCTCTCTCTCTCTCTTTTCTCTCTCTTCCCTGATAACTAATTTAAACCTGAACAGTTTTATAACTTCGCTATTTTACATCATCTTCCAATTTCATTTTCATTCCACACATCCTGGTGTTACTGGAAGATTTCATCACGGATTTTATATGATGCAAAAGAGAGAGAGAGAAAGAGAGACTCGAAGCCCCTCAACTCTTCACATGATCCCAGCTCTGTCGTGCGATTGGTTGATGGCCTTCTCTCTCATCACCAGCTGTATATTTGCATTCACGTCTATAAAAATATACTGAAACATGATGACATGCAGAAGTATTTATTCAGGTTATGCATGTGCAAATCATATGATAAAGCTTCTAAACAGCTTTTTAGATTGTTTTTTTATGAATTAATGCTGATTTTTTTCAACATTCACAACATTAAGTTCTGGAGCTGTTAATAGTTGTCAAGCATTTTTTTTTTAAGAATGTATATATATAGATTATATATAGATTAGATAATCTATTTATCATTATTATTATTTATTTATTTATAGTATTTTGTTTATTTATTTATTATGGAAGTGATCTGTCCATGGGAAAAAAGTTTAAGATGTAAAGTACAAGTAAAAAGTAAAAATGTTTATAAATAAAATTGTAATGAGAAATGATTAAATAACATTTTATCAATTTAACTTGAATTTATTTTAACTTGCTATATTTATCTTTGTATTAGTTATAATGTTTTAATACATTATTTATCTTTTAGTCTTTAACATATATTTGTGTTCATTATTATTATTATAAATCATGAATGTAGTGTAGCTATTTTTCCAATGCACTTCTATCCCTTTATTTTTTCCATTTTATCCCCAACATTATACATTCAACTTTATTTCATTCCCTTTTTTATTCTACTTTACTTCAGCCAGTAACATCTGAGATTTTATAAATGGCATTAACCCACACTCTAATATTATTAATATTATGTTATGATGATGATGATGATGATGATGATGATGTTATAATTATAATTATTGTTGTTGCTGTTGTCATTTGATGATGGTGATTTCTTTCTCTGTTTGTATGTGTTTAAAATGATTTTTTTTTTTGCACCTTTCGACTGCTACTATTGCTGTTTTGCACTGCATTGTGTTTGTTTACATATACTCTTGTTCATAGTCTTTTATAGTCGTCTTTGCACAGTACTGTATATTCGAAATATACAGTAGGTTTACTGGTCGGTGCTATTTTGTGTTGTGTATTGTCCCGCACTGTCTTGTGTTGTCTGCACTGTTTTTTGTCTGCACTGTTTGCACTCAGTTTCACTCGATGCACTTTATGTAGATTTATGTTGTGTGATGTTCTGGAGGAACGTTGTCTCATTTTCACTGTGTACTGTGTTCCACTGTGTATGGTAAAAATGACAATAAAAGCCTCTTGACTTGACTAAAAATTTTTTTCCACTGTGTTGTCTTGAACTTAAACTGCTTTAATGTAATGAGAGTTTAATAAGCCAGACTTTATTCATATCGGCCACGTTTATTTCTATTACTGATTTAAATAACAATTTTGACATATCTACTACTACTACAAATAATAATAATAAGATGATGATGAGTATTTACAATGACAGAGGGCAGTAGAGAAATATTTTACACCTCTAAAGGTTTTTAAATAATGTTCAGGAAGTGTGTGTTGAAATTAATAGTCCTTTCCCGCCATATGTTATCAGAAGTTTATGCCATCCTCCTGCTTCTACTTCCTCCTCTATCTACGCCTGGTTCCTGTAAGCTTCACCTCTTTGATTGAGATTATTACAGTCCAGAGAGGGTTCTCCGTTTCAGGTCGTGTCTGGATTCTCCCCTCTCGCTGCTCACACTTTGAACCGCCAATTGAAAACACGCTAACTGCTAGATGTCACAGCAAAATGGGAACTTTAGAAGTGTAATCAAAACAATTCATAAATTTACACTTTAAAGCTTTCTTGCCTTGGCAATGATAACGCTTTTATTCACTTTCGAATTTTAATTTGTGTTTATGTAATAAATGACTAGGACGTTTTTTACATTTTTTGTTAAAATTATGTTAAGTTATGTTAAATCACTTAATTTTAAATTGTTTGAGTGTTACCCTAAACGATGATTATGTCTATTTTTATATCATAATGTGGCATTTTTTATATTTAAAAATTTGTAAATTGTGTAAAAAAAAAGGGGAGGATGGTGAGAGAACAACTGCACTAATATCAGTGAGAATAGGAAATATCGTGCTTCCCCCGATGTCCTGTAACACTGATTGTGTACTATAACAGATAAAAAATGTAATCGACGGCCATTTGCAGTGGTATAAGAGGAACAGGAATGATGAATTGCAGAGAAACAAAGGCTAAACCCACTGCGAGGTTAGAAAGCATTTTGTGATGTTTAAGGGTTTGCTTGAGTTCTCTGCTGTCTTGGTTGCTCTCGTATTCCTCACCATGGCTCCGTCTCAAATACATCAGATGGGCTTTAGAAGTTCTAAGTGAGTGATAACTTTGACTGCAGATAAATGATTTTGGAGAGGGTGTATAATTCACAGATAGCAATAAAGATGAGGACGGCCGAGCCACACGGTGAAGAGGACTTTGAAGATTACTAAAAAACGGTTTACTTATTTATATATATATTTTTTTCCATGCAGGAGATTTGAGGGGCTTTCTTTGATGCAAAGTGTCAGGGTAAAAAATCAATGCCTCTTAAATCACGACAAGTTATTCATATTATCGGCTGTTTGTGCCAGAGAGTCAGATTAAGTGGATTTCAAATGTCTTATTATTCATTCAGTCATTCATTCATTCATTCATTCATTCATTGACTCATTCAATCAAATCAAATTTTATTCATTCATTCACTTATTTGATTTAGATAGATAGATAGATAGATAGAGAGATAGATAGATAGATAGATAGATAGATAGATAGATAGATAGATAGATAGATAGATAGATAGATAGATAGATAGATAGATAGATAGATAGATAGATAGATAGATAGATAGATGGATGGATGGATGGATGGATGGATGGATGGATGTGTGGAAACCAAGTCATGTAATCAGTCACAATACTTCCTGTTGCATGTTTCCTGCTGGTGGCAAAATGGTCGTTATGGTAGCCAGAAGAGGCAGTATGCTTTACTGATATATAAAACAGCTGAATTTTACAGGACTGGAGCATCATTGCTGTGATTAACTGAACCCCTTGTCACCCCTTCTCCTCAGACTCCCACTGGAATCTTCACCTGATTACTCTCCCGTATCTCTCTTGAAACTTGCACCTGGCCCTGCCCCTTCAGCCTTGACAAATGTGTAGTATTATTAATTTATGCAGACTTATATTGCCTTTTCCTTTCTGTTGTGTGAATTATTTATTGCTCTCACATCTCAACCTCCATGTTTGCACGTGTGTGCATTATCTTAACCAGAATACACACTATATGCTAATTAAATATGTAAATACATGATAAATACCGATGGAGTAATTCATTACATATTATACAAATCTTCTGCTCATGTTTCTGTGATGATTGTAATATACCTGTTGTTCTGCAAAACCCCAGTTTCCCTCCAATGCTCTTCTTGTTTCTCCTGATGACTAAGTGAAGAGGAGCCAAGTTTCACAATGGAAAGCGTTTTCTTTTTTTTCCCTTTTAGTGCACGTCAGCGTTGGCATGAATGGACCACTCTTCCCGTAACCTCGGCCTGGCACGGAAACCCTCAGTTGCGATCCCAACTAATTAATAATGAGATGGGGTATAAAGAGTGATGTAATGTTTGAGGAGCAAATCAAATCTGCATCGCAGCCTAACTCATTTATGAACACATTACTTCTCCATCTGAAGATGGATTAGAGCACGAGGGGCAGAAGAAGATGCACTGCGGCTGGAGAGAGAGATAAACTGATTAACAAAGAACTCCTTTTTCCTGTATGCACCGGGGCTGATGGGTGAAATGGACTGGCGTGCCCGGTACTCGCGTCCTCCGATTAGACTTTTCCCGGAATGCGCTCGAGATCGTTCCCGACGATTGTAACACTTCTGTTCCCGCAGCTCTTTAAAAAGAAACCCGATCTGCACATTCGGACGAATCCTCAAGCCTTTTAACTCTGATTGTGTGTGTGTGTGTGTGTGTGTGTGTGTGTGTGTGTGTGTGTGTGTGTGTGTGTGTGTGTGTGTGTGTGTGTTATAGTGCAGAATGGAGAATGGAGAGAAGAGTACTTAGCAGAGCTCTTCATATTTTTACTCTCTCTGCTCTCTGATGGGTGAAACACGACAAAACAGTGCAGTGTGTGTCAATATAGTGCACAATATTTATGAAGCAGCCCTAATGGAGGTCACGGAGTTGAACCTGAAGGTCAGTCTGCCTTCGATTCCTCCTTTTAATGTCAGCTCCTAAGGTCTGAGTACAATTCTAGCAAATGCTTTTCTTTTTTTATGAATAACTTATATTAAAACATTGTAGAAGCATAAAAAATATCAAAATCAACAGTATAAACACATCACTATTAATATTAAACACAAATGTACTTCTCATTCAATGCATAGTAAATTAATTTACCATCATAGCAGAAAATATCCAAATCACTGCAGATAATCAAGATTATTTTGTAATTAAATGTTTTGAACTGCAAAGTTAGCAAAATCTGGAAAACCATTAGACTTGAATTATCCCATAAACATGCATAACAATGACTATAATGCATGCCATATATGTATATTATACCACAGTTATTGACCAACGAATATGATTAGTATTTATTAAATAATGAAATGTCATATTTGATCTTTTATAGTTCTATAAATATAAGAATATACATAAAAACTACATAAAAACCTGTTATTTTTCTGTTACTCAGAAACGCAAACTGAGTGTAAATTCTCTGACCTGAAGATGGCAGAAAACTTGTCAAACCCCTATAGCTTTGTATCTCTGACTGCAACAAAGCACTGGTACTGGAGACTCCTTCCATCACACCAAAATCACCACAAATTTTTGCATTCATGAGTTACAATGTTTTATTATTAACGGAGAGTCCGCTGTGAGCTGGGTCTTTATGAGGACCAGATCAGAATGCAGGACAGAGCTGTTATTATTTAGTGTAAAACAAGCACAAAGACTTGGTTAAAGATAATAACAAAACAAAACAAAAAATGATGATGATGATGATGATGAAAATGATGACAGTTGAAAAATGTGTGTGCCTAGGTAAAGTAGTGTGTCTTGGGTTCACAGAGCTGCTGTCTCCAATGCTAACCCAGCAAGTGTTAGCTCATTTCCCGGTGCAGTGGGAGCTTAATTAATCTGCTCACTAGGACACGGTGCAGCAACGAGGCTCCCTGAGGAACACACACAGCTCGCCAGGAAGAGTGTGACACCAACACGTGTTCAACAACCTCTTATTATTACACAAACATGTGTCACGTCGCTCCGAGATGTCGCAGTGTTACAGCCAGAAAGTGTGGCCTTACATCATTTCATCATTTCATCAAGAGAACGCACAGAACCGTGTGTCTATACCTCACGTCTTACATCATTTATACCTCTGACAGTGTTTAATGTCATTGCACAAGCACATTAAAGTCAAATTTCGCTTTTTATTTTAGTCTATTGTCCTTATCTATGAGATAAGAGAGACATCAGCACAAGCACACTAACAGATCATATACACTTTTGACATTCACCCCACACACACACACACACACACACACAGACACACTGATTCGTGCATGTGTTTACTTATTGATGCAAAATGCTTGTTTCCGTGTGTGTGCGTGCAAGTGTATGGGTTTGTACAAAATAATTAACACACACGCACATGGAAACAATAAATCCCACAACAGTTATCACAACAAAAAGTATCACACACTGACACGACACACACTTATATGCAGGCACACACGACACACACTTACAGTATATGTTGATCCGCACAAGCACATAGAAACAATAAACTGTTACACACATCACACAAGTATTGCCAAACTGACAAGTTACACTTATATGCAGGCACACACACACACACAGAACAGACGCCTAAAACAAATAACACCCTGTTACACACGTCAGACCTCGCAATAAAACTGTAATCATGACGTCAGAATCACATGATGGATGGAGCAAATATTTTGTTCTTTAATTAATGCCCTCTTATGTTTTGACTTTTTTCACACTTTAACATTTTGTCACACCTCCTGGGTAAAAACTTGCTCCCTAATTCCTCAATGTGAGTGATCCATGTTCTTTTTCTGTGTTTTTAATTTTTTTCTTTGTAACTTTTTAAACATGTAATGCTATTAGAGGAGTGTCTAGTGTGGACAAAATAATGGATTTTCTTTTTTTTTTTTTTTTTGCAGAAAAGTCTCCAAGAAGCAGTTGAAATTAAACAGCTAATTCGGAAAGTGCTCAATTTTAAACATGATAAAATACTAACACAGCTGTTAAACTGCTAAAAGCAATTTTGCAATGTAACTTGCAACTAGCAAAACCGGCTAGTTACACAGAAATGGAATCATGTATGAGGTGGATATAAAACGAGAGGAGAACGGAGAAGGATTGGAAACATGGAGCTGAAGGAGGCTTCGTGGAGTGCATAAGGCAATTCTTGCATTTTTAGATCCTCATATACAAGATAGTACAGGATCCAATTTTATCTTGGAGGAGATGAACGAGTTCCTTCTGGACCTAGTGAGTTTAGCAAGAGAGAATCAGGAGTTAAAAATAAAAAATGTGATAAAATAGGACACAATATGTTGATCTGAAAGTGAAAGAGTTTATACACAGTAGTACAGGTGCCAATCGTGGGGATATATTAATATACCAGTGATTATACTTCTTCCAATACGTTATCATTTCTAAAGCAACAGCTAATTCTAATCTAATCTATATCTTATACAATTTAAACTTCCTTTCGGCTTCTCCCGTTAGGGGTCGCCGCAGCAGACCATCCGCATGTTTGATTTGGCACATGTTTTTACGCTGGATGCCCTTCCTAACGCAACCCTCCCCATTTATCCGGGTTTGGGACCGGTACTAAGGCTTGTGCAACCCTAATGGCTGGGGTTGGTTCCCTGACCAGGGATCAAACCCGGGCTGCAGCGGTGAGAGCGCCGCATCCTAACCACTAGATGGGAACCTTATAACTTATACAATTTATGTTTCTAAATTACATTTCTAACTATATATTTGTCTCTAAATCAAATTCTATATAGTTAATTTCTTTTGTTAGTTTAAATGTTTTCTTCCAGTATCACCAAGCTGCCACTCTTGGGCCCTTGAGCAAGGCCCTTAACCCTCTATGCTCCGGGGGACCCTTACGAAAAAAATAAATCAAGGACCGTGACGTCGGAGCGACGTGGGGCCGCCTTCCCGTGGGCTCACCACCTGCAGGAGGGACCGTAAGGGACCGGTGCTGAGAGGATTGGGCAGCAGTCGAAGGCGGGGGCCTTGACAGCCCGATCCCTGGACACGGAGAAGTGTCTGGGGAATCTGCTTAGACTGCTGCCCCCGTGACCCGAATTACGGATAAGCGGGAGAAGATGAAAAATGAATGAAATGATGAAATGTCTTCTTTGGGCATAATTTATTAATCGATCAGTCTTAGTAAAATATTTAATGTTATTTGTAGAGCACTTCTAACAATATTATTTGTTCTAAAGTAGCTTAATAGAAGTAAATAGATTATAAATATACAATTTAATCGTATAAATCAGTTTATACCTTAAGTTTATACCCTGAGATGTTATGAGGAATAAAACCTTTAGAGGAACCAGATTCAAAAGGGAACCCATCCTCATCTGGACGATTCTGACTGTTTATTATAGTTCCATCATTTTTAAGGTTATAAACTGTTCATTGATGTACACTTGAATGCAAAAATAGCAACTGTAGTCATAACAGAATTAGTCTTTTTATATTATTTGCAGTCCAAATCCATTTTCACGGTTCTTAAGTTTAACCCTGCTACGTAACCTCATGGATCTTTAGACTGTTCATGTGGAACCATCTTTAGATGCACCGGATGGTCTCAAATTGAAAAAAACTCCATCCAGAGGTAGGACGTCAGGACGAAGAAGGCAGATCCTGGAAGAAGAATGGGACTTGATCACTGGTACCTCAGGATCATGTTTAACTTGATGAGGTGGATAGAAAGAAACATGCATTATTAGGTATCCTTATTAGTACATAATATATAAGGTGTAAGTAGGAACTCTGGCAAGACTAGCTATGAGAGCTATATAAGTATAAGGGGAAGCCAAAAGGTAATGCAGACCTGAGGGAGCTCTGAATGCAACTAAATACATAAAAGGTAAATAAAATATTGTACTTTTTGGCAGCCTGCATTGGTGTAAGAAAAAAAAACCCACTTAAGTATGTGCTGTTAGGGGAAAGTAATCAACTTGGGAATAGTAACTCTACCTTTACTGTTACTTGATTTTAGAGACACACACAGAGTGATTTGTTTATATCAAACTTTCTGCTTTTTTTCTATTTAAATACACTTTATTCATCTATGCATGTATATTAACCTTCACACACACTTGCACAAACACACACACACGCACACGCACACACACACACACACACACACATGCACACACAGAGTTAATTAGTCACCAGATCGTTAGCACTAATAGACTTAGTGTTTATATGCTGCATGAGTTTCAGGCCGTTATTCAAACCTGACACAAACAGCATGGTCTCTAAACTCCTGTAAAAGTAAAGCACTTAAATTAACAAAGAATGCCACCTTCACACAACTCACTGAACCCTACAGAGTGGAAATGAAACGCAGCCCTGTGTGCAAGCTTTATGGCCCATCTAGTCCAGGAGTGTTAAATAAACACAGACACACAGCTGGTGATTAGACTGCTTTCTCCATTTCAGCTTAAATGCTGTATTTGTAATTTAAACCCGGACGTTTAGGCTCCACTTTTTCTCCAAAGTGTCTCAAAACTGGCTACTAGGAGGGTTTTCATGCAAGACTAGAATTACATGTTTGCCTGAGCTGAGATTTGTGACCGCACGCATCTAGTGTTTCAAAGGAAACAAGGCAACAGGCCTCTGTAGCAACAAGACTTTATTACAACAGTATCGTCAGTGCGACATGACACCCACAGCTTCAGCAACATCAGATCTGTACTGCGATGTAATATCGCTGCCTCTAACTCTAATCTCTAGCTCTACTCTCTCTATTTCTAACACTAAGCACTATCTCTAGTACTAACTATATCTCTATTTGTTGTTCTTATCCCTTTCTCTAACACTAAATTCTATCTCTAATCTCTGTTTTTAATTCTGGTTCTATTTCTAAATCTATCCTTAATCTCTATCACTAACTTTGATTTATCTCTCGCTCTATCTCTAACACTAATCTCTAATTCTAACCTCTGACTCTATCTTCAATACTTATTTCTAACTCTATATCTAACATCTCTCTTTATCTCTAACTTAAACTCCATTTTTTAAACTCCAACTTTAATTTCTAATTTTAACCCTATCGCTAATTTCTATTTCAATCTCTAATCTCTATCTTAAATCTGCATCTGCAACTCTAATGTCTAACCTTTACTCTATCTTTAACTCTAATTTCTAATCTGATTCAATATCTAATGTTAATCTCTAACTCTAACCCTAACTTTAAAATTAATTCCAAACGGTAATCTCCCTAACTGTATAACTCTATCTATTATTTTGAATTATCTCTAACTTTAATCTGTAATTCTATTCTATAACTTTAATTCTAATTTTTGTTTCTAAATCTACTTTCTAACTATGTCTTAGTCTTTAACTCAAATTATATCTAGGGTTAATTTATTTTGTTAGTTTAAATGTTTGCTTTGGGCTTAACTTAACAAATTTATTGTTTAGTTTTAGTAATATATTTGTGTAAGACAAAATAACCTAAAAAGTTCCAGTAGATATAGAAAAGTTTCAGAAACACAAAGTTTTCCACACATTAGCATGCATGTTGATGTTGATAAAAGTCAATCACTTAGAAATTACCAGGTGCATCCATAACACAGCTGATCTACCTTTCCTGATGCCCACAAATGCTCGAACATCAGGATTTGAATGATTTATATAAGAATTTTTATAATTTGCAGGATAACTACCAAAAGAAAATAAAAAGGGCTGAACGTATTTTATAACATAACTCTATCCATCTCCAGTGGAACTTTCTGGAAATCTTCTATTTAACATGACTGAGTGAGCAATAAATGAAACCACATTTATTTTTGTCTGTACAGAAGGATGGTAGAAATCTGGTTTTATTTTAAAAGTCATTAAGGCTGGGTTAAGGTTGAGCTACTGGAGCTAACCGCTGAATAGAATCTTCTGTTAGTGTCATGCTAAAGAACTTGATCTTTGTGCTGTGAGCACTATTGCCAGGTTCCACGAACAATAATCAGAAATGTATGTGCACCAATCTGAGCTGTTTTTCCTACACACACACACACACACACACACACACACACACACACACACAC
The DNA here is from genome assembly GCF_946808225.1 of Silurus aristotelis. NCBI lineage: Eukaryota > Metazoa > Chordata > Actinopteri > Siluriformes > Siluridae > Silurus > Silurus aristotelis. Next base: position 13,865,655 of record NC_139582.1, read on the forward strand.
ACACACACACACACACACACACACACACACACACACACACACACACACAGCCTGAAGCTTTCTGGCAAAAGGAAACAAACAAATAAAAGGGCTCCTCCTGTTTATATCGGATGGTTTTACACGGACTATAAAAAAGAAAAATAGGAATCAAGGAATTGTATGTTTATGCATATTCAATTAGAGTCAAAAAAGACTGACACTGAAACAGATTTTTATTTAGGACGTATAGAAAGGAAATATTTTCTTTCATTTATTTTTCTTTGTTCAAAAATTCTGTTTGAATTCAACAATGTTATAAAATGCTTGATATAACCTCACATTCATACGCAATGTGGAATTTTACTGCATTTTCAAACCGAGGTCATTATATCTTTGTGTCATTTCAATACAAACTGACAAGCAACATGTTGGATCTTTTACATGCACACACACACACACACACACACACACACACACACACACACACACACACACATACACATACACACATATTAACTGAACAGAGAACAAGAACAAGCTCACTTTTGTTCAGCTTTGAGAAGCAAGAAGAACAGGAGTGACTTTTCAGAAAGAAAGTGTGTGTGTGTGTGTGTGTGTGTGTGTGTGTGTGTGTGTGTGTGTGTGTGTGTGTGTGTGTGTGTGTGTGTGTGTGTGACATTTGGTTACACAAGACAGAATCAGAACAATAAAAAGCAGGACGTCTCTCAGCAGGTCGAGGGACTGTCAGCGAGATGCTAATGCAAATAAGTAGCACTTAAAGAGAGAGAGAAAAACAGAGAGAGTGACAGAAAGAAAGAGAGAGAGAGATAAACATACACTGAAAAAGATAGACAGTAGAGACAATAAAATAGCAAGAGAAAAAAAAATTAGAAATGAAGAGAGACAGAGATGAGAGAGAAGGAGAGAGTCAGAGAGAGACTTTAGATTTTTACAATACTTTATTTGACATTAGTCATTAGCTTAATGCCAGATATCAAGTTTAATTTGTCAATTGAATAAATAGATAAAGAAATATCAGGTAATGCCAAGGTTGGGGAGCGGGGTCATTTAGTTCAGTTCTGGTGGAAAATGCAGTTCTTTGTCTCTTACAGAACACAGAAATTCTCTGCATACCCGATACTCTTATGAAAATTAGAATCAACCAAAATCCCCGAATTCTTTAGTCGTGAGAACATTCTGATTGAATCAGTCAGTATTTTTTGCATTATTTTGCTTTTTCTGCTTAGGTATATTGCCATTTTCACCTGCCCAAAAATTAATCAGTTGGCACATATACCTGTTTCTCCTGACGTACTTAAAACCAAAAATAAAACACTGAAAAAGTAAAATAACATGAAAATAACTTAAAATACTTTTAAAAGCTCCAACAGTGACTGTAACCTGGAACAGTTAATAAAAGCTTGAAAAGTCCTAGTCCCCTTGCACTGGTCTAGTGACTGGGTTTCCTGGCGACAGCTCTGCAACCCTTAGCCTGCCTCTGACATTGCAGGCAGCTCCAGCACTGCTCCAGAGTCCACTGTGACTTTTCAGTTTCTGCACAATTTATCTGGGTCTGGTATAGCCCAGCAGGTCTTCTCTGGGCCCTCAATCCTGAACTTAAAAACCATGTTTAGCTTTTTAAGACCTTCAATAAGAACCAAAAAAAAACATTCTCCTGAAAGACACCAAGTGCTTTACCAGTGGGGACGTACAGCCGAGGGGGATTTTCTTTAAAATCTCTTTAGGAAGACTCTTCAAACCAGTATACACTCATTATTCAACACAATTCCTTTTTGGATCAGTTTGGTCACTGTGTCAAAATTATAAAAAAATAAATAAAAATTGCACTGTTCATACGGGGGCAGAGACAATATTCTTATGCCCCACCACATCTCCAACCGCTATCCACACTCCCCTACACTTGCCCTGCACACCACCCTCACACCGTGCCGGCAAGTCAAACTCTCACACAGCCTCGCGCTCGGAGACACCATGCTGCACACACATGCGCAGAAAGCGAGAGAGAGAGCGAGCGAAGAAAAAAATAGACAGTTCAAACCAGAGGTGGCAAAAGTACACACATCCTTCAATTAAGTAGAAGTACAGATACTCATGTTTAAAAAATACTCTGGTAAAAGTTGAAGTACTGACTATACTTAAGTTAAAGTTAAAGTAAAGAATTTTGGGCTCTGACATGTACTTAAGTAAAAAGTAGCATTTACTATTACCTGTTTTATTTTCATGCTGATAACTGGACGCCACATCATATTAATATTAGGTCTGTCAATCCATTAAATATTTTGAATTGCACAATTTCATGTTCATTAAATTAATACTTTACATTTTTTTAATACTCTAATCAACATGGGCATGGACAAATATTGATGCTTTATGCAAATGCATGTTTATTATTCATGAAACCAAACTGAACTTAGAGCATGAAAACAAATATTCTTGTAAAAGTTTTAAAGTAGTTATGGTGCTTTAAATTACGTGAATTATCAGGACACCAAACGAAACCTTTTCTATGTTTCCACACGGACGGTTAATAATGTGATCTAATGAATGTATCCAGGCTGAACAACCATATAGAACACAAGCAGAGAAAAGATGATTATCAGGTGATCAGGAATGTCTCTGTTCCCAGTCATATTTATATCACTGACTCTCTCTGTCTCATCCACATTGCCCCCATACTTCTTGTTGCCTTCTGACTGCTCATTATTAGCTTCATAAACTAGTCTACTTCTGTGATGTGTGAGAGCCATACAAATTATACAGTGGTAGATTGAAAAAGCCGTGCAATGACAGGAAATAGGCTGATGGTCTGAAAATGGCGCACAATGAGAAGGGAAAAAAATACACCAAAATTCACCAAATAGATTAAAAGTTAAAACTTGTTAAAAATAAATTGTATAGTAAAGTACTAATACCAGAAAAGTCTACTTAAGTACAGTAATGAAGTATTTGTAGTTCATTACTTCCCACCTTTAGTTCAGACTAATACAGCAAGAGAAAAATAATTAGACATGGAGAGAGACAGGGATGAGAGAGTTAGAGTGAGAAATGGACATAGAGAGAGAGAGAGAGAGAGAGAGAGAGAGAGAGAGAGAGAGAGAGAGAGAGAGAGAGAGATACTGAGTAATGAAAAGAAAGAAAAACAGACAGAGAAAAAAAAAACAAATGTCTACATTTTAAACCCAGTTTATCTGAAATAATTAATCCTAATCTCTAATCTCATAATCTTAAACCCTTTATCCCTAATATTAACCCTAAATACTTTAGAATGAGCCCCAGACCCTAACTTGTAACCAACCTTAATCTTTAGATACTAACCTTAAATCTAAATCTTTGTTGCTCCTCTCATCTTTAATCTCAAATCTCTTAATTCTGATGGTGGTGTGTTAATTTAGTGGAGCAGTAGGTGGTTTGGGATGAAGCCGAAAAGAAGATGGATTGACCTCACACTTCAGAATGAGAGCACAGTTTAGTCCTGAAGCAATGCAGAGGTAATAAATACTTTCTTTCTTTTTAAAAAAATCAGGTTTATTTGAAGTCTCCACATTGAATTTTATTAAATTGCACTAATTGCTTGACAAACGTTGGTGAGTCTATTATCACTTAACGAGACACCAGTGTGTGTGTTTTCTCGACAGATGTGACCATGTTTGTTCATGTGATAGATTCAATTTAATCCCCACTGACACCGGCAGTTGTTTTTACTCTTGTTGGCGTTGCAGACATTAGCATTGACTGACTGTTCTACATGTTACATTAGCACCTTCCAAAACCTAATCCCAAATCCTACAGACTAGAGACTAAACCGCAAATACTAAAATGCATATCCTTAATCCTAATACCTAAACACTAGAGTACTTCTTTCTTTCTTTCTTTCTTTCTTTCTTTCTTTCTTTCCTTCATTCTTTCTTTCTTTCTTTCTTTCTTTCTTTCTTTCTTTCTTTCTTTCTTTCTTTCTTTCTTTCTTTCTTTCTTTCTTTCTTTCTTTTTACATTTAAAAAAAAAATTCACCAAAAATAATTTTTTTTTTTATTAAATAAAGAATAATGAAAACACATTTCCTTTAATTCCCTTCAGGTGGTTGTACATTCAGTTCAATTTATTTTTGGTGTTTTTTATTCAGATTTATTTTGTGTGTAAATTCAACATTAACACTGAATCTCGCTCTGTGTCTCGGCACTGCGTAATGCCTGGTGATGGTATGAATCTTAATATCCGTCCCACTTTGTCATTTCGTTGTTGCCGGATTGGGAATCTAATAATCCCTGATTGTCAACACGCCACTGTTTGTTGTTTTCTGACTGCAATTAGACGCCCTCGTTCCCTTGCCGCCATGCTGATGAAAAAAAAATGAACACAGCAGCAGCAGCAAATCATTCTGGCACTCGGAGATGAAGGTCAAGCGCTTCAGAGAGGAAGGACAATTAATTGGAGGAGGCACACATTCCCTGGATGCTGGACACAACAAACACACTGACGAGACGAGACCTTCATGCTAATATGTTAATATTGTGTTTTGATTTTAATGTTGTTAATACATTTTAAATCAGTGCTGTAATGTTCAGGAATCCTGGCCTTAAATTCACCTCTGATTATGCTAAAACAAAGTAATTTCTACCAAATTATAATATGCTTTAAAATTGCATAAATGTGATAAATTCTGTACGTATATATATATATATATTATGTATGTAGCTGAAGTAGGTGAGAAATGAGGAGACCTGGGCTGTAATCAGCATTCCTATTCATTCCAAAGGTGCGTAGTACAGTTGAGGTCAGATCTCTATAGCAGGCCACTCAAGATCTTCCACTCTGACCAATGTAAACCATATCTTCATCGAGTCTTTGTGCACAGTCATTGTCATGCTGGAACAGATTTCAAGTTCAGTTGAATAAAAAAAATCTACCACCAGCTACCACATAAGTCCTAAGTCCGAAGTATTCAGACCCTTTGCTGTGACACTCATATATTTAAATCAGGTGCTATCCATTTCTTCTGATCATCCTTGAGATGGTTCTACTCCTTCATTTGAGTCCAGAAATGTTTGATTATACTGATTGGACTTGATTGAGAAAGCCACACACCTGTCTATATAAAACCTTACAGATCACAATTCATGTCAGAGCAAATGAGAATCATGGGGTCAAAAGAACTGAAAAGCCTGAAGACAGAATTGTGGCAAGGCACAGATCTGGCCAAGGTTACAAAAAAATCTCTGCTGCACGTAAGATTCCTAAGAGTACAGTGGCCTCCATAATCCTCAAATGGAAGACGTTTGGGACGACCATAACCTTCCTAGAGCTGGCTGTCCAGCCAAACTGAGCTATCGGGGAAGAAAAGCCTTGGTGAGAGAGGTAAAGAAGAACCCATTGACCATGGGGCTGAGCTCCAGAGATGCAGTCGGGAGATGGGAGAAAGTTGTAAAAAGTCAACCATCACTGCAGCCCTTCACCAGTCGGGGCTTTAAGGCAGAGTGGCCCGAGAGAAGCCTTTCCTCAGTGCAAGACACATAAATGCCCGCATGGAGTTCCCCAAGATAGTGAGAAATAAGATTCTCTGGTTTGATGAGACCAAGATAGAACTTTTTGGCCTTAATTCTAAGCGGTATGTGTTTAGAAAACCAGGCACTGCTCATCACCTGTCCAATACAGTCCCAACAGTGAAGCATGATGGTGGCAGCATCATGCTGTGGGGGTGTTTTTCAGCTGCAGGGGCAGGATGACTGGTTGCAATCGAGGGAAAGATGAATGCAGCCAAGTACAGGGGTATCCTGGATGCAAACCTTCTCCAGAGTGCTCTGGACCTCAGACTGGGCCGAAGGTTTACCTTCCAACAAGACAATGACACTAAGCACACAGCTAAAATAATGAAGGAGTGGCTTCACAACAACTCTGTGACTGTTCTTGAATGGCCCAGCCAGAGCCCTGACTTAAACCCAATAGAGCATCCCTGGAGAGACCTAAAAATTGCTGTCCACCAACGTTTACCATTCAACCTGACAGAACTGGAGAGGATCTGCAAGGAGGAATGGCAGAGGTGTGCCAATCCAGGTGTGAAAAACATGTTGCATCTTTCCCAAAAAGACTCATGGCTGTATTAGATCAAAAGGGTGCTTCTACTAAACACTGAGCAAAGGGTCTGAATACTTAGGACCATGTGATATTTCAGTTTTTCTTTTTTAATAAATCTGCAAAAATGTTAACAATTCTGTGTTTTTCTGTCAATTTGGGGTGCTATGTGTACATTAATGAGGAAGAAAAATGAACTTAAATGATTTTAGCAAATGACTGCAATATAACAAAGAGTGAAAAATTTAAATGAAAAAAAAAAATATATATATATATATATATATATATATATATATATATATATATATATATATATATATATATATATATATATATATATATATATATATATATATATATATATAGGTGACACTTCTTGTTATATTAGTGTGTGTTGTTCTGCAGGTGTTTGTTCATTTATTTTACATTTAAATGTATGAAGTCACAAAGGAATTGCTGTGGGTAAATTATTCATCACTGTCACTTAGGCTTCTTCAAGGTCACTGATTTTTTTTAATCCACACAAACAGAGACACAAGAGCAGCTGTAGGTCTTTAAACATTAACAATAGAATCAGTATTCAGCATTGTTAGTGTTTTGGATTAGTATTTAAATTTAATGTACACTTTTCTGAACAAATTTCCTCTAACCTGGAGCTCAATAATGCACAAGGAATACCTTTACGACACAGGAGAAACACAAGGATATTTTTTTTTTATCTTTACAACCCTCAGTGGATATAAAACAGGATGCAGTTATCAGGAAAAAAGTAGTTGGATTAAAACCAAATAACCAAATGAAGTAAATAATATTTTACCTAAAAAATTAATCTATTATAGTGTGGAACCTCAGTCCTATTTATGTGTCTGTAGCATAGGTGTGTTATTAAAACAGTGTTTTATTCCTCTTAAACCACAACACCACAACATTTCAGAATGATTACACAGCTTCATTTTGGACATTTATAATTACATTTAAGGTTTATGAAACATTATAGCAGCTAGACAGTTGTTTCCTCACCAAACATTTATTCAATTTAAAACAGACATAAAACAGACACATTTTTTAATTTTTCTAAATGAACAAGAACATTTTAATTGCCGTAGTATATAGTGTACATATTTAACTTGACCATACACAATAACCAATTTAAATATTTTTCACATGCTGCTCAATCACTTGTAAATAACTGTGAGACACTACTGAAACTTTAAACTACTCAGTGCTGTTTTTATTTAAAATTATAAACTGAATAATATACATTTGATTTGATTGCCCATTACTAAGGCTGCAAATAAGGCTACAGGTGCTACCCCTGCTCTCCTCCCTGATCCCAGCCAAGCAGAACCATTTGCACCTGTTCCACTTCACAATCAGGAGCCTGTGTTCACATTTTCTCAAATCCTGTTTTCTTTCCTTTCGAAAATCTGACTCGCTGTCTGAGTGCTGTTTCTCACAAGAGCTTTCTCAGATTACTGTCTTTTTTTTCCTGGAGAAAACCCGTTACTGTGGCCATCACTCCTGCTGCGATCAGGCCTCAATCAAAATCAAAAGATTTCGCCTTTCTGTTCAGAGAGGAGAAGCCGAGAGCAGCTCGTTTTCACCGATATGTGATGGGCTTCGGATGGACGAGAGTCTGATTTAACAACTTTTTTTCTCTCTTTCTGTTTCAAGCTGAAACGTGGGCAGAATTCTGTTCAGAACATTACTGTGCGGTTTCTCGGCAAAACCATGCAATAATACATCACCTTGTGTTGCGCCGAAGGAGCTCTAACGGCTTCATGCATTATACATTTAAAGACAAAAGCCTCTGTGATGAAGATTGCATAAGGAGTGAAGTCGTGACGCTTGTAAATAAACCCAACTGCTGAATAAACAACAGAAACTCGCAAGTTATAATAAGTTAGCGTGATGTGGAGGACAAACTATCCAACATGGACACATCCTTAACATGATCTTTAGTTTCCCATTTGGGAACTTTGAGCTGCGTCGTAACGCTTTGGGAACGCCCCTGCGTTACGACGCAGCATCTTGTTCCCTCGGGGAACTAACTAGAGTGACAAAATGTTTTAACCTTATTATTTATATAATTATCTTATCATGTATTTACTTTTTACGGTACTTAGCAGACAGCCTTATTCAGAGAAACTTTTATTTGAACTATTAATTAACTCAGCAGCTATGGGGTTAAAAGCCTTGCTCAGGGGCCCAGTAGTGGCAACTCGGTTTTGCTGAGATTTAAACTCATGACCATCTGATACAAAGTATGTTGTGGGAATGATTTCAGTCTTAATTTGCCTTATTTATCTAATTGGTTGTTTATGTGCAGCTTGCCACTAAACCAAACCCTGCAGCATATATATTATAAAAGTCATTTTACCTCTGATTTAAAATGGGCACCCATACATTTGAAATAACTCTTATTTTCAGCACTATTAAAAAGCTAAATAAAAAAATTATATTTCCTTCATCCTATTTGTGCCCAGAATGTAATCTATTTATAGTTACACAACAAATTTAGTCAGATACAACACATCGGTATTCAATGAAAATCTGGCCGAATTTGAAACGCTTCTTTCGTGGAGAATTTTGTCTGACTGATCTATATCTGGTGTCTCGTTGATAAAACTCTTTAAAACAAGAATATGCTCTTACAATGTAGAGTTCTTGTAGACGTAATTGCACAAATTGCTGATAAGAGATGCTGCACTTTCTTTTCACCACATGAATGGAGGTTAAACGTGGCCACACACTTCACCTCATTCCACTATTGTTCATTGACACGTAGACATACATTTACTTCTTACATACAATAAGGAACAAAAATCATCATTCAAGTCATCTTTAATATTAAACACTTATCAGTAATTGCTTTTCAGAGCACTTTTAGACATTCATTTTAGCAGAACGACTTGAACGATAATTATTATTAAATCCCCACTCATTGTCCTTACACAGGTTATTAGCACTGAGGGCTTTTGTTTAATTTCTAGCATGTGGAATGTGAACGTAGAGAAGGGAGACGTGTAACCAGAGAAAACGTGGTGCAGTGATGAAATATTAAAGTGTTGCATCATTCTGCTGATGCGGTTATTTATTATGCGCTAATAAACCTCTTAGTGCCGGATATCATTTGAGTGAATGCACTGGAAAAGAACAGAGAAAAATGAGCTGCCTGCAGGCATACACATACACATATACACACACATGCGCACACACACATCATGTTGTCACTTAGCAGGGAGATTAGTGAACGTCGGTGCATTATTTAAGGAGCAGCAAAAACAAACAAACCTGGGCTTTGTCCCAAATAGTAAAAATCACATTTATCGAGGGTTCCAATAAGAATGTTGACTATATTTAGGCTCCATCTCAAATGCTGAGTTCAGCTCAACTAATGTCAGCCATTTTAAAGGATAAGATTCATAACTGTTTAGAGTTTTACTGAATCCTGTTACTATAATGAAAAATCAATGTCAGCCATTTTAAGGGACTGCAGCAACAATCCATGCAGTTACTGTGTCAGACATTCTGGTGTCAAGGTTCTGTCTCATTTATTAGACTCCATATTTTACATTTACATTCATGGCATTTGGCAGATGCCCTTATCCGAGAGACTTAGAAAGTGCTTTGAAGTCCCCATCACTAAATATATTTTTATACTGTTCACTAGGACACAGACTAAGAAAAGAATAAGGAGAATTGTTAGTATAGGAACAGCAGCCAGTTTAAGATTCAGTCTAACTTAAGGCTATATCAAAAACAATAAATGTTCAGCCCTGGATAATTGCCATTATTAGAACTGTCAGTATTTTAATAACACTGGTAATACTGGTACTTATTACAATAAACACTTGATGTTAGTCATATAGTGTTTGTGAGAAAACCTTTTATGGTTCTATACTGAACGTTATATCTAGGTATATCAAGATCCTTTCACTACGTAGGGTTACCAGAATAGAATACTACCAGTCCCCATATCTAGTTAGTTTCTCTAAAACAAATACAATCTGTTGCTCTGATCCAACACAACAATTCCTATTTGTTATGATTCGGTTCCAAACATTAGGCAATTTAATTTAGCCATTGTGTTTTAAATATTCTATTTTATCTTGTAAGTGTTCTAACCCTGTATCAAATGCTGTGGTTGCCATATATAACTTCTACAACATATATAACATTAAAATACATAGTATGTTGAGGTTCTTTTCCAAATACGTGTATTTTATATTTTTTTTACTAAAAGTATTGAATTTGAAACTCTAAGTCTCTAAAGGTTCTTGGATAGATTTGCAGCACATCAGCAATTTCAAGGCTCTTTCTCATACACAACAATTTATATCTTGTTAGTATGTAAGGTTCTTAAAAGAATGGAACATTGGTTTACTTTAAGGCTTTGTCCCAAACATTACATTAGGATTACTACAAGAACATAGCCATTTTAAAACTCAAATGTATATTTTGATAATTGAATTGTTTTAGTAGTCAGTTTCAGCTATTTGGGGGACTCTTAATATAGTGACTTTGCTCAGTACCTGTTGGTCTGTGACTCTGAGCAGTGCTAGCTGATGTATGTGTAGATGTTTAGTGGAGTTCTGATCCTGACCCTGAGTCCCAAGTGTCTTGTTTTTGACATGAACACAGCTGAAGAAGACATAAAACTAACTAAGTAATGCCTGAGGGCACTAAGGGTTCATGGGGTTCAGCTAGTCACTGAGGCCAAGTATGTTTTTGACCTGGAGTTTTCCGCAATTTCTCAGTCAGGAAGCATTCTGACCCTCGGAGACCTCCATCTGCTGTAACACAACACCGAGCAAAAAAACCACTTCGACACCACCATATAAATCTTATTTATGAACAGTTTTAAATCAGGTACTCCAGCTGAGTCACAAAGAGACACAGAATGCAAGGCCAAGAATGACTTATCGCATGCCAAGCTAAAACTATTGTAAGTATTATGACAGTAGTACATTAAATAAAAGTAAAGCAGGTTCAATTAAATTATATGCTTTTAATTTATTGTTATATGTTTACAGGCCTGGGGAAATGAAATAAATAAACATGATTTAATGATAAAGGATGTATATATAGTTTGGGTTTTTCTGATATGTGATTTCTGTTCCAAACCTTTATTGCCCTGACTACACTGGAGTGTGGTTCTATCTTAATGACTAGACTCTATATGTAAGCACTTAGGGTTCTTATACAAATGGAACAAAATAATTTGCTATTTTTAAGCTCCGTCCCAAACACTAGTTCAGCTCCAGTAAGTGCTTTTATTAGAATTGAACTTTAGCGTCAGCCCTGTTAAATATCTCTCTAAAGACTAACTGTTTGGGATTTCTACCAAATCAAGTTATGCTTCGAACTGCAATCAGAGGAAATCAATGTTGATCATTCTGAGGCTCTGTATTGAGTTAGTGTTTGTGAAAGAAAGTCCGTTTTTGGACTGTTTTGGAAACAGGAGGTGTGTAAGTACTGGTTGTTCACAGATTTACACTACAGGGTGTTTAGGATCGATATCTCCAACTGAGCAGTGTTCGGAAAGCATGCAACAACACACACACACACACACACACACACACACACACACACACACACACACACACGTTCTGTTCAGACATGCCATTGTTAGGAGAGAACACACAGAGAGGTGTGAAAGGTGTGTTATACTGCCTGTGTGTACACAATCAGTCACGACAAGACCAACAATGACCAACAATAGACATGAAATACATATGAAGTAAATAATGTGTGTGTGTGTGTGTGTGTGTGTGTGTGTGTAAGAGAGAGATAGAGAGAGAGAGAGAGAGAGAGAGAGAGAGAGAGAGAGAGAGAGAGAGAGAGAGAGAGAGAGAGAGAGAGGTGTTAAATCAGTGATACTGTTGTTTCAATTTTGGTATAATAGCTGCATGTAAAGTTTGTGTAACAGGTTTGTTCCTGATGTCACTTACATTATAGCAGCTATAAAGTATATAGTATAATATATAGTCGTTCCCTCTCAATCATCTCTTTACTCTTCCTACTGAAGTTAATAAGACAAAATTTAACAGTTTGATGTGTTACTAAGAAACAAAAAGCATGAACTTCTTTGTCCTGAAGATGCCAAAAATAAATATAAACATCTCCTTATATAAAGTAATTTTTAATCTATTTATGTGGAGTCTACGCAATACATGTCACTGTGAATGAGCTGTTACTATAGAAAAGTATAAAGTATTAGAACGAGTGCATTAATATAAATCTGCCCTGTCTGCAGTACTGTCAGCACTACTCTCTGCACTGCTATTATAGAAAAGTAATCAACACTTTCTGACCAATAGGATGTTGTAAATTACAGTAATTGTCCCCACCCTCTTGTCCACCACTCTGTCCTTAATTTCCCTTTAGCAGGTGTAAAATATTGCATTATGCACCAAATTTGAAGTGGACTGTAAGTGTGTTTGCGTGTGAGCTCACAGTGAAACACAAGGAGAGCTTTTACACTCTTTATTTCAACAGAATAAATGAGAGCTAAAAATACAGCTGAGTGAAGTGAACACTTTGAATGAGACACAAAGCAGTGAGTCATCTGTAGCTGCAGGCTTTCATTGTGTCTGTGTGTGTGTGTGTGTGTGTGTGTGTGTGTGTGTGTGTGTGTGTGTGTGTGTGTGTGTGTGTGTGTGTGTGTGTGTGTGTGTATATGCACATATTAGCATGTAGTGTTTTAATACAGTAACGTGCACCACTGTTCAGTTCAGTTAAACAGATTTATATTGGCTTGAATGTTATAAATCACAAGAATAACTTCCACAGTTTTAGTAGAACATTGTAGGTACTGTCAGGTTAGGCTTCAGGTGAGACCCTGTAAGTGGACCTGCTTATATGTATGTGTGTGTGTGTGTGTGTGTGTGTGTGTGTGTGTGTGTGTGTGTGTGTGTGTGTGTGTATATATATATATATATATATATATATATATATATATATATATATATATATATATATATATATATATATATATATATATATATACAGTTACCAACAATGACACATGGAAACACTGAAACACACAATACAACACACTGACATACATAACATTCTGACACACACATACACAAAGAACTCACTGCCACATACACAATACAGTACACTGATTAACACAACAAAACTCAAAAAACACATGACTTATAAAACACACCCACATATACATTATTAGCCAGTGATGATATTTCTTAGGCTCGATCAATAGTGACAATGTCTGCTGTGAATAATTTGTGAGTGTCTGGTGGTTTGATGGAAAGAGATCCATCACAATCTCATGGGATATATATATATATATATATATATATATATATATATATATATATATATATATATATATATATATATATATATATATATATATATACAGTGAGGAAAATAAGTATTTGAACACCCTGCTATTTTGCAAGTTCTCCCATTTAGAAATCATGGAGGGGTCTGAAATTGTCATCGTAGTTGCATGTCCACTGTGAGAGACATAATCTAAAAAAAAAAATTGTTATTTGTATGATACAGCTGCAAATAAGTATTTGAACACCTGTCTATCAACTAGAATTCTGACCCTCAAAGACCTGTTAGTCTGCCTTTAAAATGGCCACCTCCACTACATTTATTATCCTAAATAAGATGCACCTGTTTGAGGTCGTTTGCTGCATAAAGACACATGTACACCCCATACAATCAGTAAGAATCCAACTACTAACATGGCCAAGACCAAAGAGCTGTCCAAAGACACTAGAGACAAAATTGTACACCTCTACAAGGCTGGAAAGGGCTACGGGGAAATTGCCAAGCAGCTTGGTGAAAAAAGGTCCACTGTTGGAGCAATCATTAGAAAATGGAAGAAGCTAAACATGACTGTCAGTCTCCCTTGGACTGGGGCTCCATGCAAGATCTCACCTCGTGGGGTCTCAATGATCCTAAGGAAAGTGAGAAATCAGCCCAGAACTACACGGGAGGAGCTGGTCAATGACCTGAAAAGAGCTGGGACCACCGTTTCCAAGGTTACTGTTGGTAATACACTAAGACGTCATGGTTTGAAATCATGCATGGCACGGAAGGTTCCCCTGCTTAAACCAGGACATGTCCAGGCACGTCTTAAGTTTGCCAATGACCATTTGGATGATCCAGAGGAGTCATGGGAGAAAGTCATGTGGTCAGATGAGACCAAAATAGAACTTTTGGGTCAAAATGCCACTAAACGTGTTTGGAGGAAGAAGAATGATGAGCACCATCCCTACTGTGAAGCATGGTGGTGGTAGCATCATGCTTTGGGGGTGTTTTTCTGCACATGGGACAGGGCGACTGCACTGTATTAAGGAGAGGATGACCGGGGCCATGTATTGCGAGATTTTGGGGAACAACCTCCTTCCCTCAGTTAGAGCATTGAAAATGGGTCGAGGCTGGGTCTTCCAACATGACAATGACCCGAAGCACACAGCCAGGATAACCAAGGAGTGGCTCTGTAAGAAGCATATCAAGGTTCTGGCGTGGCCTAGCCAGTCTCCAGACCTAAACCCAATAGAGAATCTTTGGAGGGAGCTCAAACGCCGTGTTTTTCAGTGACAGGCCAGAAGGCTACTGTACCAAATATTAACATTGACTTTCCCAGGTGTTCAAATACTTATTTGCAGCTGTATCATACAAATAAATAGTTAAAAAATCATACATTGTGATTTCTGGATTTTTTTTTTTAGATTATGTCTCTCACAGTGGACATGCACCTACGATGACAATTTCAGACCCCTCCATGATTTCTAAGTGGGAGAACTTGCAAAATAGCAGGGTGTTCAAATACTTATTTTCCTCACTGTATATATATATATATATATATATATATATATATATATATATATATATATATATATATATATATATATATATATATATATATATGTATATACACACACACACAATGAACCACAAAAAAATTATGTGAAAGAGAGTTGCATAAATAAAATAAAAAATTTAATAATTTTTTTTATCTTTTTATAAATAATGTCATGGTGAGCTTGGCCACTTCTCTGCACACTGATGATTCTCTTGTATCGTTACATTTCCCAGAGGCCTTCCTGACGCTTTTCTCTCCACACATTTCTCCACTTTAACACGCCTGACTCAGCTCGTGAAGGAGTTGATAATTAGCTGATGATCTGAGTCAGGTGTGTTAATGCAGGAAAACAACAACATGAAAGTATGCAAATATCCAAAGCTTTCATAATTTGAGCAGACAAAGAAAACAACTAGAAAAAAAACTGTCAACTGACAACGTCTCCCTGCTTTCCTGATTGAACAAGACACTGTGTCAAGAACGCTTTGGGAACGCTTTCGCATTGTCCATTCTCTAAATCACGTGTGTAATCCGTCCAATGGAAAACTCCAGAAATGAGGGGGCCACAGAGAGGGCCTGAAGATCTGCTACTCTCTTAAGAGACGAAATGGCCATGAGGAACAAAGTCTTAACTGTAAGAAACCTCCAGGATGTTTTGGCCAATGGCTTGGAGGGGGGCTCAGATAGAAAACGCGTCACCAGTGGGTCTGCCCAGTGATTGCTGAACCAACTGGGCAGTTAACTGGATCCAACTGGTGCTGATCGCACTATACACTGAACAGCACCATCTAGCATACAACCTCGCGGAGGGAGCTCTGGATTGGAGAATGGTCTCTACCACCTCGGTGGAGAGACCAGTAAACTCTGAGCTGTGTCGCCTCAGGGGGCTGGAGCTGGCCATGCCCTGAAGCACTGATTGTGGCAGGGTTAACAGACCAGGTCCCTGGGGGCAGGCACCGTGTGATGGGTGCACCACGGCCTTTTTACCGGCAGAATCCCCAGATTGTCCTGTGTTATGACTTCTTGGAGCATTCTTTATAAAAATGACAGTCTTTAGATCTGTCATCTCACAGGACTTAGGCATCTTGGGCCTCCCCCTGCTAGGGATCCTGTGCGACGCTCTGTTTTTAAACCTGCCCCCCATGTCTACCTGTCGCAGCATCAGCCTGATACGCCTGTAACACCGTCATGTTGTGCAGGCATGCAGCGGCTTGACCTGCTGAAGCATAAGCCTTACCGACTAGTGCAGACGTATTACGAAGGGGCTTGATGGGCAGTGTTGGGGCCTTAAGCGACGATGCAATACTTGGGCTAGCATCTCTTCAACCCGAGGCACCGACCCATAATCAAACTCTTTCAGTCCCACTACTTTAGTTTAACACGGATTTGGAAATGAAGAGGCAGGCCAAAAACAGCTTATCCCAGGATCTGGAAACCTTGGAAAAGAACGGCAGACCCCAATGTGGAGGTTTTGACGAAGGTTGCAGAAAGCGCTCATCAAGCGTACTGGGTGGAGCAGCTTTCTGCTCATTAGCCGGCCAATTTAGATCTAACTTGGCTACAGCATGGGTCACAACCTCCATAACTAGCTTCTGAGCCAAGAGAAAGGGACAAGCCATCTCAGATTGAAAAGATGTTTAAAAGTCTTACTCAATTTAAATTGGAAGTCAAAAAAGTATTGGAATCGATGTTATTCGAACCTGGCTTTGGCCAAGAAAACAGGCTAACTTAGTTTTGTGACAATGTCATTGTTAAAAGCTCTATACTAATAAAATTACAATTGAATTAAATATAACCAAATGGAACTTTTTCAAATGGGACAAAGTTATAAAGAAATTAAATTAAAGCATGCCTCATTTTATCTGAATCTTTCTTTTCTCCAGGATATGAAAACTAAGTGAAATTCTTAGATGCTAATCTAAGCTTCTTGTATTGATAGTTAGCCTACAGTGTGTGGTCAAATGGTAGCACAGAGTGAAAATATACAAATAAAATATACAATTTTATTTTTGTTACTATGTATTCAATTTCCAATTACAAACATTGAAGTATGAATTAATTTAAATATTATTTTAAGTATAATAAACAATTTCTAAAAAATTATTTACTTTAAGAGAAACATTAAATATTTCATAACATAAAACTTTTTCGTTATGTCAAATCAAATAATAAATAAAAAGTAAAAAAAAAAAAAAAAAAAAAAAAAAAAGCCTTAAATTAACAAGCTGCCTCTGTTGGGCCCTTGAGCATGGCTTCTACCCCTCTTTGCTCCTGGGGTTCTGTATTATGGGCGATCTTGTACTCTTGATCCTAGCTTCATAACTTTCTTTCTTTCTTTCTTTCTTTCTTTCTTTCTTTCTTTCTTTCTTTCTTTCTTTCTTTCTTTCTTTCTTTCTTTCTTTCTTTCTTTCTTTCTTTCTTTCTTTCTTTCTTTTTAACATCTCTGGAACTTAAATTACAGAAGAGCATTTCTTCTTCTTTGTGCTCATTGGATTGATATTTGATTCAGTATTTGATTTATTCTGTTTAATGAGTAAATTTTGCAAAGAAATATACTAAATTGTATTGAATTTTTATTTGCATAGCATTTTCAACAATGGACATTGTCTCAAAATGAAGTCAAATACACTCTAAATGTATAACAGGTTCTGCTAATTTAAATTTACCTTAATGACCTTGAATCATGTTGAATCATGTCATCCTTTTTATAAACATGGGCTTACAAAGAACTAGTAAATAACATTAATAAGCAATTTTCATGTCACACAAACTTGACACATATGGTTGTCACCAGTCTGGCGGTCCAAAAATGTTGAATATCAGTTGTTTCACTAAATAAATCAGCGAAAGTATTAGAATTAAATTTTTAGACAAACAACCTCAGATGATTGGAGTCAAAAAAATTGAAACACCTTACAATGTTCAATGTGTTTGCTTTATTAATACTTGAAAGAAAAAAGTGAAATGAATGCTATTAAATACGCTCTGAATGTCTAAACAATCACAGAATCTAATCACATATAATCTCTGTATTTGTGCTCAGATTCACTGAAATGAACAGCCAAAGGAAACCAGAGAAATTATTATTAGAAAATTGTTTTTAGGTTTCTATAGAAATAGAAAGTTAAGAATTTCAAAATATCACAGTATGTAATAAAATATAATAATAATAATAATAATAATAATAATAATAATAATAATAATAATAATAATAATAATAATAATAATAATAATAATAATAATAATAATATGAAATTGGAGAGGGGGGGCATGGCCGGTGGTTCTTTGACAAACATACAGAGAAAAGTTTTTTCCCCTCCTGAGCTTTATGAAATACATGTTAGAAATGAAAGTGTGATTTTATTTTAGCTGAAATTGAACAAAGTGCGTCTACTAAAATATTTATAAAACCCGATTTCATTTTCTACTCTTTCCTCCTCCTCCTCCTCACACTTTATTCTCAACAGATGTCTCAATTTAACTGCCTTTTATACGTGAAATTTTTATTCCATTTGTTCTTCAGGACACAATAAGTGGTGACTGCAGTTTAACTCACACTGAAGGAAAACATATTTAGTCTCTCTTATAAACAGAATTGATTGTTTTCTTTTACGTTTTTTTTTTATGTTTTGTGTTAGCAAGAAAGCAACTCAGCTTTTTGGAAATCTTTATTGTCTATTTTTTTTATTATTCTATTATATTCTATTATAAATATCACATGTACATAAGTACTCAGACCCTTTGCAACAACACTTTGCTAATGTGTTTCTACACTTTGATTAGAGTCCACCTGTAAAAAAAATTTGTGGATTAGACATAATTAGCAAAAGCACACACCTCTCTATAGAAGGACTCACAGCTGACAATGAATATCAGGTCGAGGAAATGACAACAACAGCAAGCACACAGCCAGAATTACACTGAAGTGTCTTAGGCACAACTTTGTGAATGTCCTAGACTGGCCCAGCCAAAGCCCTGACATGAACTATATTGAACATCTCTGGAGAGATCTGAAAGTGTCTGTCAACCGACAGTCTCCATTCAAATGGACCCAGCTTGAGAAGATCTGCCATTAAGAATGACTGAAATTCCCCGAATCCAGGTGTGCAAAGCTTGTTGTGTCCTACCCAAAAAAGCTGTAATTGAAACTGTAAAAAGTGCTGATATAGTAATACTATATATATATATATATATATATATATATATATATATATATATATATATATATATATATATATATATATATATATATACACACTGTACATGTTATCTTTCAATAGTGACTGTTCAGAGATGTGCATAGCAGCTTCACATAATCACATACAGTACTTAAAAAAAATAATAATAATAATATTAATGTAACATTAATAAAAGGAGATTGCAGTGTCAGCACTGTGTAAGTCTGAGGTTGTAACTAAAAGTTGTAACTTTTAGTTTTCTGACAGTTTTGCATAGAAAAGCTTTTGTTTGCAGTTTCCTGGTGCTAGATTTATTTTAATCTTCAAGCGAGAGAAAAAAGAGAGGCTAGTCACTAAACGTATGTGTATAGCTGCTATAATGTAAGTGAGTACAGGAACTAAGATCTTGCAAGGAGGATGTCATGATTATGCTGAAATCTGCACAATGATAACATTAGCGATCGGCCCCCCTGCATGTCACAATGCCTGTCACATGTCACAGAGCACTCACACCTGTTCTGTTTTGCCACTAATTAGCACCCACACCTACAGTAGGTTCTGTTTTTGTATCTCTCATTGTTAAGCATTTGTTTTTGCCTTGGAATCTTTTCATGTTCCACTGTCTTTCCCACAGTTTTGTTGAATATCCAGTATTTACAGTATGTTTGTGCTTCTTGCTTCATTCTTTTTTGTTGGTTGTTTGTTACTTGTTTACTTCTACAAATAAAATCTGCATTTGTATCTGCCATTTCCTAAATGACCTGACAGATGTTCAACATCACTAAATATGTGATGTTTTTTTCATAAATAAAGAAATTTTACTAGTTTGTAAGTATAAGTGGAATAAATCATTTGGTTGACATGCTGTTCTAGGAAAATTATCAACTACAGGGTGTTTACTGTGAAGCTGCTTCACCACACCAGCCGTGTACAACGTGTAAATTAACAAGCACACAAGTAAAGCTGATGTCGATTAATTATTTGCATGAATACAGCTGTTTAGCTTAAGTTGTATAAAGCATTTCCTCTTATTCCTCCTGCTGATTAGCAATCCTACACTGCATTTACAATAAATAAATAATCTAATAAATAATAAATGAAGTGTTGTGCCTGTAAAGGCTCCATCTGGCAGGTGTAGGAGGTTCTTCTGTCGAGGTTAATCTGAAGGTGATGATTTTCTGAAAATAATGTGGGTCATGTGCGTGCTGACGCTTTGAAGAGTCACATGATCACAGTCTAAACGCACAATTTATTGAAACAGAAACGTAATGTTCCTTACATGAAGAAAGGTAAGGAACATAAAGATGCAAGATCATCCTCCCAGCACCTGAGAAGTGACTCTGATGTTAAACTTCATCAGAAGTCCTGAACAGTTCAGAATCCATATTATTAGCTAAAGAAATATATTTGCTTCATCCTTTATAATTTCCCTTGAGTCTCGGACACAGATGGCGTTTTATTCACCTATTAAACAGCAATAAAATTACATCTGTTCTGTATTAAACTTTACGGTAGAAAAGGATAAAGTAATAAAATGTACGTTTGTTCCACATCATTGTGTGAAATTTATAATTCAGCTCTTTGGTAGAAGAACTGTTCAAGAAATGTAAAATGTCCAACCAAACAAACACTTGCCTTAGGTATGTTGTTTTTATTTGATTCTTTTGCTACATTATTTTTTTTATTATTTATTAAATATTATGTTCTTTAATGAAGACATTTTATACAAGAATTAAATGTTTCATGTGTGCAATTTGAACATAAAATTCTGCATTTATTCCCATTTGCCCTTATAATAACCTCCACTCTTCTGGGGAGATGTTCCACTAGATTTTGTGTGTGCTTGTGGAGATCTGTGCTCATTTAGTCACAAGGGCATTAAAAAGTCAGGAAGGAGGGTGAGGAGGCCTGGGGTGCAGTCAGTGTTTAATTTTATCCCAAAATCTTTTCAATAGAGTTGAGGTCAGAGCTCTATAGCAGGCCACTCAAGATGTTCCACTCCAAACCATGTAAACCTGGGTTGTCCAATCTTTTTTACAAAGGGGTGGTGTGGATGCAGCTTTTCATTCCAACCATTCAAGGGCCACACCTTATAGTAATTGAAAATAAAATTCCTTAGATTTACACAGGTAGAATTTGGTGTGGACTTGCTTGGTTTGAATGAAAACCTGCACCCATACGTGCCTTTTGTAGAAAAAATTGGACACCCATGATGTAAGCCATATTTTTATGGAGCTGGCTTTCTGGCACAGATTTGGGTCTTCTAGTTTAATTTAAAATAACATTTCATGCTACAGAACCAAATCCAAAGACCTCCTATACAGTTGTGTGCCTCCAGCTTTGTGGTAACAGTTGGGTGAAAATCTAGCGTGGCCTGCTATGTTTTATATTGTTCATTTTTTAATACTGAATCATGAATATCAGTTTTGAAGCTAAAAGTACATCAGTAAATTTGATTTCTAAAGGATTTATTAAGTTAAATTAAAATATGCTGCACAAAGTGCTGAAAAAATTAACTACTAATAGTTAAATAAATGCTTTGCAGGTTAGATTCAACCAGATTGAAAATAAATGTATTTATTATAAAGAGCTAAATCCTGAACCAGTTCTCTAGATAACTCATCATAACTGATTTTATATTACTATTCATCTCTTGTGTTTATTCCCTTATTCCCTCACTCTGTTGATATATAGACAAAAACCTCATTCACAAGTGATGTGACCTTTACACTTACCTTTGAACTGAAAACTCAGACACATTTCACATTGTTTCTTTTGACTCTGACAGCTGTAATTGCTGTAATTACATGGAATTGATAAATATGACCTTCTGGACAAAAGGTTAGTGTTCACATTGACAGGTGTTTTATTATGTCATTTTTGTTTTTATTTATTATATTTTTTTTTCTTTCTCCCAGTTTGTTTTTTTGCTGACTTTACCTTCATTGCGTTATTTCACTCATTGTGAATTAGGGATAGAAAATACAGACTGAAGCACATAAGCTATTTTGTTGGCAGATATAAATATTGTGCAACATAAAAACAAGAAATATAAAAAATAAATAAATAAATAAATAAATAAAAACCTTTCAGAATTTCTGTATAAAAACATTGTCGGTCAAGAATAAATCTCAAAATGGAGTGAATACAAAATTTTATTCTCATGGCATGTATGGTATAAATACATTACAAAAAACACAGTACAAAAATCTAACTATGCACATCTGAATGAAGATCACAAACACGAATTGCCTCTGGGTGTTTTTAGCTCCTGGTGATTTTTTCCCCACCAGTCTATTCCGGTGAGGAGAGTCTACCCCCTCTGTTTCTTGATATTTTGGAAAATTTTATTTTCCCCATGAATTCACTCCAGTTTTCTGTGACTCAGTAAACATGTCTCTCACAGGCAGCACAATATGGGTTCCCTGTGTTTTTTTTGCCATTTTTCCTCTCACTTTGCCGCGTCTCGGGGGAGAAACACAGCGACATGAGCAGCTCCGGGAACAGGGAGAGCACGGAGCAGGTGGAGGATGACTAACACAGTGAGACGAGAGAGAAAGAGAGAGCACTGAGGCTTCCATCCACCTGTTTTTGTGCAAAATTCAAATACTATTTTATTTAAAAAGGGAAATGTAAAAAATACATAAGAAGAAAAGAAAAAACAGAAATGTAAACAGAATTTTGAATAACAAAAAAATTGGCATGTGGATTAACAATGAAAATCATAATTCAGTGTTTATACTGTATTGGGATACATGAACATTTTCTTTGAGTGCCAATACTCTTGCTTTATTACTTTAAAAAAAGAAATGAATAACAGACCAAACACATAGCAAACAAACAAAATTTTTTAATTAAACCAGTGGCAGATCACAGGTTACTGAGCGTGTTTTTAGGCAAGGCAGGTGGTCATAAATGAGAAATAATGTAAAGGGTGTGGCCTTTACATTATATACATGCCATTCCCCTTTTATAATTTGTCTCTCTTTTTGCCAGATATTTTGTCTAGTTAGATAAAGTACAAAATAAAATAAAATAAATAAATTAAATATGCCACTTTTAAAAAGCTAAAATGTATTTATTTTTATTTGGTAACCAAATAGCACAAGCATACCTAAGAAAAACAAGTGGTTAAAATTCCCAGTTATTTCTGTTGCTTTATGACTTGCTGAAGGTAAATTAGCTTTCCTCTCATGTTTGTTTGCTAGGAAAAGTTCTCATTAAGTGTTTAAAAGAAATCACGTTTCGTTGAGTGGTGTTTTTTTTTTTTTTTTTTTTTAGGCTCAACTTTAAATGCTTGTTCTCCTTGAGAGGTCAAGTGTCTAAAGTAGACAGTGCATACAGAGAAGTGCACTTATGCTGGAGATTGGACAACAACCGCAGTCCGGATTCAT
The DNA here is from genome assembly GCF_946808225.1 of Silurus aristotelis. NCBI lineage: Eukaryota > Metazoa > Chordata > Actinopteri > Siluriformes > Siluridae > Silurus > Silurus aristotelis. The sequence continues at coordinate 13,889,144 of NC_139582.1, forward strand.
CGACTAACAGAAGTGTCAAGAACAAAATAATTGAAGGTCAATTTGTTAAGTTTGTACTGTAAGAGAACTGATCTGAGGACAGTGTACCTGCAAACCAAGAACCAAGAGGATCGTTAGTCACAGTTTCGTACTTACATTCTGCTTCGTCATATTATAGCAGTTGTTTTTATTTATAGTGAGTGAAATCTTTAGCAGTAAGTAAAAAGTTAAAGTATAAATGTTTCTCCACTCACATGAGACTTCTCACAAATTCTCACAAATTTGAAATGAAGGTCTACAAAATATTTGAAGTCAATCAGGTTGCAACAATAGCCATGTGTCACATTATGAATATTCATGATATTGTGAATCTTAGTTACCATAGTCACCCAATAAATATTAACAGTATCACAAAGAATTAGTAAACATACATTTGTGTCTTAATGTTTAGTTTTATTCATTAATGTTTAAACGTTTTAATCATTAATTAAAAAATCTAATATAAGATATCCTTTACTACATTTGGCCAGAAATTTATATACACTATTTATATGAGAAAGTTTTGTGGTATTCAGAGTTGTTTAAATGTGTATTTTGATCTCCACATACAGATTATTAAAATAACTATGTGAAGTTCACACCTCCCAGGTTTTGTTCTTGAATAGAATCATATGGAAAATATTTTTACACTTTCAAACGCAAATATTCCTCTTTTGCAATGAAAAAAATAAATAAATCTGGGATATAAAATGCAGAATGGAAAAGATGATACCAGAGGCAAAATATGACAAAAGTCTAAACAAATCAAACAGGAGTGTTATCACCAATATTTTAGTGTGTAAATAGTCCTTGTAATTTTCACATTAAACACCAGTTGAATAGAAATAAATGGATTTGATGCACACTATTTAGCAGCAAGTGATCCTGTACGTCCTATTATTGTACATTTAATTGTTATAAAACCATCCCTGATAGTTACTCACACTTTCAATTCACATTGTTGATTTGTGGCAGGCCAGTCTCACCCCACATCGTCACATATCGACATTGCCCCGGATGGCGTAGACATCCGACGCAGAAGGGAGCCCCTTTGGGTCGCTTTTCAGCGTAGATGGCCATCCTATACACTTAATCACTTATTATTTATAATAAATATTATTTATAATAATAAACACTTATTATTTATAATAAATATTATTTATAATAATAAGTGTATCGGATTATTTATACTATATTTAATAAATAATAATAATGGTTTGAAATGTCCACTACATACGACCGTGGGTTGTCCCCTGGCCGCGTCCAAATCCGAAGATAACCCGAACCCTAACCCTAACCCTAACCCTAATCCGAAGATGAGGGATTTGCATTGAAGTGTATAGGACGGGCATCTACGTTGAAAAGCGACGTGGGATTTGCATTGAAGTGTATAGGACGGCCATCTACGTTGAAAAGCGACGCAAAGGGGCTCCCTTTTGCGTCGGATGTCTACGCCATCCAAGGCAACGTCGATATGTGACGATGTGGGGTGAGACTGTGTAGTTTGTGGACTTAATAAAATCAATGTTTATGGTCACTTAATGTGCTCTGCTGTACAGAAAACTCTGTTATGCTTACATATAATATATAATATAAAATTATTATATTCTTTCTGTGCATTTTTGTTTTACATCCTTATAGCTTTTTTTTTACATTCTATGAAACTCAAACATTGCAAAATTTCAGTTTGGAAAATGTATGCTTTGTTTTATAATCTTTTTTATAAAATTGTTTGCTATAATATATATATATATATATAGTTTTTCTTTCTGATATGCCTTGTACAATAAACATATTTAGGTAAATTAATACATAAAGGAACTTCTTGTCCAAACATTATTCCTTTAACAGATTTAATGACATCATTGTTGGAATATTAAACACTGATGTTTTAAATGTCAGACAATTTTTTATACACAGTTGAGCAGAAAATCTGGGAAAGCATGTCCACGTCTAGTCGCTCTGATTTACTGTGACTAGATAATTGAATTAAAGTTTTGTGTGTATAGTGCATGGACTGGGGAGGAGCAGCAGAAAAACCTGACACCCGAACATCCCACCATCTCACCGCACTACATTTTTATCCATGTCCTGATGATCGGATTACATAAACCCCGTCTGATTTATGACTTTTTTGGGTTCCTGTGTGAAATCCAGTCATGTTTGTTCAGACTGCAGAGCAGAAAGGTGACACTGAAAGGCCAGAGCATATTAAATGAATTATAAACAGATTAATTGCTTTTTCTTAGAAGCAGTCATTTTGTGGAATCATTTGATTATAATTACATTAACAATGGATGAACCATGCAGGAAGGAACTTAAATTAAAAACATTAGCTTCATTAAATGTACTTTTGTTCCACACCCTTGCTGTTCTGTTCAAATATCAGACAAAGCCACAGTGTCTCTCTAAACATTAAGATAAAAACTGTTGATAAAAAACACTGGTATGGCATTTAAAATTAAAATATAATACAGTAGTAAAGTATATTTTACATTTAAATATAAATTATATGTACTGAATACCAGTGGTAGGCCATGAATTTCACACCTAGGCCTTCAGTGGTGTCCTACCTGAATGAGTCCACCTCCTAATGCCATCAATATGACATGCAGCTATAGAAACCATCGACATTATACAGTATACAGTCTTTATACATAACAGTATGCACCTCAGATAGGTATTTCATGCAATGAGAACAAATGGCATTATTAAAGCAAGAAACCCAAAGAACACAGCCTGCATACATCATCTCTAGCAGAAGCATTAATAACCTCATAATTTTAACCTGACCCTGGGTTTTCCGAGCATCATTGTGCATTTTTATTCTGTGCATTATGGTTTTCCTGTGTATTTCAAATTGTGGTGTTTTTGTGAAAATACTGTGGCAAAGAAAACAAAAAGCAAAAGTATTAACAGTTAATAAAAAAGCTTGATAACTCTTTTGAACTGTTTTGGCCAACCTCATGATGTCCAGCTTTTCTTAAAAGGTCAATCTTGTAAATGTCCATCTTACTGTGTCTGCAACCAAATCAATGTCTTCTTCAGCCACTGTGGAATGAAAAAACTGAGATTATATTCACATGAATATATATGAGCTTGTGCCAATCAAAGAGAGAAACACTATAAAATGAAGACAATTGACAACTGGGAATGATTTAATACATACTGGACAAAAATATATTCAAACGTAAGTCAGTAATTCTGATTCACCTTGCTGGTACCGACAACCCACTGCTGAATACAAATACTTCGGTTCATACTCTCTAAATTTATACAGTGTGAAAAAAAATCAATAAAAAATTTAGTTTTATGTTACAGTATTTAATCATCTTGTTATGCTTTCACTTAAAGTGCAATATATTTAAATGAATAAGATTTTTTTTGTTATGAATAATAACAGAAAATATCATATTTTCATATCTCCAAATGTCAGAAAGCTTTACTTCTAACTATTACAAAACAGTGACACTGGAGACATAATAAATGTTCCTCACCATAAAACCTCACTATATCAATGAGTACATGCAATCTAAAATCCATTAATTTAAAAAGACTTATGAATAGGTTCCTTGAATAAGCTGTTACAACAGATAAGATAACACATTAGAATGAACACATTAATATAAACCTGCAATACATTTAAGAGCTGCTTTTATAGAAAACTAATCAGCACATTCTGACCAATCACAATCCAGAATGCAACAGTTCTGTTCAAATATCATGCACACACCACTGCTAAATACACACTAGCAAGTTAAATAGTCCTAACAATGTGAATAAGTAATGATGAACAGCTTTATTTTCTTCAGCAGGGGAATACAATTTTATACTTTTACATTTACAATACACTCCAGGATGTTGGTCACTGTGAATAAATTTCCCTTTGTGTATTTTCTTCAGAACAAACACGTTATTTTGACATCTCATGCAAGGAGGTGAAATCTGAAATCTGAAAAGCCTGCAGGCTGCCGTGATTTGAAAGTCTAATTGCAGGCAACAAAAGTGAAATCCATCTACCTGTTTTTTTTTTTCCTTTGATGCAAATTTTTATTTTGTGCATAAAAATATCTTAATGCGAGCTACAAGAAACGTGAATAAATGCCTGAAATAATGTCATGATTTGTAATGTGTCACAGATGAGAATAAAAAGATGGAAGATGTGATAAAAATGGCAGAAGGAAATAGACTTTTGGTAAAATTGATCACATACTGAGTGTAAGTTCTAGTTTCTCCCTTGGTACTTCTCAAATCGCACACTTGGATACTGAATAATGCACTGAAATACTATACTTTGTGAGTAATACTATTATACTAAGCTTTTTAAAGCCCCAGGTAACTTATAAAAAAAAAAAAATCTGAAAACTTATCTTATATATATATATATATATATATATATATATATATATATATATATATATATATATATATATATATATATATATATTCATTCATTCATTTTCTCCCGCTTATCCGTAATTCGGGTCACGGGGGCAGCAGTCTAAGCAGGCCCCCACCTTCGACTGCTGCCCAATCCTCACAGCACCGTCCCTTACGGTCCCTCCTGCAGGTGGTGAGCCCACGGGAAGAGATATATATATTATAAATATATATATATATATATATATATATATATATATATATATATATATATATATATATATATATATATATATATATATATATAAATCTTTAGAATTTTGAAGGTTGTTTTTTAAGAGTGTAGGCTGTATTGATATTTGCATCCAAAGAATGCTACATTTATAGTTGTCTGAGAGCTCAAGCGAGCATACTTGGCTGAAGAAGTACTGCATTAGTGGTATCATCATACTCCATGTACAAACAATGTTGAACAGGATTCCACCTGAAATACAACAATTCTGATCACTGTGTTTTGTGAAAGGACGCTAGATTAGCTAGAGGTGCCATGCCCAAGATTGTGATTGGTCAGGATTAATAAATTAGTTAAGTCCAAAGTGATTCATTAAGATTGTCACTATATATTATATCATTACTAAATATAACACTACTTGCACTACTGGAGCACTTGTATATGATGCTCAGTACAAAACTGTGAACTTATAAGCTCATGATGTTTTTGTTTCTTCAGCAATATATATACTAAACAAAATTGTGTGACAACATTAACAGCAGTTAAAAAAATATTTTGCTTCATGTGTTTTAAAGAAGGAATATGGTAGCCTTCTTCCTTGTGTGAATAAGTAATAAGTTTGATAGCGGTAGAGGTGGTGGTAAGGGTTTACTTTTGTCACGGAGATAGTGTTTCACACCTCTCCCTTTGTCTCATCTAACCATTTCTTCTTTTGAATTTCATGCAGTTTCAGTTACCTCTCCAATCAATCTCCTCATCATTGTCATCTACCGTGTTCCTGGTCCCCTTGGAGACCAGATGGAAGAGATCGAAGAGATGGACACACTTCTTAGTACTTTCCCTTCTGACAACACCCCTCTGACAGTTCTTGGTGACTTCAACCTCCCATCTGACAAACTTTAGTCATCTTGCCTCCTGATGCCCTCCAACACACAAGGGAGGAAATGTCCTGGACCTGGTTTTCACCCGCCCTACCCTGGCTACAGACATGACTGCTACTCCGCTTAAAATTTCTGATCATTACCTGGTTTCCTTTTCAATTACTCTTCCTATTCTACCTAAAAACAATTTACATCTCTCTCTTATCCGTCCTAAACTTCACTTCATCTCTCCCAGCTTTGAAGCTTCCTGTACTCTTTCATCTCTTCCTGACCCTGACTCCTTTTCCTCTTTACCCTTGGACTTTATCACTTTACCACTTTACCACTGACTCCTTCCCCTCCTCTCTTTCCTTAATCATGGACCTCCTCTGCCCCCTGACTACAAAACCCAAGAAGAATTCTCGTCTCACACCCTGACACCCTAGTTTTGCACAGCAATGGGTGAGAACTCAGATCAGCAGAGAGGAAGTGGAAAAAATCACAAATTGATGTAGACCTTGCATCATAACATGCACTTCTGACCAAATTTTCTTCGGATGTGACTCCTGCTAAGGCTGCCTTCTACAAGGAAAAGCTCAAGGCCTCATGCACAAGATCCTCGTAAGCTCCACAACATATTCTCTTCACTACTCAACCCCCCTGCCACACCTGCTCCATCCTCCCTGACTGGTGATGACTTTGTGTCCTTCTATTCTTCTTCTTCTTTCGGCTGCTCCAATTAGGGGTCGCCACAGCGGATCATCTGTCTCCATACCACCCTGTCCTCTACATCTGCCTCTTTCACACCAACTACCTGCATGTCTTCCCTCACCACATCCATGAACCTCCTCCTTGGCCTTCCTCTTTTCCTCCTACCTGGTGGCTCCATCTTCAGCATTTTTCTACCAATATAATTCATGTCCCTCCTCTGCACATGTCCAAACCATCTCAATCTCGCCTCCCTCACCTTGTCACCAAAACATCCTACATGTGCTGTCCCTCTAATAAACTCATTTCTAATCTTGTCCATCCTCGTCACTCCCAACGAAAACCTTAACATCTTCAGCTCTGCTACCTCCAGCTCCACCTCCTGTCTTTTACTCAATGCCACTGTCTCTAATCCATACAACATCGCAGGTCTCACCACAGTCCTATAAACTTTCCCTTTCATTCTTGCAGATACCCTACTATCACAAATCACTCCTGTCACTCTTCTCCACCCACTCCACCCTGCCTGCACTCTTTTCTTTACTTCTCTAACACACTCTCCATTACTTTGCACTGTTGACCCCAGGTACCTGAACTCCTCCACCTTCTCCACCTCTTCTCCCTGCAACCGCATCACTCCACTGCCCTCCCTCTCATTCACACACATGTACTCTGTCTTACTCCTACTGACTTTTATTCCCCTTCTCTCAAGCGCATATCTCCACCTCTCCAGGCTCTTCTCAACCTGCTCTCTACTCTCACCACAAATCACAATATCATCTGCAAACATCATAGTCCAGGGAGACTCCTGTCTGACCTCGTCCGTCAACCTGTCCATCACCACTGCAAACAGGAAAGGGCTCAGGGCCGATCCTTGATGCAGTCCAACCTTCACCCTGAACCAGTCTGTTGTACCTACTGCACACTTCACTGCCGTCACACTGTCCTCATACATGTCCTGCACCACCCTCACATACTTCTCTGACACACCTGACTTCCTCATACAATACCACAACTCCTCTCTCGGCACCCTGTCGTACGCTTTCTCTAAATCCACAAATACACAATGCAGCTCCTTCTGTCCTTCTCTATACTTCTCTATCAACATCCTCAAAGCAAATAAGGCATCTTTGGTGCTCCTCCTCGGCATGAAACCATACTGTTGCTCACAGATGGTCACCTCTTCTCTTAGCCTGGCTTCCACTACTCTTTCCCATAACTTCATGGTATGACTGATCAACTTAATTCCCCTGTAGTTACTGCAGGTCTGCACATCTCCCTTATGCTTAAAGATCGGTACCAGCACACTCCTTCTCCATTCCTCAGGCATCTTCTCACCTTCCAGAATCCTGTTAAACAATCATTAAAAACTCCACTGCCATCTCTCCTAAACATCTCCACGCTTCTACCGGTATGTCATCTGGTCCAACCGACTTTCCATTCTTCATCCTCTTAATCGCTGCTCTCACTTCCTCCTTACTAATCCTATCTACATCCTGCTTCACCAACTCCACATCCTCCAACCTTCTCTCTCTCTGATTTTCCTCATTCATCAGCTGCTCAAAATACTCCCTCCATCTTCTCAACACACTCTCCTCATTAGTCAACACATTTCCCTCTCCATCCTTTATTGCTCTAACTTGCAGTACATCCTTCCCAGCTCGGTCCCTCTGCCTGGCCAATCGGTATAAATCCTTTTCTCCTTCCTTAGTGTCCAACCTCTTATACAGCTCCTCATATGCCTTTTCCTTGGCTTTCGCCACATCCCTTTTTACCTGCTGCCGCATCTCCTTGTACTCCTGCCTACTTTTCTCATCACTCTGTCGATCCCACTTTTGTTTTGCCAACCTCTTTCCCCTAATGCTCTCCTGCACTTCCTCATTCCACCACCACGTCTCCTTGTCTTGCTTTCTATTTCCAGATGTCACACCAAGTACTTTTCTAGCTGCCTCCCTCATCACTCCTGCAGTAGTTGCCTAATCATCCGCCACCTCTTCACCACCACCAAGCCCCTGTCTGACCTCTTCCCTGAACCTCACACTACACTCTTCCTCCTTCAGTTTCCACCATCTTATTCTTCTTTCAATCCTTACTTTCCTCCTCTTCTTCTTCGCCTCCAAAACCATCCTACAGACCACCATCCGATGCTGTCTAGCTACACTGTCCCCCTGCCAACACCTTACAGTCTCCAATCTCCTTCAGGTTGCATCTCCTACACAGAACATAATCCACCTGTGTGCACCTTCCTCCACTCTTATACGTCACCCTATGATCCTCCTTCTTCTTAAAATACGTGTTCACCACTGCCATTTCCATCCTTTTAGCAAAATCTACCACCATCTGCCCTTTCACATTCCTCTCCTTAAAACCATACCTACCCATCACCTCCTCATCACCTCTGTTCCCTTCACCTACATGCCCATTAAAGTCTGCCCCAATCACCAATCGTTCTTTCCTAGGTACACCATCTACCACTTCATCTAATTCACTCCAGAATCTTTCCTTCTCCTCCATCTCACAGCCAACTTGTGGAGCATAGGCACTGATGACATTTATCATCATCCCTTCAACCTCCACCTTCACGATCATCACCCTATCAGAAACTCTCTTCACCTCCACTACACTCTTACTGTACTCTTCCTTCAGAATCACCCCTACACCATTTCTCTTTTCATCCACACCATGATAAAACAGTTTAAACCCACCTCCAATGTTCCTGGCCTTACTCCCTTTCCACTTGGTCTCCTGAACACACAGCATATCTACCTTTCTCCTCTCCATCATATCAGCTACCTCTCTCCCTTTACCCGTCATAGTACCAACATTTAAAGTACCAACCCGAACCTCTACTCTCCTACACTGCTTCTTTTCCTGCCGTCTCTGTAGACGTCTTCCTCCTCTTCTTCTCCTCCTTCGGCCAACAGTAGCCCAATTTCCACCGGTACCCTGTCGGCTAACGATACCTGTGGCGGTCGTTGTTAACCCGCGCCTCGACCGATCCGGTATGAAATTCTCATTTGTGATCTGCATATTTGATTTGGCACATGTTTTACGCTGGATGCCCTTCCTAACGCAACCCTCCCCATTTACCCGGGCTTGGGACCGGCACTAAGAGTGCACTGGCTTGTGCCCCCCTAATGGCTGGGTTTTCTGCACCATTTGCAGAGATACACGAGACAGATCGAGCAGAACGAGCGGGCGAACGCACCGTTTCTCGGCTTCTGTCTCTTTCTCCCTATCGCAACGGTCGTGCCGCAGACATCCTCGACCAGCCCCTCTCCCCCCTCGCACCCAAAAACAAAAAAATAATGTAATGGACGCGAGGGGCTTGCGGGCGGGTTCGAACGATGCCGTCGGCACGGGGGTACTTTGTGTCCTTCTATGATTAAAAAAAAAGATTAAGGAACCTTCACTTCCTTCCCAACAATGACTACACAACACAGCCAGGAATCCTTTACTATCCTTCATTGTCAAGCTTCTCAACCATAACAGAAGATGAGATGCTGCAAGTCATCCAATCTTGCAATACCACCACCTGCCCTCTGGGTCCAATCCCTTTAACTACGCTTCAGACCATCTCACAAGATCTCCTGCCCTTCATCTTCACAATCATCAATGGGTCTCTAATATCTGGCTATGTGCCAACTACCTTCAAGCAAGGGTTATTCCCATCTTGAAGAAACCTGCTCTGGATCCATCAGACATCAACAACTACAGACCAGTATCACTTCTTTCTTTTCTTACTAAATCTCTTGAATGCACTGTTTTTAACGACCTGTCTGTCTATCTCTCACAGAACAACTTCCATGATCCAAACCAGTCAGGCTTCAAAATGGCACATTCCACAGAGACAGCCCAGTTTCTGAGAAACTGCATGCTGCTCGATCAGCCAAGCTGTGCTCTGTACTTATCTTCCTTGACCTTTCATCTGACACAGTCAACCACAAGACTTTATTATCTACCCTTAGGAGCCTTGGTATATGAGGAACAGCATAGGAATGCTTTGCTTATTACCTGGAAGGTCACTCATAACAGGTAACATGGACGGGGTCCACATCTGCCCCATGCAGACTCACCACTGGTGTCCCACAAGACTCAATACTTGGTCCCCTCCTTTTCTCCCTCTGGTCATCCCAGGTGATTCACCTCCAGGTCAAGATCTCCTAATAACACTTCATGACTCTTTGCTCTCCACTTCAGCCACCGCTCACAACCTTGGAGTAACTATGGACAATCAACTGTCCTTCTCCTCACATTTTACTAATGTGGCTCGTTCTTGTCAATTTCTTTTCTACAACATCCGACGGATTCAACCATTTCTGTCAACACAGGCTGCCCAGGTGCTTGTTCAGTTCCTTGTCATTCCGAGACTGGACTACTGCAACTCTCAGCTGACAGGTCTATCTCTGAATGCTATTCGTCTACTGCAAATGATCCAAAATGCAGCTGCACCACTTGTGTTCAATCTGCCCAAGTTCTAGCACACTACCACACTGATGTGGTTCTTCACTGGCTTCTAGTAGCTGCAGGTATCAGATTCAAAACACTGATGCAGCACCTGGCACCGAGGTGGTGGAATTAAGTAAACTCAAGTCAAGTCAAGAGCTTCCCCTCGATGTCCGAACAAAGGAGTGCCTTTAAATGACAGTTGAAGACTTTCTGAAACACTTAAATTAGCACTTTTCAAGCTTGTTTTGATAAAAATTAAAGAGTTGTAGTCTGATTTATCTTAAGTTTCTAACCTGGCGTACCAGTGTAGATTTATTTATTGCTAGGGTTTTAAAGCTTTTTTGTATGTCGCTCTGGACAAGGGTGTCTGCTAAATGCCACGGATGTAAATGAAAATAGCTAGTTGATTGGAATTAGTAATTAACATGAAAGCAGAATTTGGGGGAAAAAATGTTAAGCACAACAGGATGTAGAGTTGCTTACCATTACAACATACCAAAAATATAAATAATGTAATGTTATTAAAACATAATGTTTAGCTTCACAGTGATTAGTAGAGCACTGATTACACTAATTAATCTGGGGAAAATGAGCCATGACATATTTTAATGTCTGTTTTTCTGTGTGATCCTTGTTCAATGTTAATCTTAATTATTAAGCAACGCAGGATTGAATTAAAACATACGTCTTTCCTTTTGAAGACTTTTGAGTATACAGAGGGGCTCCTGCCGCATCATTTTGGTTGGCATGTTCGGCAGGATGGCGGCAGATTGAAAAAGAACAATATTGAACACGACTTTTTAACAGATTGTCCTCGTTGCTGTTATTGATCTCCAGTCAAACTGCCAGAGAGTGCTTGTGTCCTAGATGCAACCCTATTTGTTGGAGGAAAAGGAGAGAAGGGAGGACGGAAAGAGGGAGTGAGCCTCTGAGTGGACTTGGCGTTCGGCCTCGTTTGTAGTAGTAAGCTGTCAAGTTGGAGACGTCCCTAGGGTGCGAATAAACGAATATGGTCTCACTCGCTTTCTCTCTCAGCCTGAGAAAAGAGAGAACAAAAAAATCCTTTCACCAGCTCTGTTTTCTTTTTATAAATTTCCCAAAGCAAATGGCGTATGCAGTTGGGTGACTACCTGCCACTCAGACACACACAATGTATTATACAGCAGAAACCACTGCAAGGAACAGTGGTTCATTCATTTCATTATTGATCAAACAATCAGGTAATTTCACAATTCAAATTAAATATATAGCATTACTAAAACAATTTAGAAACAGAAACACAAATATAGTTTAACTGAATAGGAATTACATATCCTTTACGGGGTCTGGGGTTTCAACCACTAAAAATCTTGTAAAAACTTTTATTTTGTGTTCTCAAATTATTTAAGTGTGGATGTAGAAATGTCAGAATTTCTGAAAAAAAAAAAAAAAAAAAAAAAAAAAAAAATTATATATATATATATATATATATATATATATATATATATATATATATATATATATATATATATATATATATTTTTTTTTTATTTATAAATATTGACATATTTATGCTGCATGCAAAATCAGTTTCCACACTAAAAAGGATGTCAGTAATTTTACATTAACTTTTACACAAAGCACACATTTCACCATTTAAAATGAAGTTAAGTTCACCTTAACTTTTACATAAATTTATAAACATAAGCAACTTTAAGTAAACGTTACGGACAATAACTATTGTATTAATCTAAGACAGCACTGATATGTAATGATTGTGTTTATGTGGATTGGACGTTGTTTGCATCCATATTAATAGACTGTTTCTATATAAACGATTGCATATAAGAAGTGCATTACTAATAAACCTGTGGTATTGTCACAGTTGCTGTAATAGAAAATCAATCATCAACAATGTCTGACCAACAACAATCCAGAATTCGGCAGTGCTGTGAGGCACAACTGATTAAATGTTTAATGGGAACTGGTGATAACAGTAATGTGTGTCATAATAAGAGTAGGTCTTTAAGCCTTATTTAAAAAATAAAGTAAAGTGTAAACTTATCAGCAACCTCCATGATTAGTTTGCCCATAAATACATTTAAAAACATCCCTGTGCTTTACTGACAAGCTATTTAATACATGGTGTTTTCTGTGATGCCCATTCTGTCTCTTCCAAGATATAGAAGATTGAAAGATAGATAAATACAAGTAGTGAAATAACACCGGATGGTGCGAAACCACGCTATAGGCGAAGATTCACTGCAGCCAAATGTTGAGTCGAGCCCATAAACATCCAGCATCATGGCTCCTCCGTACTCTACTCATGGTATTTCCCTGTGATGACCATAAAAGCAGAATAAGCAGCCTGCTGACTTCAGCCCACATCTCTCACGTCGAGTGGGTGAAACCAGATAATTAGGCGCTTCTCAAAATTGCTGGTCTTTTTATTCAGGTTCTTATGTATGTAAATTCAGCGTTTCCAACAACCACATTTACAGAAACAACATTATGGTTACAAAAATTAAATGTTGCTTTATTGTTGCAGGAGTTAGGTGCAGTCCATATGCCATAGAACAGTTAGAATCATTACTTACTCAGTGAATATTTCACTAAAATCTGTAGGTTAGCATGTGTTCACACCAGTGGCAACACATTAAACCAGCCAGAAGACATTTATTTTTAATGACAGCTGGTGATCTACAGTGGCAGAAGGCTAAAATTGCTATTCATGTAAAGTGAGTGCTGTGAGTGATGGTATATAAAAAAAAAGGTGGGTGGAATTGTATTTAATATAAATTAGAAGTAAAGTGATGTGATTAGCATCATTATAAGTGCTAAGAATGAAAAACAAAAGTCAGATTGTTCACTAGTGAATGGTGTATAACGTTATCTAACAAAAGAGAACGCAGTTTAGGTTTGAAATGTGTAACAGATATGAAGATGTATACATCTGTATAAAAAAAATGACAGTTTACAGGTAGTTTGGTGGTACATTGGTGCTGCCTCACTGTGTTCTCCTGAGGTTACCTGTTCTCCTCCTCTATGTGTGTTTCCTCTGGGTTCTCTGGTTTCCTTCCACCTCCCAAAACATTCCAATAGTCAGTAATGTGTGTGTGTGTGTGTGTGTGTGTGTGTGTGTGTGTGTGTGTGTGTGTGTGTGTGTGTGTGTGTGTGTGTGTGTGTGTGTGTGTTTGATTTCCTTCAAATGACTGACATTTAATTTCAGTTAAAAAAGTCAGTTCCTGATCCAATGTGACTGAAAATGGATGACAACTGAAGGTTTTTTTTTTGGTTTGAACATAATATTGCTTGTATTTGTACAGCTATTCCGATTTTTCATGTTCCATTCGAAAGTCAAGTCAAAAACCCACACATTTGGTCAAGTTTTAGCATAATTCGGTTGTAATAAGGTCAGGTCTAGTTCATAGACCAACAAGCATAGCTGCCAAACGCACAAAAACACTAAAGTGGCCTATAGTTCTTTGCTGACTAACATAACAATTGTGTTATTGCTGCATTTGACTGACCACAGAAACAGGAAGTTAAAGCTCAGAGATCCCAATGTACTACTACTAGACTTCCATGTACTATTAAAAAAAAGCATGGGTGTCTCCATGTTCACCTACTGGTAGCTGCAATCTATCAAGCAAACTGTGAAATATAGTCAGTGTAATAGACTGGAAACATAAGCACGTCTGTATGCAGATTAGTCTAAAGATAATACACATACATACAGTATAAATTATTTACAGGTGAGACCTGTTAAGTTTAATTCAATTCAATTCATTTTTATTTGTATAGCGCTTTTAACAATGAACATTGTCTCAAAGCAGCTTTACACAGATAATCTGGTGATGAAAAGTGAATATGTTCTTTATAAGTAAGTTTGTCCCTGATGAGCGAGCTCCCCGAGATGACATAAGGAAGAAACCTTGAGAGGAACCAGATTTAAGAGGGAACCATCCTCATCTGGGTTGCACTGAATGTCCATTTAGAGCAGATATATGATGTTGCGGGGTACAGTGATGATGATCAGAAGCGAAAAGTGAGTCAGTGTAGCAGACTGTTGACATTAACTACAGTCCAATCCATCCTCAAAAGTGCTCGTTCTTACTCCGGAATTTCATAGAACCACCCAAAGCGTTGATGAGAAACCGTCCCAGGAATTTCATAGAACCACCCAAAGCGTTGATGAGAAACCGTCCCAGGCTGCACAGAGTGGCCTCCAGTCAAAGAGAACACTATCCAGAGGCAGGCTTGGACGAAGTGGGAAGATCCACGGAGGGGAGAGGGACAGGAACAGTGGTCACTGAAGACTCAGGAACATGTTTAGCTCGACAAAAAGAGAGTGAGAGAGAGAGAGAGAGAGAGAGAGAGAGAGAGAGAGAGAGAGAGAGAAAGAGAGAGAAGAGGGGTGACAGGAAGAGAAAGATATGGATTATTAAGTGTCTTTATTGTTGTATTAAGTTAAGGTCACTGTGCAGTTTGGACTCCAGCAAGACTCGCTATGGCAGCATAACTAAAAGGGAGAACCAGAAGGTAACACCAACATGAGCGATCTCTGGGATAAGACACGACCAACCACACCACCGTTTACAGCTTTGAGAGCAGCCATTTTAATTTAGACATAAATATATGACACAAGGCATGATAATAGTAAAATGGATAAAGTGGATTTTATTCTTAAAATCTGGTAATCCACATTAAGGTCATGGTTGTATAAAAATATTTTTGCAAGGTTTGGAAAAAAGGTGTTGTATGAATTAATAAAATTAGTTTTTAATTTCCAAATCATTTTTATCATAATTTAAATGATTATATAACAAACCTATCGTAAACTAATTCATGACCATACATGATTAAAAAAACACAACACATGCTTATTATGGACTTACAAAAATGCAAAGTTTAATAAAGCAATGACAAAGTTTGTAAAGCTGTAAAATCAGTTGCATTTGCAAACCATTCAGATACAGTTGGATGGGAAACAGTATGGTAGCTGATGTTTCAGGGGTCACAGGACATGCATCATCATGCCTCACTTAGCAGTGTTTCACACATTTACCTGTGTGTTTCAAGGGTTTTCCTCCATCTATAATAGTCTGTTTACCAAATGCCAGTGTGGAATACGCAACAGCTGACTTTTAATTATTATAAAACAGGTGGATGGAAATCATAACAGGCAAGCGAGCATGATGACAGCAGCAAGACTCAATTCTGGGTCTAATCAAAACTGAACACTCATCTGACTTTCATTTGGCTGGATGAATTGAATCATTCTTGGATTTATTTATTTATTTTATTTTTTTAGCATATCCATTTCAGTCTTGTTACTGAGAAATTGACATGAAATTGGTCTTGGAGAAGCAGACTATTGAAGCTCAGTAGTGGAGGTGAGTCAGGTACAGCTCAGTCAGCAGGAAGCTTTGGATTTTCTCTAACCATTTTTTTCTGTCCGTGTTTCTCAGCTCCTTGTCCACCCAGGAAGCTGTACATACTAATAAAACCTGGAAACTCTAGTGCAGAATGAGCAGCTTGACAACTTTTTGGCCCACCTTTTTGGTTTTGAACTCGAACCCGTCACCTCTCGCTCTCCTGCAATCCTCAGCATCTGGCCTTTTCTCTGCAGGGAGCCTGGCACCGCTTCATTCGCCTGCCACCGTATCAATTTATATCATATTACCTTCCTCTCAGAAGCACCAGGTGCTCGATTAGGACAGCGGCCGAGGGCCAACAGCGACACTGAGACGTTCAATATATCATTCTCCATTAGGAGCCTGCTGGGTTTCCCTTCCCTCCAACGCCACGCTCACTGCCTTCCTACTGATGAAACAAGGTTTAAAAAAAAAAAAGGAAAGAGAGAGAGGGTATAAGCTAAAATTACATCCCAACTCCCTTACAATGTAACCTGGTTTGTAATTTTCCCATTTTTTGTCTTTGTTCTCTTTATCAATTTATATATTGTTTTGTGAGTAGTTACTTCATTTTATTTAGTAGTATTTAAATCATTTAATTAAATAAATAAGATTTAAACAAATTTTTCATATCTATTTACATAATTGTATTATTATAATAATTTACGCTGGATGCCCTTCCTAACGCAACCCTCCCCAATTTATCCGGGCTTGGGGCCGGCACTGAGAGTGGCTGGGGATGGCTCCCTGACCGGGAATCGAACCCGGGTCGCAGCGGTGAGAGCGCTGCATCTTAACCACTAGACCACCAGGGGACCGATAAAATATATGTTAATAAAAATGTAAAAAAAATAAATTATATAATTACATTATTTTCAACATTGTACATTTATACTAAACATATACAAACTATGAAAATGTATGCAATTATGTAATAAACAAAAACATTTCATCCAACTCAGACTACGGTTTATATTTTTGATTCTTCAAAATATCCCCCTTTTACTTTGATGACAGCTTTGCACACACTTTTAGCAATATCTCAGTCAGCCTCATGAGGTAGTCACCTGGAATGGTTTTCCAACAATCTTAAAGAGTTCCCAGAGGTGTTGAGTGCTTGTTGGCTGCTTTCCCTCGCTTTCCCATCTAACTCATCCACTCTTCTTCTTAATCAACTGGCTCTTACATAACCTAGATGTGTGTTTGGGGTCATCGGCCAGTGGAACAACAAATGATGGTGCCAGTATGTGCAAACCAGATGGAATAGCATGTTGCTGCAAAATGCTGTGGCAGCCATGCTGGTTAAGTGTCCCTAAATTTTGACTGTCACCAA
Organism: Silurus aristotelis; assembly: GCF_946808225.1. Taxonomy (NCBI): domain Eukaryota; kingdom Metazoa; phylum Chordata; class Actinopteri; order Siluriformes; family Siluridae; genus Silurus; species Silurus aristotelis. Next base: position 13,906,520 of record NC_139582.1, read on the forward strand.
CAGTGTGACCAGCAAAGCATACTCACACCTTGACACATCCTGCTCCATGCTTCATAGTGGAACAAAACATTTAACTGTTTATTGGCCCTCTGTATTCCTAACAAAGACATAGCAGTTAGAACCAACAATATAAAATGTTTACTTACACCAGACCAAAGGACAGTTTTTCACTGATCTAATGTCCATTCCTTGTGTTTTCCTGCCTAAGTAAGTCTCTTCTGCTTGTTGCTCTTCGGAAGTGGTGCTTCCTTTGCCGCAATTTGACCATTAAGGCTGACTCATGCAGGCTCCTCTGAATAGTGGATGTTAAAACATCTGCCACTTAAATTTAGAAAAGCATTTATGTAAATCTATTTACAACTGTTGAGCTTTTTTATGAACCATTAAAACTTTTGTGTTTTCTTTCCTGTTGAATTTCTAAGGCAAAATCACAGTTTGCCTTCATTTCAAAACCCCCAGGAAAACTGTAATGCATGGAACAATTCCACAAAAATGCATAGAAAACCTGGGGTCGTCATATTATGAGGTTAATATAGATGCTTAAAATAGAGATAATGAATGCAGGTGGTGTAGCTGGGGCTGCAGTGAAAGGAAAATTGTTGAATTGAGTTTTTCAATTCAACAATGAATATGTGAATAATATTGATGGTTTCTATAGCTGCGGCTTTGTAATGATCTATCTATCTATCTATCTATCTATCTATCTATCTATCTATCTATCTATCTATCTATCTATCTATCTATCTATCTATCTATCTATCTATCTATCTATCTATCTATAAAAATCTTTATCATGAAGTAAAGCAAAAACAAATGATAATAAAGATTGAAACAATTAAGAAGGCTTTAAAGTGAAGTCACTACACACAACAAGCTTAGTGTATAAGTTAATAAATTAGATGTTTTAAACTTTATCTGACTCATAAAAAAAACAGATATTTTCTGAAACTTTCTGGACCATGTTACTAAATTTTGAATAAACACAGCTTACAAAGGCTTTCGTTGTTCAATTTGTTCTTTAGTTTCCCAGTCTTTTCTCAGTTCATTTTTTTTTTTTTTTTATTCTTCAATAAAAGCAAGGCCCTATCCAAAGGTAAACACTGACCACAATAACTCTCCACATGTGAGCTCAGTGTGGGTCATAGCCCATGGGCCAATAAACCCCTACTGCCATGCAGCTAAAATAAATAACAGAGTGACGTGTTAATAAAAGTGATTGATATAAAGAGAGATGTTTAAAGAAATAGTGTGTGTGTTCATAAGAGACCCCCATGCTCTCCAATAAAAAGCATCAAAGCACTTATTGTCCTCTGGACATCGTCTGGGGAGATTTACCTTTTATATACGTGGCTTCCTGTTTCCTGCACCATCAGGAAGTGAACCTAAACCGCAACGCTGAGCTTTAAATATTATATGTTATACATTTCTCCCTCATCACGACCCGGAGTGTAATAGTACCTGGCAGCACAGGATTGTTCACCAGCTCCCTAATCGAGCTCAGCTGCCAGCGTTTCCTGAAAACTTCTGCTCTGAATGTTTTTCCTGTAGGACCTTGTCCAAATAAAACTTTAAAAGTGGCCTTCTGGGAGGAGAGGGAGGCCTGGGAAAGGTCAAACACCATCGCCTTCATCTGTTATTCTACACTTTTCACTCTCCCGTGAAGTGAAACCCTCAAGAATGTGAGTGAAGCTGAAAACAGAGATGGCAGGACAACAGTGACAATATTAAAATATACACTTTTAAACAAACATCTCATTTTGCTTTGTTGCCCTAAATGAACATATTGCAGTGGAAGTTCTGTTTAAAATAAATATATAAAAAAAAAAATTGCTCAGCATGGCTTCCTGTCTGACATTAAATACCAAATAAACATTCCAAAATCAGTGTGAGGATTAAGATGGATTTAGATATTGTTTAACTCCTTAAAATCCTGATAATTTCAGATTAATTTTTTTTTATATAATTCCATTTTTTAATTGCATCTTTCAACACAAACCCTTTTAATGTGAAAATGTGTAACATGCAGCAACCAAAAATAAATTAGACACATTTGTGTGCTAACATATATTTACAATCAGCATGGTCAGGAGATTTTCTAGAAGAGCAGCTCTAAAAGTCTGATCACAGCCAGCCAGACTGATAGATTATGAGCACTAAATTACACACACACACACACACACACACACACACACACACACACACACACACACACACACACACACACACACACTATATAAACACATTGTATATATACAGTATATATACAATGAGATACATATATTGTATATCGTATATACAGTATATAAAATATGATCTAGGATATGCTGAGAATTGTGAATTACATACAGTTGTAATTATACAGATATAATGAACAATGTTTAGGGTGGAGCTGAACTTATTAATAATTACTGGCTGTAAAATAATGTTAGCATTAGTGAGCCATCAGTTGCCTAACATTGCAGTGTAGAGTTCAGTAGGGTGATGGTTGTTGGAACAAAGCTAGCCTGGAACCTGGTTATGGTAAATGTTCTATACCTCCGTTTGGATGGAATTAGGTTCAACACTTTGTCACTTGGTTGTGAGGGGTCCCTGATTATGTTGTGTGCTCTGCACAGACATCTACTGTGGTGAAGGTGCTCAGTGTTGTATTGGCCAGTTTCAACCACCCTTTGCATGGCTTTCTGTTTACACACTGTGGAGCTGCCATACCACACTGTGATGAAGCTGGTTAGAATGCTTTCAATGACACAATTAAAAGCTTAAGTCTCCTCGAGAAGATTTTGAAGTAAAATTTATGGAAAGAGTCTTCAGTGTCAGTTTAGTAACAGTCAGATGTATAGCTGAACCTTTATGCTTTTAGTCATCTCAAGGACAAAAGAATTCACACTTCTTTTGTTTCCTTGGCAACACGGAAATCTGCGTTAAATGGTTTTCTTTGTAACTGGCAGAGACAGAAAAAAGTCATAAAAACAGTTTATAGCTCCAGTAACATAAACGACAAGAGAAGCTAACTTGTATGTCACACATGTGTATGTATTTATGTATCTTCTATTATTGTATTTTGTATTATTTATGTAATAAAAAATAAATAAATCCATACAAAATCTAATTGTTTGATTAGTTGCTGTAGTGTAAGAGGAATAAAACTCTTATAGGAAAATAATAATCTCAGAGAGAGGAATTGTAGCTCACTATTTGCAGCTACTGCACTATGTAAATGAGACAAAGTGTGTGTGTGTGTGTGTGTGTGTGTGTGTGTGTGTGTGTGTGTGTGTGTGTGTGTGTGTGACTTTGTCCATTCTTCGGTGTCCTCTGTAATGCTAGACTGATTCTTATACACACTCTTTCAGGATTAATTTACCCTCATTAACACATGAGCACATGAGTGAACATGTCAATTTTGTTCACACACACATACATTAGCTTTCATTTATTTATTTACAATATGTGCAACAATAAAATTAACATTATGCAAAAAAAAAAAAAAACAGGTTGTATTCAAATAAGTAAATATTGTATTTATTGTTTCTCCTACACTCTTCTCCGTTTGCATGGAAGAATGCACATTTTTGTGAAAAATACAAAAATTTTTTTAGTTGCTCCAGTCTGTTTCAGGCTATGAGTCAAATGTTAAGTAAAAATAATTCTAAGACACACAAACAAACACACACACCCAAAATCTGGGTTTTATATATCCCGTTCCACGTTTAGTCCACATTTGCCGTAATAATAATCTCCACTCTTCTGGAAAGATGTTCCAGTAGATTTTGAAGTGTACTTATGAAGATTTGTGCTCAATAAGCTTAAGGGTATTGGTAAAATCAGGCACTGATGTAGGGTGAGGAGGCCTGGGGTGCAGTTAGCAAGGTTTAGGTCAGTGCTCTTTTGCAGGCATCTTCCATTCCAACCGATGTAAACCATATCTTCATGGAACTTGTTTTGTGCACAGGGGCATTGTCATGCAGAATAATGTCAGGTTCTGGTTTCCTAGTTCAAGTGAAGGGAAAAATGTTATGCTACCACATCTAAAGACATCCTATACAATCATGTGCCTCTATGGGATAGGACATACAACTGTGTGTCTCTATAGGATAGGATATACAATCATGTGCCTCTAAAAGTAACAGATTGGAAAGAACCACATTTCTCTGGAAAAGGAAGGTGTCCCAATACTTTTGTCGATATACTGTGTATATACTGTATTTAGACTTTTTTTTTAAAATTATGTTTTATTATTTCTTCAATTTTTATGTATTTTAGTATAATTAATAACTATCAATTTTTGTTAGACATTTTGTCTCCTTTTAAAATGTATAATAAATAATAATATTAATAATAATAATAATAATAATAATAATAATAATAATAATAATAATAAAAACAATAATAACAATAATAATAATAAACTGTAACTTTTAACCTTAAATACTAATCCTTAATTTTTTCACTCCCATTTGTCAGCAGGATCTTGTAAGTGACTAAATCATTGTCATGATTTGTTTTTATCAGAATTTGATCAGTTTTTAATGAGTAAATGAAAGATAGGAAACTAAAATGGCGAATGTAATTTAAAGAGCCATTCCCGAAGGCGATGAGACACGACATGACTCCGAGTGTGACTATTTTCATCTTCTTTATGTTGTAATGTGAAGAAGCCTCGCTCCCACACCATGGTCTGGTTTAATGGCTCGTCTAAAGCACGGCATCTTAATTGCAATGTGATTGTCTCGCCATCTTGGCTTGTAAAGAAGCCGCTCTTGTCCTTCAGGCTCTTAAAGGCAAGAGGAGTTTAAATTAGCATTAGCACGCCGCCCATAAAGAGCCCTCATTTTCATTTGATATGCAGCCGAGCGCGGCTGCTGAATGTATAATTAGTGCCGAGCGAGCGTTGGAGTCTGAATCCCGGCCGGCCTGTAATCTCAAACAATGTGAACGGCTCACAGTGTGAGAGAGGATCGTCTGAGAGATGGAGCGGAGGAGGAAAATAAAGATGGATTTCAGAAAATAACATTTTCTCTGTGCACCCGAAACACTGCAATGGCTTTGCTTATACAAACACATTCTAGTGAATGCTTATAAGCATGTATAGAAATAGTAATGGTCTCTGTTGGTTCCTGTGGGTCTCTACTGATATTTTGTGACCCTATATTGATGGCAGGTTATGATTCCTCATATTGTCCAGTAGTTACAAATGTGATCTACTAGTTGCAAATGTGTGCTACTGGTTCCTAATGGTATACAGTAATCTATTTTTGCAACTTGTAAATCACATTTTTGGACACTAATAGGGACAATTAGGAGATCAATAAGCATCTAAAATCCACTATGATTCTACTATTTAGCTGTTGATTTTAAAATAATGATTAATGATAAACACAGACATACTACAAAATACAAATCATTTGGTAATGGTTTTAATAATTAATGGTTAACAATGGAATTTATATTGTAAACCATTTAAACCATTAGTGAAAACATTGTGTCAACAACACTTTGGGAGCATTTCAGGTTTGTCAACGCTCTAAATCACGTGTGTAATCGGTCCAATGAAAAGGGCGGCATCACTGGCGGGGTGATGTCACGACAAGGAAGCTATAAAAAGCACATGGAGTGAAACCGGCGTTAGCTTCTGAAAAGGGAAGGAAGCGCTGAAGAAATGCAGGCATACACATACACAGCCTGGAGACGTTCCCCTTCAGGAACTTGAGCTGCATCAACAACATCCAAGCATCCACAGTCCTCCACAGTTCTGTTCTGTGGATGTACAAGCACTGGACACAGTCGGTTTAGCCTCCCCTGGTCTGGGGCCTGAAAGGGAGGAATAAAGAATGCCAGGATATATATGAATATCCTGGTCTAGGTAGATGTAGGCTCTGGCCATGCCTGGGGTGAACTACAGGAAAGAAGGGACAACAGAGAAGGCCTGAAGGTCCCCTACTCTCTTTAGAGAGAAGATGGCCAAAAGGAACACAGTCTTGACTGTAAGGATCCTCAAAAGCACCATTCAGTACAGAGCCGACCGGGCAGTTAACTGGATTTATGTGGTGTTTTTCGCAATCTTCCAGGGATGGTGTTTGAGAAGGGCTACCAGCGCCACAAACTATGGCCTGCCCGACCACAGTAGGGCCTCTAGAAAGAGATGGACTCTATCTCTGCAAACTGTTTCCAAAACTACCAGGAGCAGGGTGACAGGGGGTAAGGCGTACAGGTGTACAGCCTTAGAGGGGCTGGGGGTGTCATGGAGAACCAGAGGGGACAGTCGCAATGTCTCTCAAGTTGCAAACAGGTCCACTTGTTCTCTGTAAAATCTCCCCCAAATTTGTTCCACCACCTTGAGGTGGAGACGCCATTCCCAAGGCATTGGCCCTAGTCTCAAGAGGGGGTGTCTGCTCCCTCATTTAAGTGGCCTGGTATATATGCTGATCTCAATTATAGCAGCTTTCCCTGGACCCACAGGAGGATCTGACATGCCAGCTTGTACAGGATGCAAGATTGCAGACCCCCTGGTGGTTAATGTAGGAAACCACTGAAGTGTTGTTTGTACTGACAACTTCTGTGCCACTTCTGTGCAGGACACCAAGTGGAATCACAATGGCCGCCATCAGACCCTTTCTTGATGGCTGTTAGGATGGATTCAACACAAGCAGGTGACAACTGTGCCCGCATAACAACCAACCAATCATCAATATAATTTAGAATGTGGACGCCCCGAAGTCTCAGCAGGGTCAGTCCCGCATCCACACACTTTATGAAGGTGCGGGGTGAAAGGGCAAGACCAAATGGAAGGACCCGGTATTGGTAAGCTGAAAAGCAAATTTCAGCCCTAAAAGCAAACCTCAGGAACTTCCTGTGAGATGAAAGTGTGGATACATGAAAGTATGCATCCTTCAGATCTACTGTGCAAACTAGTCCTCGGAACTGATTTGGGACACGACCTGCTTCAGGGTCAGCATCTTAAACCGGGGTCTCAAAAGTGAGTGGTTCAGCTGACATAGATCGAGACTAGGCTGCAACCCTCCGTTCTTTTTGGAAACTATGGAATACCGGCTGTAGAACCCGGACTCTCTGATGGATGGAGGGACTACCTTAATGGCCTCCTTCCTCAGGAGAGTATTTACTTCTTGTTCCATGACCAGAGTCTGCTCGAGCACACTCCGTTGTACAGGGGCGGATAAGACCTTAACTCTGGTATGCCTAGAGCTAGAGCTACACCCTGGTGAAGCTCTAGAGGCTTTCTGAGAGGCTTTCCGAAGCCCCCAAGTCCGCTACGGTACGGTACTACAGGCGGAAATCGAGGAGGGCACTCGCCGAAGTACTAGATGTGGCAGGGTTAACAGACCAGCTCCCTGAGGGGATGACACAGCACACGGAGAGAGATATCTAGCCAACGTCTCTTCAACCCAGGGCATTGTCCTATAACCACATTCTTTGAGCCCAACTATATTGGAATATAGCGACACTGTAGGGCTGAAGAAGTGAGCTGAATATGGCTTGGCCCAAGTCCTGGACATCAATTTCCTTGATGTGCAGGTCCATGAAAAAGGGCAGAACCCGGCATGGAGGCAGTTACACAGATTGCAGAAAGCGCTCATCGAGCTTACTGGACAGTTGAACTTTCTGCTGATCTGCCAGCCAATCTAGTTCAAGCTTGGCTACAGCACGGGTACAGACCCATTTAAAATCTACCATTTATGTCTAAGATTTTAGAAAAGATTGTCGCTGCCCAGTTATGTTCCCACTTGCAAAAGAACAATATCTTTGAAGAGTTTCAGTCAGGTCATCATAGCACAGAAACTGCCCTAGTTAAAATCACTAATGACCTGTTTTTAGCTTCAGACCAAGGCTTCATCTCGCTGTTAGTTTTACTAGATCTTAGTGCTGCATTCGACACTATAGACCATGATCTCCTCCTAGATTGCTTACAGAATTACATCGGCATTCAGGGACAGGCATTAAGCTTGTTTAATTCCTACCTGTCCGATCGTTACAATTTCGTAGATTTAAATGGAAAGCTATCAAGGCTAATGCTAGTAAATTATGGCGTGCCACAAGGTTCAGTTCTAGGACCCCTGCTCTTCACAATATACATGCTTCCCTTAGGAAATATTATTAGAAGGCATGGAATTAGCTTCCATTGTTACGCTGATGATACCCAGCTATATATCTAAAAAAAAAAACAGGCGATACAGCTCAATTAGCTCGGATAACTGAGTGTGTTAAAAAAAATAAGAGATTGGATGACCCATAACTTTCTACTATTAAATTCTGATAAGACAGAGATTTTGTTCATCGGCCCAAAAACCAGTATACAGAAGCTCCAGCATCTCAACCTGCATTTAGACGGATGTTCTGTAACCTCTAGTTTAATGATAAAAGACCTGGAAGTTATTTTAGACGGCAACTTGTCTTTCAAAAATCATATCAACCAAGTTACAAAAACAGCCTTCTTTCACCTTAGAAATATTTCTAAGCTAAGAAACATGTTATCTATATCTGATGCAGAGAAGCTCGTCCATGCGTTCATGACCTCCAGAATAGACTACTGTAATGCATTACTAGGTGGATGTCCTGCATCATTCATAAACAAGCTTCAGTTAGTTCAGAATGCGGCAGCAAGAGTTCTTACAAGGTCAAGAAAATATGATCATATAAACCCAATCTTATCGTCCCTACACTGGCTTCCTGTTAAGTTTCGAATAGACTATAAACTACTACTTCTTACTTATAAAGCCCTAAATGGTTTGGCTCCCATGTATCTATCCAGTTTTTTAACCCAGCACAATCCGTCACGCTCCCTGAGATCTCAAAACTCGGAACTTCTAGTAGTTCCTAGAATAGCAAAGTCCACTAAAGGTGGTAGAGCGCTCTCACATTTAGCTCCTAAACTTCGGAACAGTCTTCCTGACAGTGTTCGGGGCTCAGACACACTATCCCAGTTTAAGTGCAGATTAAAAACATATCTTTTTAGCAAAGCCTACACATAACATACGTCTCACATCATAACTTTGTGCTCCAGAACATCTGATCACATGCACATTATCAACTTGTGCTGTTAATATCATGAACAGCAGCTACGCTAATTTCTCTCCACTGCTTCTCTTTCTCTCCCCATCCTGAGGCATCCTGAGGTTTGGCCAGCTCCAGTCACGTCCCACCTCATGAAGATTATGGACCTTTGAAGAAGTAGATGCCAAACTCGCAAACATCCCCTACCATCTAGGGACGTACCAGTGCCAATTGGATCCCAAAACATGTGTGGAGTTTTGACATTGGACCTCTTGGAGTGTTTAAAGGCTCTGGCATGGAGAAGCTGTTGCTGGATCTGTGATGATCACAAATGTTGAACTCAGTAGCTCCTAGTTTTATAACCATAAAGACTGTATAAGACTGTAGAAAGAACATTACTTATAATCTTATACGCCAGTACTCATGTTAGTTCTCACTCTCCAGTGTTCTGTATTGTTGAAAAATTTATGATCAAACTCTTGATGTCATCCAAATGAGGATAGGTTCCCCTTTTGAGTCTGGTTCCTTTCAAGGTTTCTTCCTTATAACATCTAAGGGAGTTTTTCCTTGCCACAGGCTTGCTCATCAGGAATAAATGCACACCATTTACCTTGACTGTTTTTCTGTAAAGCTGCTTGGAGACAATGTCTGTTGTGAAAAGCGCTATAGAAATAACCTTGACTTGACTTGACTTGACGGGTCACTACCTCTATTAGATCCTCATAAAGGACAACCTGAGTAATCTCTGAGGGCTCCATCCCCCCTTTTTAGAAGAAGAGAGGCGAAACTAAGTGCTCTCATCACAAAGGGAAGAAACCGACAAAAGGTGTGCTTCCGAACCTTGTGACCAAATGCTGGACCCAGAAAGTTTTCTATTGGTCTGATTAAACATGTGATTCAGAGCGTGGACAACACGGAAGCGTTTCCAAAGTGTTGTTGACGCAGCTTGAGTTCCTGAAAGGTAACCTATTAGTCTAGCGTTTTTATTTCAGCTCAACATTTCACTCAAACTGAGTGATGTTTACTTGACAACAAAAATGGACCATTTTTAGGAATGGTTAATCTAAAAAAACAATGTATCCACCTTATTCATGAATAAAAGTAAAACAAAAGTCCACCAGTGAAGAGAAGATTTTTTTAGAGGGTCAACGTGATGTTTATGGAGCTTTCAGTGGAATGAAAAGCTTCCTGCATGCAGAACAATATATTTTATTTGGGGGGTTTTGAACACATATCATTAATTCAGAGCTTTTACTCGCTGTACTTGTAGTAAAGCAGATTTATTTGGCTACACTGTATGTCTTTAATGTTTTTTGATCAGTGTTTTTCTTTCGGAAAAGTTTACTCTGTAGATGCAGGACCCATTGTTTTAAGCTAATATCCCAAAAATCTCCAGTAAATTCTTAAAGGATATTTGTAGGAAACTTTCTTGTGAGAGTGCATTACTGGGTAAGTGTGATGTACACAGTGCTAATTTTTTTTTTCTTAAGACCTAAAACCTGTCAAGAAATTTACGTTCAGCTTTTGGTACAATTATACATTTTTTAAAGGTTCTTAAATAGTTCACTGGATAACTAAGGTGTTCCTAGCCTTCAAAATGGGTTTATATACAGTATTTAAATTTTCTTTTAGAAATTAGGGAGCTACAGTGCCTTGCGAAAGTATTCGGCCCCCTTGAACTTTGCGACCTTCTTCCACATGTTTGTTGTGTCTCCCAGGTGGGTTGTGTCAAACTTTAAACGACACTTTTTATGGATATCTTTAAGAAATGGCTTTCTTCTTGCCACTCTTCCATAAAGGCCAGATTTGTGCAGTGTACGACTGATTGTTGTCCTATGGACAGAGTCTCCCACCTCAGCTGTAGATCTCTGCAGTTCATCCAGAGTGATCATGGGCCTCTTGGCTGCATCTCTGATCAGTCTTCTCCTTGTATGAGCTGAAAGTTTAGAGGGACGGCCAGGTCTAGGTAGATTTGCAGTGGTCTGATACTCCTTCCATTTTAATATTATCGCTTGCACAGTGCTCCTTGGGATGTTTAAAGATTGGGAAATCTCTTTGTATCCAAATCTGGCTTTAAACTTCTCCACAACAGTATCTCGGACCTGCCTGGTGTGTTCCTTGTTCTTCATGATGCTCTCTGCGCTTTAAACGGACCTCTGAGACTATCACAGTGCAGATGCATTTATACGGAGACTTGATTACACACAGGTGGATTCTATTTATCATCATTAGTCATTTAGGTCAACATTGGATCATTCAGAGATCCTCACTGAACTTTTGGAGAGAGTTTGCTGCACTGAAAGTAAAGGGGCTGAATAATTTTGCACGCCCAATTTTTCAGTTTTTTATTTGTTAAAAAAGTTTAAAATATCCAATAAATTTCGTTCCACTTCGTGATTGTATCCCACTTGTTGTTGATTCTTCACAAAAAATTACAGTTTCATATCTTTATGTTTGAAGCCTGAAATGTGGCAAAAGGTCGCAATGTTCAAGGGGGCCGAATACTTTCGCAAGGCACTGTATATTGTTTCTCCAGGTTTAGTACCATTAACTGTTTTGTGTGCATTCATGCTCTAGTTGTGTTTTGGGTTCTTTAAGCCATGAAATCACCTCCATGCTGTAAGATCTTATAGAATTATAATTTTTTTAGTTAGACTCATATTGGTTCGCTGAAAGTCATCATGGACTCTTTGGTGTCTCTGCTTGTCATGGCAGTGACAATAAAAGTTTCAGCTCACCAAACAGTAAATGCAGAGCAAAGAGATGATTTTCCATCCCCTTTATTCCATTAATGTAAAACCCCATCACTGCTATACTGCAAGATGAAGAAGTGTGATGAAGAAGTGTGATGAAGAAGCTAGATGAGGGCTTGAGATAAAGAGGCGAAGAAGCCTGATGATGTGGAAAAGATTAATAAGATGGCGTAGTTACACACCTGAATGCTTTTCTGTCCATTTGTAAGTGAAAAGAGGAAATGAAGGGTTAGAGGAAATCACACACTCTCTCTCTCTCTCTCTCTCTCTCTCTCCTTACACACACACACACACACACACACACACACACACACACACACACACACCATCTGCATGACAAAACACACGCCTGATAAACAATCTGCTCACCCTGTCTCAGGCTGCTGTGTTCCAACAAGATGCCAAGAAGAAAATGAACATCAGGTCATCTCTCAGATCCTGACAGTAAAGAGTCGGAGTGATGACGAGGAGGTGAAATAATACTGTGTGCTCACTCTGCTCAGCCCACTCTATTTAAAAGTGCTGTTGTCTTACATACTGTGATTGGTTAGACGATATTTGCTAATCTTCTATTACAGCATAACCACCATGTTTTTTTAATAAGCAGGACATTTTCTATTTAACATTTATTGAATTATTACAGTGGAGGAGTCACCAGTATCTCTAGTGTTTTTTTTATTAACTTCAGGACAGAAGATAAAGAGAGGACAGTAATGGGAACAACTGTTTAGAGATGCTATAGCATAAGTGACACCAGGAACTAACTGATTTCACTGTTGTTCCATAACGTGTACATGCAATAAATTGATGTAATAATTATGCATTGTATTATTAAAAGAAAAAGGCAGCTTTGCTAAATTGCTGGGGAAAACTAAGCAAACAGTAAGCAAAATCTTGTGGTATATGTTAGGCCCTAACATGGAACATGCATGTGCCCTAACATCACATGCTTCACAAAACCATAATAAAAAAGTAAAATCCTGTGAATTGTTTCTATTAAGCATTTAATCTAAATGTGGTGTTTCCCCATTGCTTCATCCCCCTGTTTTTCATTTGTGTACATCCTGTTGTAGTTTTTTAAAAGATAAAGCCATTACATGTTCACACATGACTGAGCCTGTCACATTACTGTATTTTCTCTGCAGCGCTGACCTGCCTGTGACCTTCGACACTTGCCCATTACACAAAAATCACTTGTAGAGGTTGAGGCAACCCGCGGACAAGATGCCAGTGACGGAAAAAAAGGGAGAGACAAATTAAGGCATGCTGCTAAGCTAAAAATTTAAATACTTCTTTTTTATGCATCTTTCAATCTATCAATCCATACAAAAGCATCTCTCCATCCATGCTTTCAACATCTTCTCAGCCCTTTCCATATCTGAAGTGTTTTAGATAAGGATGATAATGATGAAGATGAGTGTCATATTGATAATTAAGGTATGAGTTTGGCACACAGGTGACGTATATTAAAAAACCCAAAGCTCACTTTCTAATTTCCTTTTTGTGGTGAATTAATAATAATTTCTCCTCAGGTGCCATTCAGAGCGGCGACTGGACCAATTCCATCTCCGGCTGCTAAAATTAATCGGACGTCTCCCTAAGAAAGTAAATAAGACGTGCCTTCAGTATAATGGCTACAGAGGGATGGAGGACAAGATGATAAATGAATGGAAGTGGCTTGATGAACGGGTCTTTTTTATTATCCATAACAAGGCAGGAACAGCATCAATAATGGAGAGGATCAGATATCACCCAGAGATAAAAAGAGAAAGAGAGAGAGAGAGAAAGAGAGAGAGAGAGAGAGAGAGAGAGAGAGAGAGAGAGAGAGAGAGAGAGAGAGAGAGAGAGAGAGAGAGAGAGTCTAGTGTGTAGTTCTTTGGTAAAATAAAGTTTGGTTATTCTATACATATGTAGATCTTTGTAGATTTAAATGGGTGTTATTCGGGTTGGAGATGAAAATAAATAGATGATAGGAAATGGTTCTTGTGGAAATAATGAGACAATAGATAAAAATGTTAGCTTCATTTTCTGATTTGTACTATACAGTTTGGCTCCTTTTCATTGTGTGCCACCAAGAGCTGTAGAGATTTTGCAATCCCTAGAACCTTCTCAGGGCACTGCCCCGGCTCTAGGCACATTGTAGGTCAGTCTCGAGGGACTGATACCTATCTATGATGTCCTATCTAAGATCTACGTCAGCTAAACCACTCTCTCATGAGACTCAGGTTCAAGATGCTGACCCTCAAGCAGGTCGTGCATCAAATCAGATCTGAGGACTGGTTTGTCATGGTAGATCTAAAGGATGCGTACTTATCATGTATTCTACCTTTTCACAGGAAGTTCCTGAGGTTTGCTTTTTGGGCCGAAGCTTACCATAGCCGCACTCCTGAAAGGAAACGTAAGCATGCTTTCATTTACCACCAAAAGGTGCATCATAACGAGGTTGTCTTGTCCCTTAGAATTTCTATGTAAAACCATATTTCCATAATCATAATTGGTTCTTAGGGGAAAACCATAACTCTTACACACTAAATTAATCTTCTTTTTTTCTTTTCCTGTAAATATCGAAAGAAAAACCTCAAGATATAGGTTCTGATTCTTGTTCGCCATTTGGTTGAGGTTATTATTCTGATTCATATTCTGGTTCTATATTAGACATTTTTCTGTTTTATATTGTAGTTAGCCCCCAAAAGATAATATACTGCTCATAACTTTATAACAAAGGGGCTTCTCTAGATTCTGCCTAGAAGATTCTAGTCAGAACCAATTCTAGGTGGTTTTAGCTTTAATAAATGGTTTTGTTACCAGAGCCAGTAGCCATCCAGTGAATCCTTGAGAAATCATTTTGAATTGTCTATAGAACCCAGGTGTAGGTTCTACTTCCTATCCTCCATTTGGCTTTGGTTGTTTTTTGGTTTCTGATTTTAAACTCTTAAAAATGCTCATAGTGTATTAAAACTGTTTACTTTTTTTGTTATTCTTTTGGGAATCTTATTTTTTTAAAGAAAGTAAATCTTGGTCTGGTTCTTGTTCTACTTCTCGTAGTAGATGCCACACAACCACTGGGTAATATCACTGTTTTATATTCAGAGTTTTTGCAGCATTGAGATGCAGGAGATGCGGGATTAAGCAGTGCCGGCCATACAGGTGAGCAGGTGCTTGTCCAGATCACACTATTAGAACACCTGTGATAAAGTCACACACAGAGAAATGACCTCTGCATTCACAAGGAGACACAGATATTTTACATAGAGAGCTGATAAAGTGAGCAGACCTTCAGGAGACCCGTTGCTCAGTGATCCGTACAGTACAATCCTGAATGCATTATACACACACAGGCTTAACGATGATGTCTTCATAATGCAGAAAAAACCCGGCTTGATGCATGAGTGTGGTTCCTGTGACAGGATGGAATTAAACATGAAGTACAATCTCTGAGGACCGATAGAATGTTATAGAAGAAGAACCTGCATTTAACCAAGTGAATCAATAAACAGGGTATGAAGATGTGATTCACCTTCTTCCACTGCACACTACCCATATAAACACTTTAGAGAACCAGCAGAGGGGGTTCTCACTTATACATGGAGAACCAATAACAATACAGCCACAAGTAGTAAAATAAGAAGAAGACCGAAAGGTGGCTAAGCAATGAAATAGATGGCTTTTATGTACTGTTACCAAAATAGTACCTTGGAGGTAGTTCATCTTTTAAAATCATGATTTAAACTTTAGTTATTTATTTTACTTTATAAAAAAATATAAGAAAAAGCCTGTTTTTTTTTTTTTTTTTTTATAAAGTAAAATAAATAAATTAAAATAAATTAAAACAGGCTTTTTATTTATTTATTTATTTATTTATTTATTTATTTATTTATTTATTTATTTATTTATTTATTTTTATCCCTGTATGACTATATCTGCTATTTGAAATTGTTTCACACAATCCCCTTCTTTCACTAGCTTTGAACCAGTTTCCGATCTCAGTATGGTTTTGGTTTCTAGTTCTGACAAAGTTTTAGTATTGGTATTGTTTTTTCTTGTCATAGTAGTTATTTCAGTAAAATTTTAAGCTCGGATTATATGTGTGTGTGTGTGTGTGTGTGTGTGTGTGTGTGTGTGCGTGTGTATGGTTGTGTAATAAATATAATATATAATAACCCTATTTAATATTATAACATCAACCAGTGATGAATTTGAGTCATGCTGCTTTCAAGAGACGATCGATTTTGTACCAGGCTGAAACAAATCAATAAGGATAAGATTAAAAATTGATTTTATTTGATTTTATTTCATTTATCTTATTATAGCATGGATTGCGGTAGTAGAGATAATGAGCTGGACATCTATGTCTGGGTTTTTTAATGTTTTAAAAAACACATGGTAAACCCAGGTGTAATTACTTTATGGAATGATTCTATAATAAAATTATCTTATTTTCCACATTTAGTAGAATTTTTTAGCACATTTACAGTCCTGAGTCTATTACCAAGACAATGTTCTCCTCTATTTCTCTTTCTCATTTAACAAGGCATAATTTAACTCAACGGTTTCCTGTGTCGCTGAATAATGGCACCTTGTTTTAGAAAAATAAGTCTTTGGTACAGAGACATTTGGACACGCCAGAGCTGAAAGGAAGAAGTTTTATAATAGTGTATAATGGTGAAGGGACCTCGCATAACCCTTTAAAAAAAGTAATCAATAAGTGAAAGAAAAGTAAATCTTAAAGAGTAACTAAATTAACATAAATTAGGTTGAGAGGAGCCGTGCATGAGAGGAATGAAAAGAGTACCCAAGTTCTGAGACACTACATAAAGACTTGAGGCTGAGGGACAAGTCTGTAATCACAGAGATAAACAACGACATTTAAGAGGCTCCACTCAGGCTGATTAGACAGGTTCTCTTCTCTATAACCTCTGACACAGCGTGCAAAATAAGAGCACTCATTGACCCCTCAGTCCTCCACACTGTGAATCGCTCTCTCATTGTTCTGAACTAACAGCTGAAAAGCTCATTGCACTTAAGAAAAATCCACCAGTTGCTCATCAGAATTCTTCTTAACAGCTAAAATTCCAGTGTTCACACAGGAACCAAAATGGAAAATTCTACGAAAAGTGTATACTTTTTTTTTTTACTCTCCAAACCAAAAATGTTTCTGCTTATTTAATAAGAATTCACAAACAAATTGAACAAATGTATATCCAGAAACAGAACCAAAATAATACAATCCGAATTTCAGAAATGTTGGACGTTTATAAATTTAAATTAAATGAAAACTAAAAGACATGCAAATCACTTGAGCCAATATATTATTCACAATAGAACATAAATGTTTAAAATGAGAAATTGTACACTTTTATGCACAAAATTTGCTCCTTTCAAATTTGATGTCTGCTACAGGTCTCAAAAAAGTTGGCACAGGGGAGGTAGAGGTAGGTCTTCAATCGTCGCTTGAAGATAGTCAGGGACTCCGCTGTACGGACATCTAGGGAAAGTTAATTCCACCACCTCGGTGCCAGAACAGCTTGAAGTGTGTGGTTCTGTACCTCAAACCGGGCGTAGAAGTCGTTCAGCGCATCTGGGAGGGAGGCGTCACGGTCACAAGCAGGTGATGTGGTCTTGTAATTCGTGATCACCTGGATGCCCTGCCACATGTGCCGAGTGTCTCCACTGTCCTGGAAGTGGTTGTGGATTTTCTTTGCGTGAGCGTGCTTCGCCTCTCTGATGGCACGAGACAGTTTGGCCCTTTGCTGTTTTTAAGGCCGTCTTGTCCCCTGATCTGAAGGCAGAGTCTCTTTGTTTCAGCAGCGCACGCACATTTGCAGTCATCCACGGCTTCTGGTTGGAGCGTGTAGTGATGGTCTTGGAGATGGTCACATCATCAACACACTTGCTGATGTAGCTGGTCACTGATGATGTGTACTCCTCCAAGTTGATGGAATCGCCGTTGGTTGCAGCCTCTCTAAACATGTCCCAGTCAGTGCACTCAAAAACAGTCCTGAAGAGCAGAAGTAGCTCCTTCTGGCCAGGTTTTTACCTGTTTCAGAACCTGTTTAGAGCGTCTGACGAGTGGTCTGTATGCTGGAATTTTCATAACAGAGCAGTGGTCTGAGTATCCGAGATGGGGGCGGGGCTCCGCACGATACGCGCCGGGGATGTTTGTGTAAACAAGATCCAGCGTGTTCGCTCCTCTCCTTGCAAAGTCCACATGCTGATGGAGTTTAGGAAGCACAGTCCTGAGATTCACATGGTTGAAATCTCCGGCGATAATAAACAATCCGTCGGGGTGAGCATTCTGCAGGTCGCTAATAGCGCCATAGAGTTTACACAGTGCCTCCTTAGCATTAGCACTGGGTGGAATGTACACTGCGACGATGAATACAGTTGTGAATTTCCGTGGTAAATAAAAAGGTCTGCATCTAACAGTCACAAACTCCACTAGCGATGAGCAGTAGCATGAAACGAGCACAGAGTTCTTACACCATTCCGTGTTGATATAAACACACACGCCACCACCGCGAGTCTTACCGCACAGAGCTGCGTTTCTGTCGGCTCGAAACACGGTTAGCCTGTCTAGCTGGATGGCGTCTTCCGGAACTCTGTCGCTGAGCCACGTCTCCGTGAAAACAAAGATGCAGCAGTCTCTAAACTCTCGCCGTGTGGTTCGCAGGAGTCGGATGTAGTCCAGTTTATTATCCAGGGAGCAGACGTTTGAAAGAAAAATGGACGGGAGAGCCGGCCGGCTAGGGTTAGCATTTAGCCTAGCACGGACACCCGCCCGATTGCCGCGTTTCCGCTTCCTCGAAAAGCGCTTTCGACGTCTCCTCTCCCGGCCACCGGCATCAGGTAACACCGAGGGCTGGGGGCCTAGTCTTTGTGGCCGAGGTCGCAGCAAGCCGAGGTCGCGAAGGTTGTTGATAATATCATCATGCAGATTATTGGTTGCATGATGCCTGTACTGTAGCAGTGTCTGGTGGTCGTACACATGAACACAGCTGACTCTGGTGTCCATGTATTGTGGAAGGTCGCGATAAATATGGTGAAAGCACCATTTTTTGGTCCGGAGAGGCCGCTGCGAGCTACTGCCGCGCCGCCATCTTGGATTGCTTCCTAACATGCTGGAAGGTCTCCCTCATCTTTAGCCCGGAGGACACGCCATCTGTGATTTCCAACAAGAATGTCAAATTTAAACTTGTCTGTTTATAGAACACTTTTCTACTTCAAAACAATCTATTTTAAATGAGCCTTGGCCCACAGGACACAATGGCGCTAGTGGACCATGTTCACGTATGGCTTCATTTTTGCATGATAGATCTTTAGTTGGCATCTGTAGATGGCAAGGCGAACTATATTTACCGACAATGGTTTCAGGAAGTATTCCTGGGACCATTTAGTAATGTCAATGGCACAATCATGCCGATAAGTGATAAAGTGTCTTATGAGGGCCCAAAGACCACAGGCATTCAACAAAGGTCTTCGGCCTTGTCTCTTATGCACCAAGATTTTTCTAGTGTCTATGAACCCTTTGATAATGTTCTGTACTGTAGATGATGCGGTTTGCAAAGCCTTTGCAATTTGACATTGTTTTTTAAGTATGCCACAATCTTTTTATGCACTCGTTCATAGATTGGGGAGCCTCTGCCCCTTTTTATTCTGAGAGACTCTGCCTCTATAAGACATCCCTTTTATAACTAATCATGTTACAGACCTGATATCAGTTAACTTAATTAGTTGCTAGATGCTCTTCCAGCTAAATATATTAAAAGTGGACAGTAAACTTTTTTGAGACCTGTAGCTGGCATCAAATTTGAAATGAGCTCATTTTGTGCATACAAGTGTAAAATTTCTCACTTAAAACATTTATGTTTTCTATGTTCTATTGTGAATAGATATTGGCTCATGTGATTTGAAAGTCTTTTAGTTTTCATTTAATTTAAATTAAAAACAAAACATCCCAACATTTTTGGGTTGTATATTAAGATAGGTAACAAAAGCAGAACCAAAACCAGAATGTAACAAGAAACAACATCCAGAACCAAAATTAGAAAAAGCAATCATAGCTATCAGTTGAACCAGATGAATTATGGCCTGAAGACAAACAAGATCCAATGAGGAACCAGAACCAGCTAAAACTAATTCCTCTTCTGGGATTTATTTTGACAAACTACTGTCATATAAGACAAAAGAGGGAAATTAGTAGTACAGTGGATAAAATGGAGGAACTTCTAATTGGAAAGCCATAGGTTTAAATCCCAGCATCACCAAGCTGCCACTGCTGGGCAATTGAGTCCCAAAGTCCCTAACCCTCAAATACTTCGTTGTATAAATGAGATAACTGCAAGTAACTTTGGATAAGGGTGTCTACCAAATGCCGTAAATTTAAAGTGAGCAATGTGAGGTGGTATGAGGTGACATGAGAGGCCTAAAGAGACTGATGAACATAGAATACCATTTTTTTAAGAACTAAATGAAATCTGTGAAACCTTCTTTCATATGGTCAACATCTAACAGTAACATTTTTCAGCAGCAGACACAGGTTCTATGACATGAAATTAGTAATTCCAAATCCTTGACTGGAGTTCATCTTCAAAGAACAAAGCCTAGGTCGGGTTATATAAACATTTTAAAATCTGAGGGGATAAAAAATTTTTTTTTTACATTTGTTCCCTTTCAGGAACTCGAGCTGCGTCACAATGCTTTGGGAACTCGACTGCGTTGTTCACGCTTTGAAATAAATCAGTCAAAATTGGATGCAAGGCGTCACGGTTGGTGTGACGTCACCACCAGGAAGCTACAAAAGCACATGGAGTGAAGCCAGTGCCAGCTTCTGTTTGTTCATGATGCAGTCTGTGTGTATTTCATGTTGAATTGTTTGTCTTTTGGGAGCGGAGCAAGCTAAGTCGGTTTCCGAGGGAGCCGACTGCGAGCACTGCACTCGCATGTCAATTAGATTCTCTTCGAGGAGAGTGCTCACGTTCCTTGCGGTTCTGGCCCCGCTTTTGCTGGAGCGGAGTGGTGGCCAGTTCCTGGGGCTCGCAAATGGACATTGCAGAGGGTTTTGAGACGGGCTTGTCCCTTTCTCCAATCACCTGCTCGGGCCAGCACTCACTCACAGGCTCAGAAACATGCATTTCGAGGAGCTATGGAGGTTATGGCTGGCCTACGAGGCTGCTTGGCAGGTGCCTGATCTGTGCATATTGCACAGCGCAATTAGCAATGACATTCTTCTCTCCAGTAAGCGCTTTCTGCACCTACGTCACAACCTCCGTATGGTTACTGGTTTAAGCAGTAATTGGCCCACCTTCTTTGTTGTCCCCAAGGTAGTGGGACTGGAAGTGCGTGGTTACGGATCATTGCACTGGGTTGAAGTATACGCTGCCCAGCTATCTCTCCCCGGGTGTCAGATCACCCCTTAAAACTCTAAAACTGCCCACCAAGCCCCTTTGTAAAAAGTCAGCGCTGGTGGATAAGGTGGGGCTGCTCGGCGGGCGCAGCCTCAACCCCAACGCAGAAACGAAGTGTTGTGACCTGCTCTTTCCCAGACCTGCTCTTTTTTTGCCAGACGTGTCTCGGTGAATCCTAGGCACTGAAGAGCGAGGCTATATGATTCAGTTTGGGTCTTGCTCGTTTTGACAGGGTTTGTCCCACCCTGGTGGGAACCGAGCAGGCTCTGGTCATTAAACAGGAAGTAAACACTCTCCTGAGGAAGAAGGCCATCGAGGTGGACCCTCCATCAGAAGAAAGACTGGGTTTTACAGCTGGTACTTCATAGTTCCCAAAAAGGACGGTGTATCGAAGCTTACCGATACCGGTGGAGGAGATTTGGGAGAATTCTACAAAGCCCAAGTTGGATTGGTCGTGTTTACAGAGACATCGCACTGTCCGCTAAGGTTCTCATTCACTTCACTTGCCTTGGCAGGCGTGGCATGCCCCCATGGTGGGGCAATCACTGGGTTGAGACACGCTTCTGACGCGTTTTCTCTGCTGCACCCTCCAGTGCGATCTAGAGTGTCTGGGTGGTCTCTCTGCTCCATTCAGGGTCAGAGCTCACTCGACTCTGAGTGTGGCAGCCCCTAAAGCTTGTTCCTCTTGAGTGTCCCTCCAAGACATCTGCAAAGCTGCAGGCTGGTCCACCCTTGTCAGGTTCTATAACCTTGATCTTATTGCCACTCCTAGTACCTTTGTCCTTTGTCCTAGCTGTGCTTATACACACTAGGCAGGGATGTAACCCTAGTTCCCTGAGGAATTGCTGGGTCCTGGTGCCACACTACTGGCTTCACTCCATGCATTTTGCTTCCTGCTAATGACATCACCCTGTGGGTGATGCCACACTTCCAATTTTGAATGATTACACACATTATTTCAGAGCGTGGACAACACAGTCGCATTTCCAAAGCGTTGCAACACAGCGTTTTGTTCCCTCAGGGAACTAGGGTTACATACGTAACCTAGAGAGGTTAATTCTGGTGCTGAGACTTCAGTGAAACAATCATTATTTGTGGTTCAGTTCAGGTCTTAAATTATTGATAGTCTTTGGTTGGGTTTCTGGATGTTTTAGTTTCTGTCCATAATTCTGTTTACGAGAAAATATTTGCAAGGTCTAAAATAAACACATCACTTTAACTCCTGCCTATAGCAGACATTTCCTTCACAGCAGAACCCTCTGGTTACTCGTACACTTCCCATTAATTAGCATTTATTTCTAAGCATGTCTTTTGGAAAGTGTTATTGTGAAAACTTGGCTAAGAGAAGGAGATAATCGGGAGACCTTAAATGTTTTAGGGATGAATTGATGTTAATCCCAAACACTCCAGTCTCCATCTGTAAATCTGCCAAAACAAACTGTCACTCAGCTTGGTTCTCACCGCTATCTGACAGCCAATGTGTCTCTCAGCAAAAGAAAAAAAAGTATTTTATTGTTGACGTTTTTGGGTTAGTGAGATCTCTGCAAGCGCTCCACAGTGGAGAGGGAAATTCTCTGGGTTCTCAGGGAACAGGACCGTTATGTACATGATTACCTCCATTTCCAGCTGAATATACAGCAGCTATCTTTCTATCCATCTATCTTTATATCAATCTATCTATCATACCTTGCAAAAAGATATTTGTCATTAATGTACACAAAATTGTGTGAAGAGTGCTGTATGGTGATGGAAGCTTCATGTTCAGAGCTCAGCTTGCTCTAGTTATGTCTTTGACTAATCCCATATTTAACTGTCTTTTGGTCTTCTCTAGTCTAGTCTTTTTTCCAGGAATGTGTCATTATTGCTTCTCAGTCTAAATGATGCTGTTTAGGTTTTATAACAAACTCGGTGGTTTTCCAGGATCATGGGTGTGATTTATATTGGGATCATGTGTCACTATAATTACACACAACAACAAACCATTCTACTAATTCCACTCTGTTCTATGTCATAGACTAGAAAAAAAAAAAATGTAAGGGTTTCACACCAACAAAGAATAGATTAGGAGCAGAATAAATTATTACAAACTTAAGTTCCTAGCCTTCTAAACATTTTCAAAAGGTATGCTTACTAAAAAGCATGGTTCTAGTTCAACATCCTTAATGAACATTTATTTGTTCATTTGATAATAACGGGCGATTAGCATGAAACCTTCAGTGGTTCTCAAGAGGGACTAACAGAACCAACAGAATTTCCTCTACATTGCGACTTCATCTAATCAACACTGGCAGGTTTTGCGAAAGAAAAATCAATTGTATGTGGTTTAAATACAGGAACATAGTAGTTACTTCAGGGAAGTGACAAAAGGATTGGTGTATGGTGGCATGAGGTTACAGGAGACGGCATGAGGTAACATGAGGTGATGTGAAGCTCAAAGAGACTGATGGAGATAAGTAAATACTCAGCACTTCACACAGTGCTGACAAGAGGCTGTTTACCATGCACAACCCAATTGTGGCTATTTCAAACACCATGTTTAGACTCCAAAAAAAATTTCTCATATACATTTAAGGTTGCTGATAAAAGAAAAAGTTGTTTTGATGTGATTACTAGTTTCATTAAAAATCTGTTAAGCAGATGTTAAACAAAAATATTTTTGAATCAACAATAAAAAAATGTTTTCGAAGTTTATTTTTTGGCTATGTAGGATTATGCCATGACAACAAAATGGAATTGGATGCACTGTTGAAATAAGTCTATACATCTTTTATTTAGGGGTATGTCACATGTCAAAGACCATAACCTCACTATGAGCAAAAGAGAATTCAACAAAAATAAAAAAATTGCAGTATAAGGGGTGGTATATACATTATGCAGAGTGCTAATTAAGGTTCTCAGCAATATAAAGTCTATTTGTTATAAATGATGGTACAACAATTCCTGCCATCAACTGTAAATATACCATGTGTAAAATCCCTGTCTAAGGGTCTAAAAGAGCGGGACTATTTATTGGCATCTTTTAGACAATCACGGTACTGTCTGTAATCACTCCATCAGCTTTGGTGGCTTTGTGGCTGTCATGCTGATTAAAACTTGATCCGAGCTCAGCAGGAAGCGGCAGCTGCTTTTATTTCATTCCTCTGATTCAGTTTGTTAGAACCCAAAGCAAAAGAAACTGCCTCATGAGAGAACACAGAGTGACAGTTCCGAAAATATTTATTTTAACAAGCAAGACTTACAGTGAAACTCATACAAATAATCACTACATATTTTTTTTTTCATATTTTGCTGTTAATTTCTAATAGCTGATTCATCACCAGATGTGAGATTATGTATTATTACAGAATTACCGTCTCCAGGTTATGTATTTGTTCCCTGAAAGGAACTCCAGCACTGAACCAACCGGGCAGTTATCTGGATCCAAACAGTGGTGCTTGCACCACTTTGTGAACAGGCACTTCCTCGTGAATTGAGCTCTGGATTGGAGAATGGTATCTACCACCGTGGCGGAGAGACCAGAGGCTAGGAGCTGTGACCCCATAGCCACAGTCTACAAACTCTTGGCAGGGGTGAAGTAAGAAATTTTCCAGGGAGGGTGCCCGAGAAAAGTGTGAGTGTATGGCTCCTCACCCTTACCCTTACGCATACCATGGTGGTTTAGACCTGGGCCACTAAGGAGACTGCTAGGGCCATTGGCCAGTCTGCTGAGATACACCTGTGGCTGACCCTGTCCGATATCTTCCGTAGGACAGAGCTATTCTCCTTGACACCCCTGTCATGCCGACTGGCTTTTTAACACATTCGGTGACAGGTTCCAGGAGGCAGAAAGACAGTCAGTGGTGTTTCAGTGCTTCCTTGCTTGTCGCTCTCTCAGGGCTGCACAGCAGGCACAGCCCCAGCTCAGCACAAGTGGGCATTGTGAGGTCCAAAGACATCGCCACTCGCGATGCTCCAAGTCAAAGCCGAGGGAGGTGACAGATCTGAGGACCATCATCTTCAACAAGAGAGCTTCAACAAAGATGGAGGGGTTCTGCTGGGGGAGGGGGTTCAGTGTGGGTGGGCAGTGTACACCTCATCATACGGTGCCCACCTCTCCTCAGTGCACTCAGGAGATCGACTTGTTAACCCTGCCACCTACGCTGTTTCAGGGCAAAGCGGTCTCTTCTGCCTGATAACATAGTGGATTTGAAAGGCTCTCCACTTCAGCTTCAGGGCACTGCTCAAGCTGCTCTAGGCATGCCAGAGGTCGGTCACGAGATACTTATTTACTTAAGAGATTTTCTGGCAGCATGGAAATTCCTGCCAAACCAAAGATCCATAGTTTTTGTGCACTGTAAAAAGAGGCTATGTGATTTAGTTCGGGTCTTGTCCGCCTCGACTCAACGGGGTGTGGACCAAGCAGGCACTAGTTATGGAACAAGAAGAAAAAACTATTTTTTGAGCGTGGCGGCCTCTAAAGCCTTTTCCTCTGGGGTGTCTTTCCAGATCATTTGCAATGCTGCGGGCTGGTCTATCCCACTGACATTTGTCAGGTCTTATAGCGTTGACATTAGTGCCACTCCTGTCCCCTATGTCCTTTGACCTAGCTGTGCTCATCCTCACTAGGCAGGGTTTTATTAGTCTGGTGTTATTGTACTCTTGTTCCCAAAGCGTTGTTGATGCAGCTCAATTTCCTGAAGGGGAACATCTCTAGGTTACGTATGTAACCCTGGTTCCCAGAGTAAACGAGACACTTGCATCGCTCGCACCCATGCGAGGGATTCACTTTCAAAGCTAGCACCATTTCCTCTGCATGTGTTTTTATATTTTCCACGTCCTTTTCCATTGGACTGATTACACACGTGGTTCAGAGTGTGGTCATGCAAAGTCGTTTCCAAAACATTGTTGACGCAGCGTCTTATTCCCTTTGGGTTACATATGTAACCTAGAGACATTCTTTAAGTGGTTATTTCATTTAAAGGTTCTGAACTTTAAATCTGCTTAGAAGTTTTAATGGTTATCAATAAGACAAGAAATAAAATAAAGAAATAAAAATGATTTATGAATATAATATTAATAATTATTTTATTATTTCAGTATTTTAGCATGCTGTCACAGACAGGAGATTTCCTCCGCAGTGTCTTGCTAGTCAGTCCAAGTCAGAACACACTAAAGAAAAATCTATGTGTCGGTCAATTAACATGAACGCTGACATTTAGCACAAAGAACATGGTGCTGTGTTAACCACACACATACACACATGCACACATACACACTCCCAACGAGAGCTGAATTTTCATTTCTTTTTTTATTTCTTTTTTTCGTCGAGAGTTAAATTTGAGTCAGTACTCCTGAGTCAGCACGTCCCATTTATAACCTGCTGTTCTTAGATCAACGAGGGGCTGTGTGTATCTCACTACCTTAAACAGGAACATAATGGATGGGGTTCTAATAAAAGGTGTTCTCTTACAGAAAGTACATGCTGAAGCATACAGGCATTTTTATTAGCGCATAATTCTGTCACACACACACACACAAGTGTAGAGTCGACAAACTGTCAGGTGGGAAAAAGTGCCTTTTCTTTTTTTTACTCTGAACCTGAAAGCAATACAGTAACATGTTTTACTCAAAACAGAACCAGAGAACTCCGAGCTAAATTCAGGATTGTGTTTTAACAAGGCTGTTTTATGATTCTGTGGAAAAAAATCTGAATCACTGGTCATTTCCTGCCATCTACAAGAACTTCATTTTAAACTCTCTACACATTCATTATAAAGTAGGTTAGACTCATACTTCAGCCAATGCCTCTTTGGGAAGTCTTAAAATAAAAGCTTGCATTTACTCTTTCAGACAGAAAATCCTCCAAGAACACCAAACTATCTAAACACCCATTAAGGAAGATTTATTCTATCCAATCACACAGCTGTTATGATTGACCCCACCCACATTCCAGCAAATTAGCATACACTCTTTGCAAAAGAGTTTCCTCAATGATTCTTAAGGATTGTTCACTTCAATAGCAAATCTATTTGTTGAAGGGCTTTTTTCAGAGCAATTTAAGGGCCATATTTTAAGATTGTACATGGAACCTAATCCATATAGAGAATATCCCCATTAGAGATAAACTGGAAAGAACTGGAGTATGAGTCAACTCAACTCAAGTCAAGTAACTTTTTTTTTTATTTCTACCATGTATAGGTATCACCGTACACAGTAAAAATGAGACAACATTCCTCCAGAACCCTGATGCTACAATAAATAACAACACGCGTCATAAACATGAACCCGACCAGAAGAAGTGGAGTCCAGAGTTTAAATGCATCACCATAAAGCCCTTGGTTTAGACGTTTATTAGAAGCCTATTATTGATCTTACTGTTGTTAAACTTGTTAGCCCAGCTCTCTTGGTTTGAGAACAGATAAGACATTCCACCATGTAGGTCTTATGATTTGGCAGGTGCCACCCCTTGTATATTTTTAGTTTAGACTATTCTAGTCAGCTGTCATGGTCCTGTGGTGGTCTAGTGGTTAGGATGCAGCGCTCTCACCGCTGCGACCCGGGTTTGATCCCCGGTCAGGGAACCATCCCCAGCCACTCTCAGTGCCGGTCCCAAGCCCGGATAAATTAGGGAGGGTTGCGTTAGGAAGGGCATCCAGCGTAAAAACATGTGCCAAATCAAACGTGCGGAGGATCCGCTGTGTCGACCCCTAACGGGAGAAGCCGAAAGAAATGTATTTGTTAGACTGTTAGTCAGCGTCGTTGTTTTGCGGGTTGTTATTTTGCTTATTTAACATATAACCCAGTAGTCTTTTTCTTATGTTAATTTCTTTGGCACTGTTCATGTTCTCTTCCAAGTTTTTCTGTCTGCCTTGAAGTGTCACCATTTTTTCATTAAAAGCAATGTTTTAAACTTTAACCTCTGGTCTTATTATATTTACCATTATTTTTCACCTAACAACCCGCAACAATTAAATTGTTACTGTTTCTGCACTCCCCCTAAGCCTAGCCACAGTTGAACTGTAAAAATCACACACTAGGTATGCACTTTAGAACATGAAGAACAGAAGTCATCCAGGAGGCCTCCGAGTAACAGTTTATATATCTGTAAGAATGCTCAACAAGGACTTTTTCTAATGCGCTTTCCAGCATGAATATTTGGTCTGTGTAGTTGTGTGTGTGTGTGTGTGTGTGTGTGTGTGTGTGTGTGTGTGTGTGTGTGTGTGATTGTCTAAAGACCTGCCGGTTCTTGATGTTCTGACTTTTGCTTTTCTCCTGGCTGCCAGGTGAGAGACTGAGTGACGTGAGGAGCAGCAGGGAGCAGATCCGAGGTGACTGATGACATGATTACAGACACCAGGCTCTGAGAAGCTACAGACCAATTTTAGAAACAATAGAATCCAAATTCAAGAACCTTATTGTTAGAATTCAAATAAAAGAATGAAAATTGTGTATGCCTGGGGCAGAAAGATAAAGAACTGAGATTCTGGTCTTAATGTACTCCTAAAGTACACCTTTGAACTACACCTTAAGTAAGACAAGAAGACCTGGAAAACTGGAACCTGGAAAATGATAAACAGCTATAAAATCTACAAAAGCAATGTTCAAAAAACTAAACATGCAAAATCACTCAACATACACACACACAAAAAATAAAAATAAATAAATAAATTTTTTCTCAAGACTTTTAGTACCATTTTTCAACATTTGAGAATGCACAAGTGAAACTGTATGTTTCAATGTGTGTGTGCATGGTTGTGTTAATCTTTCAAAACATTGAATCAGAAAAATATATATAAATAAAATAAGGATATTTAGCACACTCCTACTTTCTTGTTTCCTGTTCTCCATTTCTTTCTCCTATTATTTCCCTTTTTCTCATCACTTCCTGTCATGTGATTAGAAAGCTCAGACTGTCAGGGCTTCTGTTTTTACACTTTAAAAGGACTGATGATAGAAGAAAACCACAGAACACACCACAGTGCTTATTACTGTTCATGTCTATTTTCAGAGCTGCAGGAAAAACAGATTTCAAAGTGTCAAAGCTTTTACAAGCCTCATGTCAAGTGTCTCACACTACACACACAAAATACCCAACTAAAAACAAAATGTACATGCTGGTGGATTACTTTCATTTCTGTGTGTTTGCCACAGAGTTCAATAGCACTCTGACACATGATGCATGAATTGCAGGTGTACTGTATGCTAATAATTTTAATTATTATTATTTTATAAAAAAATAAATTTTACCTAATAAGGTTTCATATGAAATAGTTCCTTTTCAGGAACTCAAGCTGCATCAAAATGCTTTGGGAATGCCCTACATTGTCCACGCTCTGAATCACGTTTAAAATCCGGCCAATAAACAAGTTGTGGCGTCATTGGCGGGCGACTTCGCGTAAACTAGGAAGCTATAAAATGGCGATGGTAGCGACATAAGCTTTTGTTGTTCAGGTAAGCGCTTTGTGTGTGAATCTGTGCATCCATGAGCTTTAAACGCAAGCAGAATTTTGACTGTGTGTTCCTTCTTGCCCCGCTTCATTCGGGGGGGGATACACGCAGCTAATGTGTTGTTGGCTTAGCTTAGGAGCATGCTTAGTCGGCTCTCTTTCGAGAGTCAACTGTTAGCATTTTAGCCATGTGGCTATGCACTTCCGGACAGCGCTCTCTCCCTCGTGGCTCAGGTCCCGCTCTCGCCAAGGCGAAGCGTCACACGAAGGTCACGGGGCTCGCAGGCCTACCTAGCAGAAGGCATGGAGATGGATGAGTCCTCTCCAGCCTCTACTGCTAGGCCGAGCTCCCGTTTCCCACACTCGCTTTGGCGGTTCCTTCTTTGGGCGCGTGTAACGCAGAGCTCTGTATTTCTTCCTCCGAGGAGGGAGAATTTTCGTATGCTAGCAAGCCCACAGACTTCTCTCAGCCTGTGCTGTTCGAGGAGCTCCTGTGGGTAGTGATGTGGGTTGTCGCTAAGCTAGAGATAGCTTGGCCCGATGAGAAGTGGAAGCAACGTTCCCAGCAAGCTGGATGAGCGTTTCCTGCATCCTGCGGCACAGCCTCCACCCTGGAGCCTTCCGTTTTTTCAAGGTGTCTAGGTCCGGGGAGACCCCATATGCGGCCCGTACCTTTGCCCCACCTTCGCTATATGCAAATATAGTAGGGTTTAGGGAGTGCAGCTATGGGGAGCTGCCCAGGGTTGAAGAGATGGCATGGCTGGGCATCCCGAAGCCCAGAATCGAAATCTAGGCCCAAATTGAAGAAGTCGGCCAACCTGAGGGTGGTCCTCTCCTCGAACAAGCAGAAGTACGCACACTACTGAGGAAAGGGGCCATCGAATTGGTTCCTCCCTCAGTCAGAGAGTCAGGCTAATACGGCCAGTACTTCACTGTTCCAAAGAAGGACGGTGGATTGAGGCCGATCCTAGATCTACAGTCCTTGAACAGCTCACTCATGAGGCTCAGGTTCAGGATGCTTACCCTTAAAGAGGTCATGTCACAGATCAAGTATGAGGACTGGTAGATAGATCTAAGGTACGCCTATTTCCACATAGCCATTCTTCCTGCTCATAGGAGGGAAGGAGAGAAATCGCCACATGCTAGTCCATGTGGACAACATGTCAGTGGTCTCATACATCAACCGCCAGGGGGTCTCCGATCTCGCCCCTGTACAGGCTGGCATGGCAGATCCTCCTGGCAGGTCTCAGGGAGGATCTCTCTTACTGAAAGCAGTTCACATCCCGGGCCGGTTGAATTGGAGAGCAGATGCCCTTTTGAGGCAAGGGCTGAGGCCCGGGGAATGGAGGCTCCACCCTGAGGTGGTGGAGCAGATATGACAGAGATATCACAAAGGCCAGGTATGCTAGTTTGCGACTCAGAAAACCTTGCACTGTCTTCTCTAGATCTCTTTCACCCAGCCCCACTGGGGCTAGATGCCATGCTGCAGACGTGGCCAAGGCTATGTCTGTACGCCTTCCTTCCCATCACGCTGCTCCCGAGAGTTCTGGAAAGAATCCGCCAGGAAGGAGCACGTCTTCTCCTGGTGGCACCTTGTTGGCAGGGCAGCCTGTT
This sequence comes from Silurus aristotelis, assembly GCF_946808225.1. Classification (NCBI taxonomy): domain Eukaryota; kingdom Metazoa; phylum Chordata; class Actinopteri; order Siluriformes; family Siluridae; genus Silurus; species Silurus aristotelis. The sequence goes on from NC_139582.1 coordinate 13,937,723, forward strand.
GGCGGGGCAGACTGATCTCCTCTCGCGGGCCGGGGAAAACCCTAGTTCACTCCCGCCCAGAGTTATGGAAGCTATGGCTGTGGCACCTGAGGGGGCACAGTTTCTAACAGCTGGTCTCTCTACTGAGTTAGTTGAGACCATCCTCCATTTCAGAGCTCCCTCCATGAGGAGGTTGTATGCCACTAGATGGCAGCTTGTGTCAACATCACCAGTTAGACCCATTTAACTGCCCGGTTGCGTCAGTCGGTAAAGACCGACATTCTTTTGGCGATATCCTCCCTTAAAAGGATCAGGGACCTACAGTCTCTGTCTGTGGCTCCGTCTCTCCTGGATTTTACCCCGGGCATGGCCAATACTTTTCTCTACCCTAAAACTGGGTATGTGTCTAAGGTGCCTATGGCTCACTCATGACCTGTCATTTTGCAGGCATTCTGCCCTTCTCATTTCCTAGCTTCAGACCAGGAAAAGCAAAATTGACTGTGTCAAGTGCAAGCAAGTCCGTGGAGAAAGTCGGAGCAACTGTTTGTCTGCTATGGCCCTCACAGGAATGTTTTTTCTGCCAATAAGCAGACTCTCAGCAGATGGATAGTGGATGCTATTATCTCTGGTTATGAGTCCTCTGTTCTTCCCACTCCTTTCGGAGTCAAGGCTCATTCAACCCGGAGTATGGTAGCCTCTACGGCTTGGTCCACGGGGGTTCCCCAACAGGACATCCTTTTGACCTTCATCAGGTTTTACGACCTCGATGTCAGAGCCACTCCTGGCTCCTCTGTGCTGCATGCTGGTGGTGCCCAGACACACTAGGCAAGGACTGGTCAGTATGGTGTGATTGGACACTCCTTCCCAAAGTGTTTCAAAAGGTTCCTGAAAGGGAACGTCTCTAGGTTACGTATGTAACCCTAGTTTCCTGAGGGAACGAGACACTGCATCAACAGGCTATACTCCCTGCATCCCTGCAGCGCTTACCTCCTCTTTTTTCAGAAGCTAATGTCGCTACCATCGCTCAGCCATTTTGTAGCTTATTGGTTTATGCGACGTCACCCGCCGATGACTTCATGATTTGCCTATTGGCCGGATTTAACACAAAGTGTTTCAACGCAGTGTCTCATTCCTTCAGGGAACTAGGGTTACATACGTCACCTAGAGATGTTCTTCAGGGTATAAAAAAACATGTTCACATAAAAATGTGTACTAACTTAAATTTAACTTAAACACAAAAATCTCATTACTAAAGAAATCTTTCTAAACATCACTTCACAAATCTGTGTGCTATTTTATATCATCTTAGCTAAACGCTAGCTTAGTCAGCTTTGGCTATTTTCCACTTTACAACTTTTTGTATTTTAGGAATATTTCCAGAACAGTACATTTTAGTTTTGGCACTACTGTTCATATGGAATTGTTAAAGCTGTGTTACTTTCACAAAACATCCTATCAGCATGACTATGCTATCAGTAGACATTTTGCAAAGCAGTTTTTATATAAAGTTTCTCAGACAAACAAATATTAATTATTTGTTAGTAGCAATTATGTGAGATATATGTTGAAATGAGGTAAATGTCATATATGTAAAATGTGTGTATATCATTTAACAAACTAAAATAGTAAAATGTAAATTGTATATATGTGTACAGAGCTAATGTTATTGTTCTGGAGGAAGTGCTAAATCTAAAGACATTTGTTTGTTCTCACTCACTCGTCTGAGACTGAGGCTTTCCTCTCTCACTCTGTTAGCCCTGACTGTTGACGTTTAATTTCACGCTAACAACACTAAGCCTTCGACATCCCCGATCTGTCAGTGTCCAATAAAAAAGGTGTTCTTTTATAAACTGACCTTTTCTTACTCTGTCTCCTCAGAGCACAGGCCATAGTTTATCACATTAAAGTCACTCACACTGAAATACGGATAATTTTCAGGTCAGCAGTGGCTCAGTGACAAAACCCAAAACACAAGAAAGGACTTTTACTCATCTGAACATAAAACTGTTTTAAACATGAAACCAACGAATGTGTAACTTCTTTATTTTCAACTTCTTTAACAATCAGTTTTTTATTCAGTTAACTCAATTATGTAATTAATGAAAAAACAAACACAAACAAACAAATAAATAACGATCATAAATCAATAATGTACTTTTGAACAAAGAAAATAAACAGACAATTAAATTTTAAACAATCTTGCAATAAAGGATTAAAACAAACAAACAAACAAATACATGAATAATGCAACATTAATACCTAAATACACAGATGCATGTAGTTAATGAACAAAAACAAATAATTTTGTTAGGATATTAGTGGAATAAAGTATTAAAATAAATAAATAACCAAACAAATAATAAAAAGAAAAAATTAGAAAAAATAAATGAAATAGTTTAAGAAAATTTATATACATATAGTATAAACAGACAAATAATATAGTTATATATTAGATAGAAATAAATTATGTAATTATTAAAGGAATGAGTAAACAAATTAACCAACAATAAATAGTCAAATAAAATATTTATTGAAAACAGGAAAGGTGTATTTTTCATGTCTTTATTTTATTTCTCAGTGTTTGATTTTTCTGTACTTGCAGCTGTACAGTTTATTGTATAAAATCTGTAATAATATTGAGTGTGTTTATGTTGTGCTCAGTCTTTGACTGGATAATTAACACAGTAAAAAGATGAAGCAGCGCATATTCTGCTATTTTGCACCATCTGCCATTTTAATTGTAACATATTAAATTGCTTATGGTAGTGTAACCCAGCGGTACAAAACTGTCACACCACATTTACAATCAGACCTCATGTGCTAAAATTATTCCCCAAAAAACCTGCTGAGTTCTTCATCTAACACTTACATACTGACAAACCCAATCACTGAGCACTGCAGTCTGCCATGCCATGCTCATGGCTTTATATCTCACCAACTCTAGAAACACACAAGAACAACAAAAACAACAGCAAAAAAACACTACCACAAAAACAACTATAAATGTATTTAAAAAAGAATAAAAACATAAACTGAAACACAAACTGAAAATGTATTTCAATAAAAGGTTCAATAATAACTTCAGTGCTCATTGATCAGTGAATCAGTAAAATATCACAATGACCAAGGGGCAGCGCTTGTTAGATTGACACATCAACAGTCAAAAAAAAAATGTTTGTAGTTATGGGATTATGGGTAATGATAATGCTCATTATAATGCTTTAACCACCATGCTTCAAAGTGGAGATTCATAATAGACTTTTCACAGGTTCACTTTAAATTATGCTGCTGTTTCATACTGTACATTTACTCAATAATTACTGCCAAGGCTTAATGAATCATAATGAGTGTCTCATTAGAATATACCACCCCTATATACACACAAACACACACTTTTTTTGTAGGAAGAAGAATTATACAAACACAAAAATCTTAATCTTAATTGATTTAATATTTTAGATGTAAACTAAGACAGACATTTTTTAAAAGATTTTATGTCAGAATGGCTGTCTTACATTTATAGTCAATAGTTATACTTATTTTGCATAAAAATGTTTTTTTTTTTTTTATCTTAGCATCATTTAACAAGTTAGCTAACTTTTTAAAATGTCAATATACATTTGTATTTAAGTAAAGAAAACAATCAAGCAACTATGAGTAAAAATATGACAATTTTAAGCAGTTGTTTTAGAAGAACCTGGGTTTTATTTACACTTCAATTACAAAGCAGTCAGAAGAGCTACAGAGAGAAAATATTACATCACAATGTGTTCTAATCAAGTTTGGTAAAATCAAAAGCTCAGCCTGCAGTGTGTTTGTGTGTGTTAGTATGTGTACGTGTGTATGAGTGTATGGAGGGTGTCGCAGGAATGTGTGTCACAGTGGTTTCAATTACAGCATGACATCTGGACAAAAAGATACGCAAACACACACTCATCAGCATGCAGGACAAGCTCACCTGATCATTAATGCGCTGGAGCTGAGCACCAAGCCAGCTGTCATAATCAACACACACACATACACACACACACACACACACCTGCTGGCCACTTTAGTGAGGGGACGTGTTTATCAGTGTGTGGTGTGTGTCTCAACATGAGGCTCCTGTCCTCAGCATTTGGTTAATTGAGAAAAGCAAACAAAATACACACAAACACAACCACACGTACACACACACTATCACAATCTTGTGAATGAACAGCTTTACCTTCAGCTCCTAACCTGTTTGTGCATGTTCATACACATACACAAACAAGATCTAAGAACCAGGTAGTTTTGGTTATTTTGCAATAAGCGTCCATCACAGATAGCTGTATAAGAAATCCTCAAGAAGCTAAAAACACTTTTAAGCATTTAATATAACACCCATAAACCTATATAAACAATTATGTCTTCTTTACAAAGATGATGCCACTGCACAACATGGAAACTGGTGACATGTATGTTTGTGCACCTGGTTCAGGTTCAGGCTAACTACTTTGACCATTGATATTACATGCAAAGCTGTGTACCCACTAATTGATGTTTGTTTATTCAGCTAACACAGAACCCTTATTAGGACCCTAATATGATTAATATTCTAAAACAATCCAGTTACACACATCAACATTGCAATATGTGACACAAATAAAATGGTTTCACTGAAAAGGTTTCTCAGCAAACTCGGAGAAATGGAAACATTGATAGGATCTACAAAGTACATTGAGGTGTTTTCCTCAGAAAAATAAGAACTGAACACTAGTAAGGGAAATGCTGTCATAGGGTTACAAGATGAAGAACTACCTTTATGAGTTCCTTAAATTCATTTCAGACCCAATCTTTTGGATAAGGTCATATCCTTAGATAGGTTTTAATTTCACTGCTATGCAGATGACATTCAATCTCTTAGTTTAGTCTCTCCCTCAGACACACAACTTATCCTTTCTTTTCCTCCCTCAGACACCTATGTTTCTGCCCAGATCTCAGCAGGCCTGGCAGACATCTTATCATGGATGGCAGCTCATCAGCTAGAAATGAATCTAAGCAAAACTGAACTGCTGTACAGCTCAGATTATTCATCCTCATATCAGGTTATTGCGATCTCTCTGGACTCTCTGATTTCACTTTTGGTCACTGCATGCAGCATCATGGTAACCATGGACAATCAAGTGTCTTAATCTGTTATCTTGTTAATCTGACATGTGCATATCATTTTCTTCTTTACAACATCTGAGAAATTTGTCCATTTCTATCCACACAGGCCACTCAGGGACTTGTTCAGTACCTTGTCATTTTGGGTCTAGATTGCTGCAGTCTGACCGAGGTTCAACCACTGCAACAGATCCAGAATGCAGTTGCCCAACTATTCAACTTTTGTCAATTCTTCAAAAATACCCTGTTTCTACACTCCTTCTATTGGTTTCTGTAGCTTCCTGCTTTAAATTTAAAACATGATGTTGCTTACAAAGCCAAAAACAGACCAGCCTCCACCTGGTTTTAGACTTCTTTCTTCTGTGACCATTGTGACTAGGTAAAATATTACTCCAGTAAAAAATTTACTCCCTTTAAACTTTCACTTGAGTAAAAGTACCAAAGTATTTGCCTTTACTTAAGTATCCAATTAACTATGATTTAGTCTGGCTATAATGTTCATATTATCATTTTTCTTTCTTAATCAACTCCGTTATCAGGTTTTTTTTTTGTTGCATTTTTTAAGTACACTTTTCATAGATAAATAGGGTTTTAATAGTTATAAGAACAAATTTGATTTAAATTGTTTATAAATTATTTGAAGAAAATAATAATAATAATAATAATAATAATAATAATAATAATAATAATAATAATAAAGGGGAGAAGTAGAGGAGATTCTCAGGAGATTCTCAAATATATATATATATATATATATATATATATATATATATATATATATATATATATATATATATATATATAATGAAATAAGAAATAAATATTTTTGCATAATATTATTTTTTTCCCCAAAAAAAGTTGTTTCCTATAACACAATGAATAGACAATAAACTAACTGCAAACACACACTACATTAACCACATTTAAGTATGTAATTTCTTTGATATGGGAGAATCCAGACCATTTCGTGTGTGGGGTGTGGAATGTATAGTCAGTCTTTTTCCATCTATAGCAAAAATTTTATCTGTGAAAAGTTTACATTTACAGTTGCATTTGCGGCATTTAGCAGATGCCCTTGTCCAGAGGGAAGTAGAAATGTGCTTTGAGTCTCTAGCAATGAAAAAATATACACTGGTACGCTAGATTACAAACTTAATATAAGTTAGTTAGCTCTTTAAAGGAGAAGATTCTAGCATTAGAGAAGCACATCCAGATTCTAGGGTTCTGCAGGGGTAAATCTGGATACCCTAGGTGAAGTAAACATTCCCCCGACTCCACTTCGCATGTCCAACAGGTTTGCTCTCCTAAGTGAAGAACCCGCTGAGTAACCTTAAAGAGCTCTGGTTATAGACCAGGTTATAGACCAATTTCATTAATTATTCTCATAGAATTGGCTGAATTCAGCACAAATCTGAGTACTTTATTAGAGAAAGATTAAATTGTTGGTGACTTTAATATTTTTTTTGATAATCAGGAAGACTCCTTAAAAACCACAGCTGTGTTCATTCTAGATTCAGTAGAAACTAATTAGAATGTTTTAGGAAACACTCATAGTGGTGGGCACATCCATGATTTAACATTTTTCATTTGATATAAAAAATATAGTCATAATTCCAGAGTCCGAAGCTATTTCAGATCAGTACCTTATCTCTCTTAAAGTCTGCCTTAATCCTAGCACAAGTACCTTGTCGCATTACCATCAAATCAAGTCAAGTTTATTTATATAGCGCTTTTCACAACAGACATTACCATGCTAAGCGTACATTTACGTCAACTACAGCAGCAAGTTTTAGCAATAATCTTCCAGAGTTATCGACATTAATTAGATCTCTGTCTGACCCCGCAGAGCTTGACTGGGCCACTGAATGCCTAGAATCAACGTTTCTCTACACTCTCTATGATGTAGCTCCCCTTAAAACCAAAATAATCGAAGAGAAAAAATTTGCACCATGGTATAAGGATACGTGCACCTTAAAACAGACCACTTGGATATTAGAACGTAAATTGAATCAAACCAAATTGACAGCCTTTCAAATTGAATGAATAGAGAGCCTTCTGAGTTATAGAAAATCACTTCTGCCAGCATATTTCTCCACCCTCATAGAAAATTACAAGCATAATCCAAGATTTTTATTTATTAAGGTAGCAAAATTAACAAGGAATAAAAGCTTTAAAAACATCAGGCAAAAAAATCCACATGATTAATAAAAATCCAAACTATTTTATAAATAACCCTGTATATAACACTACATTTAATTTATTTCCTTATCAAAATCATCAACTTTTTCAAATCAGAAACTACAACTTTCTTCAAACAGTTAATTCCAGAAGTAATTGAACCTGTTCTAAAAATAATACACTTTTCCATTATCACTGGTTATTACAAGTTAGAGCAATAAATGAAGTAGATGGAAATGTGTTGACTAGCGAGGAGAATGTGTTGAGAAGGTGGAGGAAATATTTGAACAGTTGATGAATGAGGAAAATGAGAGAGAGAAGGTTGGATGGTGTGTATATGGTAAGAAGAATATGAGAGCAACTATTAAAAGGATGAAGAGTGGAAAGTGGTGTTTTTAAACCAGATTGTTTAACAAGATTTTGGAAGGTGAGAAGATGCCTGAGGAATGGAGAAGGAGTGTGCTGGCATCCTCTGTTCAAGAATAAAGATGATGTGCAGATTTGCAGTAACTACAGGGAATTAAATTGATCAGTCACACCATGAAGTTATGGGAAAGAGTTGTGAAACCCAAGCTGAGAGAAGAGGTGATCATCTGTGAGCAACAGTTTGGTTTCATGCTGAGGATGAGCACTATGGATGCAATATTTGCAGTGGGAATGTTGATGGAGAAGTATAGAGAATGTCAGAAGGAGTTGCATTGTGTGTTTGTGGATTCAGAGAAAGCATAGAACAGGGTGCCTAGAAAGAAGTTGTGGTATTTTATGAGGAAGTCTGCTGTGGCAGAGAAGTATGTGAAGGTGGTGCAGGACATGTAGAAAATATGATCACATAACCCCAATCCTATCGTCCCTACATTGGCTTCCTGTTAAGACTACAAACTATTACTTCTCACTTATGAGGCACTAAATGGTTTGGCTCCCATGTATCTATCCAGTCTTTTAACACGCTACAATCTGCCACGCTCCCTGAGATCTCAAAACTCTGGGCTTCTAGTAGTTCCTAGAATAGCAAAGTCCACTAAAGGTGGTAGAGCATTTTCACATTTAGCTCCAAAACTCTGGAATAGTCTTCCTGACAGTGTTCGGGGCTCAGACACACTCTCCCAGTTTAAGTGCAGATTAAAAACATATCTTTTTAGCAAAGCCTACACATAACACACATCACATATCATAACTTTGTGCTCCAGAACATCTGATCACATGCACATTATCAACTTGTGCTGTTAATATCATGAACAGCAGCTACGCTAATTCCTCTCCACTGCTTCTCTTTCTCTCCCCATCCCGAGACACCCTGAGGTTTGGCCAGCTCCAGTCACCTCCCACCTCGTGATGATTATGGACCTTTGAAGAAGTAGATGCCGAACTCGCAAACATCCCGAACCATCTAGAGACGTACCAGTGCCATTTGGATCCCGCTACATGTGTGGAGTTTTGACATTGGACCTCCTGGAGTGTTTAAAGGCTCTGGCATGGAGAAGCTGATGCTGGATCTGTGATGATCACAAATGCTTAGCTTATAAAACTAGGAGCTACTAACCATATAGACTGTATAAGACTGCAGAAAGAACATCACTTATAATCTTATACTCCAGTAATCATGTTAGTTCTCACTCTCCAGTGTTCTGAATTGTTGAAAGATTTATGATCAAACTCTTGATGTCACCCAAATGAGGGTGGGTTCCCCTTTTGAGTCTGGTTCCTCTCAAGGTTTCTTCCTCATAACATCTAAGGGAGTTTTTCCTTGCCACAGTCCTTGCTCATCAGGGACAAATTCACACCATTCACCTTAACTGTTGATTTGTGTAAAGCTGCTTTGAGACAATGTCTGTTGTGAAAAGCGCTATACAAATAAACTTGACTTGACTTGACATGTATGAGGACAGTGTGACAGCAGTGAAGTGTGCAGTAGGAACGACAGACTGGTTCAATGTGGAAGTTGAATTGAATCAAGGATCGGCTCTGAGCTCTTTCCTGTTTGCAGTGGACAGGTTGACAGACTGTGGACTTTGATGTTTGCAGATGATATTGTGATTTGTGGTGAGAGTAGGGAGAAGGTTGAGAAGAGCCTGGAGAGGTGGAGGTACGTGCTGGAGAGAAGGGGAATAAAAGTCAGTAGGAGTAAGACAGAGTACATGTGTGTGAATGAAAGGGAGGGTAGTGGAGTGTTGCAGTTGCAGGAAGAAGAGGTGGTGAAGGTGGATGAGTTTAAGTACCTGGGGTCAACAGTGCCAAGTAATGGAGAATGTATTAGAGAAGTAAAGAAAAGAGTGCAGGCAGGGTGGAGTGGGTGGAGAAGATTGGCAGGAGTGATTTGTGATAGAAGGGTATTTGCAAGTGTGAAAGGGAAAGTTTAAAGGACTGTGGTGAGACCTGCTATGTTTTATGGTTTAGAAACAGTGACATTGACTAAAGGAGGAGGCATTGACCTAAGGAGGAGGTTTATGGATGTGGTGAGGGAAGAAATGCAGGTAGTTGGTTTGAAAGTGGCAGATGTAGATGACAGGGGGGTATGGAGACGGATGAACCGCTGTGGCGACCCCTAATGGGAGAAGCACTGTTTGAAGTGGTAAATGACCTGTTATTGGCCTCTGATTAGGGTTGTGTCTACGTACTTGTTTTGTTCGACCTTTGTGCAGCTTTTGACACCATTGATCATATCATTCTCCTTGCTAGACTAGGGACTGTTGTTGAAATAAAGGGAACAGCTCTCTCCTGGCTTAGGTCTTATCTGACTGATCGCTATCACTTTGTTGATGGACATGGTGAGTTCTCCACACTTTTTGGGGTAAAGTTTGGTGTTCTGCAAGGATCTGTCTTAGGCTCACTGCTTTTCTCTGGGTGAAATTATACATAAACATGGTATTAGCTTCCTTTGCTATGCTGATGATACACAGTTGTATGTTTCATCAAAACCAGATGAGAGAGGCCAGTTTAACAATATAACTTTCTGATTACGTAGCATCTCTGGATGGTCTGGTCTGTCCATCTTAGTGTGTACAGCAGTCAAAGACCTTGGTCTTGGTTAAATATTTTGATAATCGATTAATTTGACAAATTTTTTATTTATTTATTTTTATTAATCAATTAACTCTTCTTCTAAACTTTTCTTTTTTTTTCTTTTTTGCTTATTATAACTATATAAACCCCTAATTCATGGTATTTATGCATAAAAGTGCTCTTTCAAAATGCAAATAGTACATAGTGAGTTTAACTCTCTTTAATTTTGACATTTTAAAGCTTATAGTGGCTACTTGATGAGAAATGCATGGGGAATGCATTTTTCCTTTGAACAGATTCACTCATGCTGGGTTGTTTCTGTAAAAGACAATTAAAAAAAATAAATGCATTTGAGTTCAATTTGTTTAAATTTAAATTTGTATGGATTTTATTGATAATTGCAGATGGCAATGCTTAAAATAATCAATATAAAATATAAGACATTGTTTTGACAATTTTTGTTGAAAGAAATACACGGACATTTTGTTCAGTTGTGAAGAGCATCTAGAATTAATAGTTAAAATAAATAATAATTAATACAATTTTGTATAATAATTAAATGATATGCATAAAGAAAATATATAAACATTGCATGAAGTAAATATACAAACATTGAAGAAAAGCATTTGAAGTAAAGCCACAGTAAATCAAGTTTGAAAACAGATGTTACTGTTGTAGAAGACAAATGCTATGAAAAAAGAATGGAACTGAGAAATAAAGCAAGCTAACAGGCTTGATTTAAAAAAAAAAAAGGAAAAATATGCATTGGTGTATGAAAGCATAAGCATTTTGTTTGTTTGCGCTGTTTTAATTGAATTCATCACTATGTCGCGAGCAAGCTGATTGATCAACCTGATGCTCACGAGTCACGTCAGAACAGATCTAGCACTGGAGTACTAGATCTAGAAGATATTATCACATCACCCCTGTTTTATTCAGTTTACACTGGCTTCCAATTAAATCTCGCATTGATTACAAAATACTACTACTGACGTACAGTATAAAGCACTTGGTCTCACATTATCTAAATTAACTTCTGTACAATTATGATTCCCCATGCATACTTAGGAACTTTCTTTTATAAAGCCAAACAGTTATGGAACAACCTTCCATATAGTGTCCGGAACTCTGACACTAAACATATTTATTTAGTTGTTCCCTCACTCTCACGCTTTCACTCAGGTTTGTTGACTTTGGTGTGGTGAGCCGTTTCTTATCCCTGAGATGCTTCACATCTTCTGGATCTACGATTTAGTTATGCTGCCATAGTGAGTCTTGCCAGAGTCCCCAACTGCACAGTTGTTTTATACAACAATGATACTTTATAACCCATATCTTTCTCTCCCTATCACTTCTCTCTCTTTCTCTCTCTCTCTCTCTCTCTCTCTCTCTCAATCTCTTTCTCTCTGTTCCCTACTCTCTGTCAAGTTAAACATGCTCTTGAGGAATTCTCCTTATGCCATCTCAGGGAGTTTTTAATTGCCACAGTCGCCACCAGCTTGCTCATTACCAACAAATTTACACTTATAAAGAACAATTTTATTCATTCTTTATTGCCACATTATCTGTGTAAAGCTGCTTTGAGACAATGTCCATTGTTAAAAGCGCTATACAAATAAAAATAAGAATTTCATTTAATTAAAAAATGTTTCTGTAAACAAAGTAAACCTTTTGGTGGTTCTTCAGGCGAAAGGCACAGTGAATTTGTGGTGTGTGATAATTCTAACTTCATATCTGGTGTTAAAGCAAGTGGACTGAGGAGTTTCACCCACAGAGTGACATATCAAATATTTGCAGACTTTCCTCCACATGAGACGTGTCAAATAAAAAAAAAAGGGTTTCACTTGTCGAGTCTGGGTGTGCAGATGGTCTGAACCGAAATGAAAGTGTCTATTTTCGAGTAAACAGAGGTGTGAAAGTATCTGTGAAGGTTTAAGATGCGGTCAGGAGCAGGACTGACAGCTGAAAATGTAGAAGCTTGTATCTTCTCTCATGACTTTCTAAATGCTGAGTAGCTCCAGAGCTTCTTCATTGCTTTACCAGTTAAACGGAAAGGATTGAAAAGCTGCAGAAATGTCAATGATGTCATTCTAAAGGTCAAAGATAACAAAATCCATCCAACTTCTCAGCACCATACCATACACATTTATATTAATCTCTATTCTGAAGGACAGGAGAACACTGGAGAATGCAGAACCGAATTGAATGCCAAGATGAAAAGATCATTAATGGGTTTTTCAGCTTCTTCACTTATAATAATATACTTCCGTTAGCACTTTATTAAAGGGTTCATTAGGTGAAACTCCTCAGGTACATGCTCTTACAGAAATTTTTTCCATTATGGAGTTGGACTGGGAATACATGAGAAGATTATTTGTCTATAACAGTTTGCCACAAAGTGTATCACAGCAATCTGATATCAATTACAATTCTGTATTTATTGAAGAACAACAGATTATGATTAAAAAAGCTAATGCCATGCCTTCTAATAATATTTCCTAACGGAAGCATGTATATTGTGAAAAGCAGGGGTCCTAGAACTGACCCTTGTGGCACGCCATAATTTACTAGCATTATCCTGGATAGCTCTCCATTTAAATCTACGAAATGGTAACGATTGGACAGGTAGGATTTAAACCAGCTTAATGCCTGTCCCTGAATACCGGTGTAATTCTTTAAGCGATCGAGGAGAAGATCATGATCTATAGTGTCGAACGCAGCACTAAGATCTAGTAAAACTAATAGGGAGATGTAGCCTTGGTCTGAAGCTAAAAACAGGTCATTAGTGATTTTAACTAGAGCAGTTTCTGTGCTATGATGGGGCCTAAAACCTGACTGAAACTCTTCAAAGATATTGTTCTCCTGCAAGTGGTTACATAACTGGGCAGCGACAATCTTTTATAAAATCTTAGACATAAATGAGAGATTTGAAATTAGTCTGTAATTCGATAGCGTGTTTGGATCCAGATTAGGTTTTTTAATGAGGGGCTTAATAACTGCTAACTTGAGGGATTTAGGGACATGACCTAACGATAGTGAGGAGTTAATAATATTGAGAAGAGGCTCACCAGCTGTATATAACACTTCCTTCAGTAGTTTAGTGGGAATTGGATCTAACTGACATGTTGTTGATTTAGCTTTCATAATAGCATCATACAGCTCTTCCTGTCCTATACATGTAAAACAGTGTAGTTGTGGGGTTGTAGGTACGATTGTGTCGGGAGATGCTGTCAGAGGTTGAACTGCTACAATTGTTTTTCTAATGTTATCTATTTTTTCAGTGAAGAAATTCATAAAGTCTTCACTACTAAACTGTGATGGAACACATTTTTCAGATCCCTGATTTGTTGTTAATTTAGCGACTGTACTGAAAAGGAACCTGGGATTGTTTATGTTATTTTCTATGAGTTTGCTCAGGTGTTCAGCTCTAGCAGCTTTTAGCGCTTGTCTGTAGCTAAGCATACTGTTTTTATACGCAATTCTAAATACCTCCAATTTAGTTTTCCTCCATTTTCTCTCCAGATTACGTGCTGTTCTCTTTAGGGCATGCGTATGACTATTATACCAAGGTGCAGGTGCTTGTTCTCGAACCTTTTTTAACCGGATGGGGGCAACAGTGTCTAAAGTGCTAGTGAGGATAAGGTCTATGTTGTTCGCCATCTCATCAAGATGATCAGCAGTTATGGGTTTAATGTGAAACTGAGATAAATCAGGCAGGTTATTTATGAATCTGTCCTTAGTGGTTGGAACAATAGTCCTACCAAGTCGATACCGTGGTGAAACACGGTTAATCTGCTCTACCAGTAGTGTGTACAGTATGAGATAATGGTCTGTGATGTCATTACTCTGGGGTAAAATATCTATATCAGTGACGTCTGCTCCGTGGGATATTATTAAGTCTAGTGTGTGGTTAAAACGGTGGGTTGGTCTGGTGACGTTTTGTTTAACTCGAAAAGAGTTTAGTAAATCGACAAATGATAATCCTAGGGCATCGTTTGCATCATCTACATGAATATTAAAATCTCCTACAAGCAGCACTTTATCAAAACTGATCAAGAGGTCTGAGAGAAAACAAGCAAACTCATGAAGAAAATCAGCGTAGGGCCCTGGGGGTCTGTACACGGTGACCAGAGCGAGTTTTCTATGTATGTCTGAAAGTGCAATTTTAAGAACGAGCACTTCAAATGATTTAAAACTGAATCCTAATCTCTGACTAACATTATAAATGGCACTATAAATGGTTCCTACACCCCCCCCCACGACCAGTCTGACGGGGCTCATGCTTATAAACATATCCTGACGGTGTAGACTCGTTTAGACCCATATAATCACCTGGTTTAATCCAGGTCTCAGTGAGACAGAGTGCATCGAGATTATTATCTGTGATCATCTCATTTACAATTAGTGCTTTGGGTGCAAGTGATCTAATGTTTAAAAGACCGAACTTTAGAACTTTGTTGTGTTTGTTTATCTGGCATTTTTCAGTTTTAACTGCAATAAGATTATTTCTGGATCTTGTGTATGTAATTCTTGGTTTTACTACCCGAGGAATAGATATGGTTTCTATAAACTGGGCTGTGTATGAACTTGTAACTATTTGGTCTGTAGTATGCGTGTTCTTATAGTTGAAGATTTCTTGATATCTTACCAGTCAGATGGTGTGAAGTATCCTAGAGATGTTATCTGATAGCACTGCTGCTCCAACTCTGCTGGGGTGCAGGCCATCAGGGCGGAAGAACCTAGGACGCTCCCAGAAACAGTTCCAGTTATTAACAAAGAGAAGTTTATGTTCTCGACACCATGACTGTAACCATTCATTTAGAGCTAAAAGTCTACTAAACTTCTCAGCCCCTCACTGGTAAGTGGGAAGAGGTCCTGACACAATGATCCTCGTTGTGGGTGATGTGCTGCGTACCGTCTCCACCAGGATCCTGAAGTCCCTCTTTAAGATCTCCATTTGCCGCAGCCTGGTGTCGTTTGCTCCGGCATGGAGAACAACCGCTCCGAAGTTCTCGTTCAGGATCGCGGGTACCTGCGCAGCGACATCCAGAACACGAGCACCAGGAAAACAGCGAGTGTGCACCTTACCTTTAGCTCGGGTAGCGCGGACATGCCGGACGATGGAATCTCCGAGAATAACAGTGTCGCGTTCCGTCTCGCGGAGGGGGACAAAGCGGTTCTCGGTCGAGATCTCGAAGGCCGGTGTTGGAGGTGAAGACGTCCTCGATCGGGGCTTGGCTTGTCTCTTCCGCCGCGGCCGCATCCAGGGTCCATGTTGCACTGGTGCCGGAGTTGTAGGTGCGCTGGGCCTGGGCAGAGAAGCACGCGGAGTTGATGTGCTGGGAGCGTTAGGTTCAACCCGGGAGTTAACCTGGGATGAGTGCGCGTCCGCCCGGGATGTTTCCAGCGCTGCTTTCCGCTCTCACAGCCGGTCATGCTTTGCATGAAGCTCGCGAATCTGTTTCTCCAATGCCTCCATCTCCAACGCCACCGTTTGCAACTCGAACGAGTCCTCACCTGTGCTCGAATGCAGACAAACAACCGGCATAGTGCTTATAATCACGAACAGATTTATTATACAGAGATGTGAGTGAGAAAAAATAAATATAAACAACACTAGTGATAGTCGAGTTAACTAACTACAGGCACAAGTCAGGAAGACAAAAACAATTAAGGATTATTAAAAGAGGAAAAACGGATGAATAGATAGATAGATAGCAAAGTTTGTTTGAAAGACGCCGAGAGAGATACAAACACGTAACTCGCGGCAAACAAGTCAAACACAGGAAGCTACGTCACCTGTGTTAAACCATTTAGGAGCTAAACCATTTAGTCCTTTGTAAGTAAGTAGCAGTTGTCAATTTAAAACTTAACAGGTAGCCAGTGTAGGGATGATAAGAATGGGGTTATATGATTATATTTTCTCAACCTTGTAAGAACTCTGCCTGCTGCATTCTGGACAAACCGTAGCTTGTTTATTAACAATGCAGGACAACCACCTAGTAATGCATTACAATAGTCTATTCTGGAGGTCGCATGAACGCATGGGCAAGCTTCTCTCATCAGATATAGGTAACATGTTTCTTAGCTTAGTAATATTTCTAAGGTAAAAGAAGGCCGTTTTTGAAACATGGTTGATATGATTTTTAAAAGACAATTTGGTGTCTAAAATAAATCCCAGGTCTTTTAATCTTGAACTAGTAGTTACAGAACATCTTTCTAAATGCAAGGTGCAAAATCGTCTCTAGGTTACGTATGTAACCCTAGTTCCCTGAGGGAACGAGGTGCTGCGTCGAAACGCTTTGGGAATGCGCCTGAGTGTTCACGCTCTGAAATAAAGTGTGTAATCAGTCAAAAATTGGACGCTGGCCATCACCAGTGAGGTGACGTCACGACCAGGTGTATAAAGCACATATGAGAGAGGACAGCGGCAGCTTCTGCAAGGGAGAAGGAGGCGCTGCAGGGATGCCGGAGGTGTGGCATAGAGACGCAGCATCTCGTTCCCTCAGGGAACTAGGGTTACATACGTAACCTAGAGACCCAGAGGACCAAGACTCTGAGGCAGAGTGAAGATGTGATCGCATCAACAATGCACCTGCTCAAAGCCTGCTTATCAGCAAGGAGGCCTCTCTTGGTAGGGCTGTAGCAGACGAGCAACTGATGGGTCCTTCTCCAAAGACCCGTCCCGTGGACGTAGGGGTCCAGTTTCTCCTGGTCTGGGGCCTGGAATGAAGGAGGATAGAATGTCTGTAATCTAATGGGTCGTGGGATGACTGAGGGCACCTTGGGAATGTAACCCCCTGTACAGGGGTACAGGAAGGCATTAGCCATACCAGGGGTAAACTCCAGGAAGGAAGGGGTAAACTCCAGCCTCCGGGTGCCACGGAGAAAACGCGTTACCATCAGGTCTCGCCCAGAGATGGCCCCGGCTACGGGGGCATGATAGGCCGAAATGGCAGACGTGTAGACTTTTAGGGTGGACAGAGCGAATGGACCCTGGAGGAATTCCAGCACTGAACCAACCGGGCAGTGGACTGGATCCAGCTGGTGGTGCTCACACCACGAGCAGAACAGACGCCACCTGGCAGCATATGGCTTCCTCGTGGAGGGAGCTCTGGAGCGGAGAATGGTCTCTACCACCTCATTGGAGAGACTAGAACCTCGGAGCTGTGCCCCCTCAGGGGCCACAGCCTCCACAGCTCTGGGAGGGTGTGAATATGGCACCCCCTAGCTCGGAAAGGAGATCCCTCCTCAGAGGAATCTTCTACGGAGGATGTTCGAGGAGAGCCACCATGTCTGTGAAACATAGTTTGCGCGGCCACCATGGCGCTACCAGGAGGAGACTGACTCCGTCCCGGCGAACACTCTCCAGAACTCCCGGAAGCAGCCTCGGCTATGCCTGAGATATGGCCATTCCCCGGGTCTCAACACCCGCCTCGACAGGGTGTCTGCTGCCTCGTTCAACCAGCCCGGGATGTAAACCGCCCTTAATGAAAGGAGCTTCCCCTGGGCCCAAAGGAGGATCTGGTGCGCCAGACTGCACAGGGGGCGCGAACGCAGACCTCCTAGATGGTTGATGTAGGGGACCACCGCAGTATTGTTCATACAGACCAACCCATGGTGACCTCTTAGGTCCGAGAGGAAATGCTATAGTGCTAGAAGCATGGCCAGCATCTCTAGTCAATTGATGTGACAGCGTAGATGGGGCCCGTCCAACAGACCTCTGGCGGAGCGACCACTCATGATCGCTCCCTATCTTGTGAGGGACGCATTTGTCGTTAGCATTAAAGGACTCCCAGCACAGTGCCTGGAGATAGGAACCGCGGATCTCTCCAAACATCTAAGGCACATAGGCATCGCTGCGTGACCTTGATAGTGCGGAGGGGGTTGCCCCTCCATTAAAACCCGCGGGTCCTGAGCAACCACTGAAGGGGCCTCATGTACAGCAGGTGAAGTGGAATCACACTGGACGCAGCTGCCATAAACCCTAGCAGTGTCTGGAACTGCTCGACAGTGAGAGGCTGCCCTTCTCTGACCTTTCTGACGGCCGTAAGGATGGCCACAATGTGGGCAGGGGAAAGCTGCGCACACAAAGTAGTTGAATCCCATATGACACTGAGATAGGTGGGTGTTTGTAATGGAGAAAGCACACTCTTCCCAGCGTTCAGCCGAAACCCCAATGCCTTCATGTGGGCTAGAATGACACATCAATGCCGGACCGCCAACTGCTCAGACTGGGCTTGGATCAACCAATCGTTGAAGTAGTTGGGGATGCGGGTGCCCTGAGACCTCAGGGGAACCAAAGCCGCATCCACACATTTCGTGAAGGTACGGGGTGAATGGGCAAGGCCAAACGGAAGATCCTGGATTGGTAAGCTTCGGCCCCGAAAGCGAACCTCAGGAACTTCCTGTGAGAAGGTAGGATGGATACATGAAAGTACGCATCCGTTAGACCTACCGTGACAAACCAGTCCTCGGATCTAATTGAAGCATGACCTGCTCGAGGGTCAGCATCTTGAACCTGAGTCTCATGAGAGAGCGGTTCAGCTGACATAGATCTAATATAGGACGCAACCCTCCGTCCTCCTTGGGAACTATGAAGTCCCAAGCGTAGAACCTAGACTCTCGTTTGGATGGAGGGACCACCTCGATGGCCCCAATCCTACTTCCTGTTCCATGACCAGAACCTGCTGGCTTCCCACCAGGGTGAGAAGAACTCCGTGAAAATGGGGCGGAGGAGACCCGAACTGAATCAAGTAGCCTCGCTCTAGAGTACGCAGGACCCACCAGGACACATCTGGAAGCGCTTGCCAAGCTGCCAGAAAGCGCCTCAGGGGTACCAGTCTCTCGAGACTGACCTCTGGTCCAGAGCCAAGGGAGCACCCTGAGACGGCTCTAGGGGAGGCGAGATCTCCGGGACCACAATGATGCCCGGTGGAGACCAAGGAGAGAGCTCGCTGGAGGCCGTGCCCTCAAGCACCGAGGGTGGCAAGGTTAATGGACCAGGTCCCTGAGGGGGCCGGGACAGGGCGGGCACCGGATAAAATGGTAAGGCACGCCCCTTCACGGCCAGATCCCCAGAAAGGTCTGTGTCAGGATCTCTTCATCGAAGTCATCCTGTTGAAGATGACAAGCCTCAGATCTGTCACCTCACGTGGCCTTGACGTGAGCGCCGCGCAGGATCCCTCACAGGGGGAGAACGAGTCGCGACACTGCGTTTCTGCACCTCCCGATGGGGGACGAGGGCTGCGATCGGGGCTGTGCCTGCCGACGCAGTCTTGAGGGAGGAAGCGATCCCCGGAGAGAGATAGCTCGCAACCGTCTCTCCAACCCGCAGCATCACTCCATATCTGTGTACTTCCTGCCCCGTAATGTTCTTTCTTTGTTTTTTTTGTTTTTTTATATAATGTTCGAAGGGGCCATGCCCATGACCATGACACTTAGTGTACAGGTCTGGAAAGTACGGGAAAATCCCGACATGAAGGTTGCAACCTGGTGTCAGAAAAAGTGCTCGTCCAGCTGGACGGAGGGACTTTTCTGCTCATGAGGCGGCCAAGTTATGTACCTCGGCCAGGGCTTACATGTATATAAATATGCATACAAATATATATATATATAATTTTTTTTTATTTTTTATTATTATTATTATTATTATTATATATATTATATTTTACTATGAGAAGTGAGAGCACCCCCCTCGAGGAGTGCTCTCCGGGAGTGGAGCGATCGCACAGAAAATGCGAGCAGAATGTGCGCGGTACAATGAGTGTGGCGCAATATGCGCAGATCATGCACAGACTGTGCAGAGAATCTGAGCCGAAAATGCGCAGAATGTGCGCAACCGCATCCCCCGGGAAGTGACCTAGCTCCGCCCCCAACTCCATAGCTCAATGCACCTAGCTCACAAAGCGCCACCCCCCTCCTTCTCAGAGAAAGAGAGGCGAAGCTAATGCTCTCGCCGCAGGAGGAAGAATCCCCCCAAAGGCGTGCTACCAACCGTTATTTATTTTAATAATTTTATCTTACTACGAGGAGTGAGAGCAGAATGTGCGTGGCACCCTGAGCGCGGCGCAATATGTATATTAATAATATATCCGAGCGAGTGCTGGACCAAGCAGGTGAGGTTGGAGAAAGGGACAAGCCCGTTTTGAAACCCTCTGCGAGGTCCATGCGAGCCGGGCCAGAACCCGAGACGCGAGCTTTCTTCTCGGAGAGAGCCGCTCGGGGGCGGAGCGATGTCATTGACATGCAGCCGGATCTCTGGAGAACCGACTAGCATGCTCCGCTCTAGGGAAATACATATCTCTTTTTTTTTTTTTTTTTTTTTTTTCACAAGCAATCTGACAGACAACA
Organism: Silurus aristotelis; assembly: GCF_946808225.1. Classification (NCBI taxonomy): domain Eukaryota; kingdom Metazoa; phylum Chordata; class Actinopteri; order Siluriformes; family Siluridae; genus Silurus; species Silurus aristotelis. The sequence continues at coordinate 13,958,363 of NC_139582.1, forward strand.
CAACACACAGAGCGCTTTCTGAACAACAGAAGCTGCCGCTGTCCTCTCTTATATGCGCTTTATACTCCTGGTCGTGACGTCACCTCACCGGTGCACAGAGCGTGAACACTCGTTGCCACGTTCCCAAAGCGTTTCGACACAGCTCGAGTTCCTGAAAGGGAACTCTGTCTTATCAGAATTTAATAATAAAAAGTTATAAGTCATCCAGTCTTTTAATTCTTTAACACACTTAGTTATCCGAACCATTTGAGCTGTATCTTCTGGTTTTGATGAGATATATAGCTGTGTATCATCAGTGAAACAGTGAAAACTAATCCAATGCCTTCTAATAATATTTCCTAAGGGAAGCATGTTTTTTGTAAAAAGCAGGGGTCCTAGAACTGAACCTTGTGGCACGCCATAATTTACTCGCATTAACCTGGATAGCTCTTCATTTAAGTCTACAATATGGTAACGATCAGACAGGTAGGATTTAAACCAGCTTGATGCCTGTCCCTGAATGCCGATGTAATTTTGTAAGTGATCTAGGAGAAGATCATTATCTATAGTGTCAAATGCAGCACTAAGCCTTTGTCTGAAGCTAAAAACAGGTCATTAGTGATTTTAACTAAAGCAGTTTCTGTGTGCCGGTCCCAAGCCCTGGTAAATGGGGAGGGTTTAGTTAGGAAAGGGCATCCAGCGTAAAACATGTGCCAAATCAAATATGCAGATCACAAATGAGAATTTCATACCGGATCAGTCGAGGCCCGGGTTAACAACGACCGCCACAGGTATCGTTAGGCGACAGGTTACCGGTGGAAATTGGGCTACTGTTGGCAGAAGGAGGAGAAGGAGAGGAGGAAGACGTCTACAGAAACGGCAGGACAAGGAGAAGTGTAGGAGAGTGGAGGTTAGGGTTGGTACTTTAAATGTTAGTACTATGACGGGTAAAGGAAGAGAGTTAGCTGATATGATGGAGAGGAGAAAGGTAGATATGTTGTGTGTTCAGGAGACCAAGTGGAAAGGGAGTAAGGCCAGGAACATTGGAGGTGGGTTTAAACTGTTCTATCATGGTGTAGATGGAAAGAGAAATGGTGTAGGGGTGATTCTGAAGGAAGAGTACAGTAAGAGTGTAGTGGAGGTGAAGAGAGTTTCTGATAGGGTGATGATCGTGAAGGTGGAAGTTAAAGGGATGATGATAAATGTCATCAGTGCCTATGCTCCACAAGTTGGCTGTGAGATGGAGAAGAAGGAAAGATTCTGGAGTGAATTAGATGAAGTGGTAGATGGTGTACCTAGGAAAGAACGATTGGTGATTGGGGCAGATTTTAATGGACATGTAGGTGAAGGGAACAGAGGTGATGAGGAGGTGATGGGTAGGTATGGTTTTAAGGAGAGGAATGTGGAAGGGCAGATGGTGGTAGATATTGCTAAAAGGATGGAAATGGCAGTGGTGAACACGTATTTTAAGAAGAAGGAGGATCATAGGGTGACATAAGAGTGGAGGAAGGTGCACACAGGTGGACTATGTGCTATGCAGGAGATGCAACCTGAAGGAGATTGGAGACTGTAAGGTGTTGGCAGGGGACATTGTAGCTAGACAGCATCGGATGGTGGTCTGTAGGACGGTTTTGGAGGCGAAGAAGAAGAGGAGGAGAGTGAGGATTGAAAGAAGAATAAGATGGTGGAAACTGGAGGAGGAAGAGTGTAGTGTGTGGTTCAGGGAGGAGGTCAGACTGTGGCTTAGTGGTGGTGTAGAGGTGCTGGATGATTGGGCAACTACTGCAGGAGTGATGAGGGAGGCAGCTAGAAAAGTACTTGGTGTGACATCTGGAAATAGAAAGCAAGACAAGGAGACGTGGTGGTGGAATGAGGAAGTGCAGGAGAGCATAAGGAGAAAGAGGTTGGCAAAACAGAAGTGGGATAGACAGAGTGATGAGAAGAGTAGGCAGGAGTACAAGGAGATGCAGCAGCAGGTAAAAAGGGATGTGGCGAAAGCCAAGGAAAAGGCATATGAGGAGCTGTATGAGAGGTTGGAAACTAAGGAAGGAGAGAAGGATTTATATCGATTGGCCAGGCAGAGGGACCGAGCTTGGAAGGATGTACTGCAAGTTAGAGCAACAAAGGATGGAGAGGGAAATGTGTTGACTAGTGAGGAGAGTGTGTTGAGAAAGTGGAGGGAGTATTTTGAGCAGCTGATGAATGAGGAAAATCAGAGAGAGAGAAGGTTGGAGGATGTGAAGTTGGTGAAGCAGGGTGTAGATAGGATTAGTAAGAAGGAAGTAAGAGCAGCGATTATGAGGATGAAGAATAGAAAGTCGGTTGGTCCAGATGACATACCGGTAGAAGAGTGGAGATGTTTAGGAGAGATGGCAGTGGAGTTTTTAACCAGATTGTTTAACAGGATTCTGGAAGGGGAGAGGATGCCTGAGGAATGGAGAAGGAGTGTGCTGGTACCGATCTTTAAGCATAAGGGAGATGTGCAGACCTGCAGTAACTACAGGGGAATTAAGTTGATCAGTCACACCATGAAGTTATGGGAAAGAGTAGTGGAAGCCAGGCTGAGAGAAGAGGTGACCATCTGTGAGCAACAGTATGGTTTCATGCCGAAGAAGAGCACCACAGATGCCTTATTTGCTTTGAGGATGTTGATGGAGAAGTATAGAGAAGGACAGAAGGAATTGCATTGTGTATTTGTGGATTTAGAGAAAGCGTACGACAGAGTGCCAAGAGAGGAGTTGTGGTATTGTATGAGGAAGTCAGGTGTGTCAGAGAAGTATGTGAGGGTGGTGCAGGACATGTATGAGGACAGTGTGACGGCAGTGAAGTGTGCAGTAGGTACAACAGACTGGTTCAGGGTGAAGGTTGGACTACATCAAGGATCAGCCCTGAGCCCTTTCCTGTTTGCAGTGGTGATGGACAGGTTGACGGACGAGGTCAGACAGGAGTCTCCCTGGACTATGATGTTTGCAGATGATATTGTGATTTGTGGTGAGAGTAGGGAGCAGGTTGAGAAGAGCCTGGAGAGGTGGAGATATGCGCTGGAGAGAAGGGGAATGAAAGTCAGTAGGAGTAAGACAGAGTACATGTGTGTGAATAAGAGGGAGGGCAGTGGAGTGATGCGGTTGCAGGGAGAAGAGGTGGAGAAGGTGGAGGAGTTCAGGTACCTGGGGTTAACAGTGCAAAGTAATGGAGAGTGTGTTAGAGAAGTAAAGAAAAGAGTGCAGGCAGGGTGGAGTGGGTGGAGAAGAGTGACAGGAGTGATTTTTGATAGTAGGGTATCTGCAAGAATGAAAGGGAAAGTTTATAGGACTGTGGTGAGACCTGCGATGTTGTATGGATTAGAGACAGTGCCATTGAGTAAAAGACAGGAGGTGGAGCTGGAGATAGTAGAGCTGAAGATGTTAAGCTTTTCGTTGGGAGTGACGAGGATGGACAAGATTAGAAATGAGTTTATTAGAGGGACAGCACATGTAGGATGTTTTGGAAGGCAAGTTGAGGAAGGCAAGATTGAGATGGTTTGGACATGTGCAGAGGAGGGACATGAATTATATTGGTAGAAGAATGCTGAGGATGGAGCCACCAGGTAGGAGGAAAAGAGGAAGGCGAAGGAGGAGGTTCATGGATGTGGTGAGTATGACATGCAGGTAGTTGGTGTGAAAGAGGCAGATGTAGAGGACAGGGGGGTATGGAGACGGATGATCCGCTGTGGCGACCCCTAATGGGAGCAGCCGAAAGAAGCTGAAACTCTTCAAAGATATTGTTCTCTTGTAAGTAGGAACATAACTGGGCAAAGACAATCTTTTCTTAAATCTTTGACATAAATGGGAGATTTGAAATAGGTCTGTAATTTGATAATGTATTTGGATCCAAATGAGGTTTCTTAATGAGGGGCTTAATAACTGCTAACTTGAGGGGTTTAGGGACGTGACCTAAAGATAGTGAGGAGTTAATAATATTCAGAAGAGGCTCACCAGCTGTATTTAAAACTTCTTTCAATAGTTTAGTTGGAATGGGCTCTAACTGACATGTTGTTGATTTAGATTTGGTAATAACATCCTACAGCTCTCCAGATTACGGCCAGTTCTCTTGAGGGCATGCGTATGACTATTATACCATGATGGAGGTGTTTGTTCTCTAACCTTTTTTAACCAGATGGGGGCAAGGGTGTCTAATGTGCTAGGGAGGATAAGGTCTATGTTGTTAGCCATTTCATCAAGATTATTATCATTTATGAGTTTAGTAAGAAATTGAGATAAATCAGGCAGGTTATTTATGAATCTGTCCTTAGTGGTCAGAACAATAGTCTTACCAGGTCGATAACATAGTGAAACATGGCTAATATGCTCTACCTGTAGTGTGTACAATATGATCTAATGGTTTTAATGTCATCACTCTAAAGTAAAATATCTATATTAGTGAAGTCTGCTCCGTGGGATATCATTAAGTCTAGTGTGTGGTTAAAATGATATGTTTTGTTTAACCCCAAAAGAGTTTAATAAGTCCACAAATGATAGTCCTAGGGCACCGTTTGCATCATCTACATGAATATTAAAATCTCCTACAAGCAGCACTTTATCAAAATTGATAAAAAGGTCTGAAAGAAAGTGAGCAAACTCTTGAACTGATGGGACTCATGCTTATAAGCATATCCTGACAGTGTTCACTTGTTTAGACCAATATAGTAATTTGGTTACTATGAGCCCCCTGACTGGTTCTTGGTCCCCTTCCCGTGCCCCCCCCATCAAAAAAATCCTAGAATTGCCCCTGACACACACACACACACACACACACACACACATACACACACACACACACACACACACACACACACACAGTTCTTTTCATGCTTCTGAGTGATTTTGGAGAGAAAGCTGTAAAGGAATAATATATGATAGTAATTTATGGAAGTGCACCTTCTCAACAGTAGAATGAAGTCATTGGGCTCAGGTTCTGCAGGTCCATTACCTAAAGGCCACAAAAGAGACCGATTTATGTGTCTAAAACACACGCGCGTGCACACACACACACACACACACACACACACACACACACACACACACACACACACACACACACACAAAACGGTTTCACCAGTGAATGTTCATTTTTAATGGAGAATCGATCTGAGAATCAGACACATAGCTCTCCTCTGTCTCTAATCATCTGATAAAGGAGGCGTAATTACAGCACACACGCAGAACCTACACAAAGTAATACAAAATACTTTAGAGTGAAAATAAAAGTGTTCTGTTAAGTCCATCAGGTGAATCTACCATGCAACATATCATAGAAATAAATTACCTCCAGTTTAGCACAATTTGCTAAATGTTTAGGGGCTTTTGTGTAAGAAAGTGTTTAGTGCCTCAGTGTTGTGTGTTAATGGAGTGTCTGTCTCTGAATGACACACTGGTGTCTTTAAACATTGACACACTCAAAGAGCCAACTTCCTGAGCAGTGTTCCCTTTCCTTCCATACACAACAAACTCGAGTAGCATTCCCATTCCATACCCAAGCAACAACTTCTTGGGTGACAAACCCCCCCAACCTCCATCCAATGAGTGGGATTCTTAATGACTCTTTGCCTGGTGCAGAGAAATACTGCAGTGTTATGATGGAGGAGTTTAAATTATAATATGCATCACACAGATGCAGAAAACACAGCTGCTATAATGGAATTGTCCAGGAGATACAATGTAGACAAATGTCATTGTTAAACCCATAAATTTCCACACCATTACAGACTATTTACCAACTATTCACACAATAATCATATGTTAATTACATGCTAATTATATGCGAATCATGTTTTTATATTATTGCGTATGTCATTGTCATTAAATTGTGAAACGTCCACAAAGTGAAATGTGCAGGACACACAGACGAGATTGTTTTGGACATGCCATACTGCATTTCCTTTTTTTTTTTTTGCCTTAACTTTATTTAAAGAGAATAACAAGAGGCTGTTGAGGGAAGGATTGTTTATAGCAGCTATAACGTGTGACAACAGGATTATGTTTCATAATAATTGTGAATTGTGTGTTTGATTTTAAACTGAATTGTGTGATTAACACATGACCAGAACAAAAAAACAAACAGAAACATTTGTATTGTTTTTAAACATTAGTTAGTTCATGTTATAGCTCTAAAATTTTTCTAAATCTCTAGCACACTATACCTGGATGATTTGGTCCAGTTTCTCAAAGGATTAATTTTGTTTTATGAAAATATTACATGTTTCTCAAAATTATCTCCCCAGCCTGCAGACCTTTACACAACATGCTCTAAATTTGCTCAGGCATAGCCATGTTCACATTTTAAAAAAAATTTATTTGCATTATATAAATAACTAAAACCATCACAAGCTAAACTCACTCAACACATAATTAGTGTTGAATGAGTGTTGCTAAAGGTGTAAATAATGTTTAGCAAAATGTTGACATTGATCAGAAACTCAGGATTACATAAATAGGGTCTGCTGTAATTTGCTACTATAATCGAATAGGTAATTTGTCTACATTATTATTTTATTTACTGTACACATGTACTTGATTTCTTATGTAGAACATGTTTGAGTTTAAGCAAGAATAGGTTTTGATGATGCTGGTTTATTTCTGGCCTCACAAACTATTATTATTACCTCCCATTTAGATGTTTTCTGATCTCCTGCCTTATTTTCTATACTGAAGAATTGTAAAAACAATAATAAGTTTTAGCTCAGCTCAGGAAAGCCTAATAACTTTCATGCTCCACCTTAAGGTCATTATGTTAATGAATTTAATTTCCTACGTGCAAGATGTGACAGGAAGCCAGAGCGCCTGCTCTGAAAATAAGTCATACAGGGAGGATAATCTTCACACGTTTGGGCTTGTCCTTTTAACAGTCACAAACTCAGTGCAGGAATAATAAGCGTATGAAATACGGCAGAAAATAAACTCGATCTGTCCAATTACAGCCGGACAGGCAATTATCTCCACGTGAAAAGGTCAGATTAATCACACGCACAACGAACATTTCACACACACTGCCAAACCCACGCATCATAAACGAACAGCGGAACAGCGTGACACGGCTCAGTGCCTGCAATACAGCTCACCTCAGCTCAGCTCACCGCACGGCCTGAAGAGCACGTCTGTTTTATCTCTTACTAAAACTGGAATTCTATTATCTCCCAGTCAGAAGAAAGGAAGAAAGAAAGGAAAAAAGAGAGAATACACACATTTTGGTGTGTGTGTGTGTGTGTGTGTGTGTGTGTGTGTGTGTGTGTGTGAATGATCAGCGATGATAAATCTTGGTCAGGAGTTTTCTCTCCAGCTGAGAGACACCATGCAGATCAGAGGATTAAAAACATTTTAGAAACTTTCTGTGCTTTTGCATTAAACTCGTCCATCTTGCTCACAGTGTTTGATTCTGACTGAGAGCCTCATCCTCTCTTGCTCATAAATAATTCACGTTTAAAAAAAAAAACCACTCTTCTTTGTTTACTTCTCTTCTTAAAAGCTAAAAAATAACCTCCATTTCTCCAGCAATTGTCTTGCACACCTGGCCACAGATCCACTGTCTTACCATCTGGGTTTCACCTGGTTCCTAATAAATTATCAGTCTGATAGAACCAAATATACTGCTAAATGAAGAGAATCAGGTAAAAGAGGGAGAATCAGTTTAAATGAGGTTGAATCAGGGAAAAAAGTATCAAATGAGAAAGGGAATTAGGCATGACACAATCATATGAAATAGAGAATCAGACAAAAAGTGAATCATGACATATATAAATTGGGTTTGCTGTAATTTTCTCCTGTAATTGAACAGGTGATTTGTTATACATTATTATAATAATTAATGTACAAATGTACTTGGTTCTTTATGTAAAACATGTTTAGGTTTAATGGCAGAAGTATAAACAAGTATTGATGATGCTAGTTTTAACCTAGTTTAAACCTCATTCGGCAAAACTGTAACATTACTAACATATAATAGGTAAAGCAAAACCTGTCTTTCCATGAAATATTCATTATTTTGTTACAGTTCTGTTAGTTTATACTTTTATTTATTTTTTTTAGGTGAAACACACACACTTACAGAGCAAACAGATCTTTGAGATCTATTTGATATTTAGATGCTATTTGGATAAATTGATAGATATAACCCGATAGATAGATATTAGGGGTGTAACGGTACAAAATAAAAATTCACCGTCGGTACGTACCTCTGTTTTTAAATGCAAGTGTGTGTGTGTGTGTGTGTGTGTGTGTGTGTGTGTGTGTGTGTGTGTGTTAAAAAAAATTATCTCCTTTTGAGAGAAATTCTTTAAGCTGGACATAAAATACATAAAAACAGAGGTGGCAGCGATTTCACGATTTAAGCGTGCTACAAATCATATTTTCGATATAGAGTGAGAAGCCACAGTGACACTGTGCTATTGTTTTTTTTTTTTTATATACCCTCTTGTTGTTTATATTTTCAAGTTTAATAAAAAAGGAATAAGAATAAAAAGTGACACTATGCTCAAAGTGTGAGGTGGGGACTAAACAAACATTTGTGAGGGAACTCAGATTTTAACTACTGTTGCGCCCTGGCTTTTTCAGTTAGGATCTCTCCTATTGCAATGCACAGTAACCTCTACTATTGTATGCTTATTAGCTAAACCTTCAGGTCAGTTCTATGACATAAATTGGCAACCTTAACAATGAAAATAACTGTTACATTTAATGTAAAAAAGAAAATCAAAGTTCACTTAAATGCTAACAAAACCCTGTTTTTCAAAAAGTTAACAAATCTGAATCTATGCTGGGGTGCCATGAGGCATTATTCAACCACCGGATCACTATTTGCACAAGATAACCTTGCACAAGCTACCATCATAAAGAAAGTTTTTGCACAATTTGTCCAACGGTTCCAAAGATACCACAGAGCGTTAGCTATGTGTGCTATCTGGTTTTACTTTGTAGCTCCAAGAATGTTCAGGTAGTTACTATCAATCATGGAGATTTTTGCAGTTTGCCACAAACTTTGACTGCCCCGGATTTCTCTCCCGCTCCATCTTGTATGAAAAAATAACAAGAATGAAGTTTAAACTAGCTATTTTCTACCTCAACACAATTACACAAATCCTGCCTTTTTACTCAGGTAAGCGTATTAAACAGTTTTACATTTAACATTTTATTTTACATTTACTTGATTTGTACACATGGAATAACATACAACTTAAAAGCAATATTGAAAAGCAATAAAACAAAATAGTCAATTAAATTAAATAAACTCCAGATGCGTCTTGTTTTTTTTTTTTGTAACCCCATTTTACAGGTAGGTGATAATAATAATAATAATAATAATAATAATAATAATAATAATAATAATAATAATAATACATGTGCACTAAACCGAAAGCCCTGTAATGAAACAGTGTGGTATGAATACGTGTACCATTAAACCCCTATACAGTATATATACCACATTGGCAAGCCTTTGCTCCCCACATGCATCAATGAGCCTTGGTCGCCCATGACCCTGCTAACGGTTCACCACTGTTCATTCATTGGACCACTTTTGATAGATACTGACCACTACAGACCAGGAACATCCCACAAGAGCTGCAGTTTTGGAGATGCTCTGACCCAGTCGTCTAGCCGTCACAGTTTGGCCCTTGTCAAAATCTCGCTCAAATCTTGCCCATTTTTCCTGCTTCTAACACATCAACTATTAGGACAACATTTTCACTTACTGCCTAATATATCCCACCCACTAACCGCTGCCATGATGAAGAGATACCAGTGTTATTCACTCAACGGTCATAATGTTATAATGTCATAATGTTATGCCTGATTAGTCTGTATATGTTTATATTATTTTTTTTTCGGCTTGTCCCATTAGGGGTCGCCACAGCAGATCATCCGTCTCCACACCCCACTGTCCTCTACATCTGTCTTTGTCACACCAACTACCTGCATGTCTTCTTTCATCACATCCATAAACCTCCTGCTTGGTCTTTCTCTTTTTCTCCTTCCTGGTGGCTCCATCCTCAGCATTCTCCTACCGATATAGCCCATGTACCTCCTCTGCACATGTCCAAACCATCTCAATCTCGCCTCCCTCACATTTTCTCAAAAAACGTCCTACATGCACTGTCCCTCTAATAAACTCATTTCTAATCCTGTCCATCCTTGTCACCCCCAACGAAAACCTTTACATCTTCAACTCTGCTACCTCCAGCTCCACTTCCTGTCTTTTACTCAATGCCACTGTCTCTAAACCATACAACATCGCAGGTCTCACCACAGTCCTATAAACTTTCCCTTTCACTCTCGCAGATACTCTTCTATCACAAATCACTCCTGCTATCACTCTTCTCCACCCACTCCACCCTGCCTGCACTCGTTTCTTCACTTCTCTAACACCGCTGACCCAAGGTACCTGAACTCCTTATATATATATATATATATATATATATATATATATATATATATATATATATATATATATATATATATATATATATATAAGGAGTTCAGGTACCTGGGGTCAGCGGTATATATATATATATATATATATATATATATATATATACAGTGAGGAAAATAAGTATTTGAACACCCTGCTATTTTGCAAGTTCTTCCACTTAGAAATCATGGAGGGGTCTGAAACTGTAATCGTAGGTGCATGTCCACTGTGAGAGACATAATCTAAAAAAAAAAATCCAGAAATCACAATGTATGATTTTTTAACTATTTATTTGTATGATACAGCTGCAAATAAGTATTTGAACACCTGAGAAAGTCAATGTTAATATTTGGTACAGTAGCCTTTGTTTGCAATTACGGAGGTCAAACGTTTCCTGTAGTTTTTCACCAGGTTTGCACACACTGCAGGAGAGATTTTGGCCCATTCCTCCACACAGATCTTCTCTAGATCAGTCAGGTTTCTGGCCTGTCGCTGAGAAACACAGAGTTTGAGCTCCCTCTAAAGATTCACTATTGGGTTTAGGTCTGGAGACTGGCTAGGCCACGCCAGAACCTTGATATGCTTCTTACAGAGGCACTCCTTGGTTATCCTGGCTGTGTGCTTCAGGTCATTGTCATGTTGGAAGACCCAGCCTCGACCCATCTTCAATGCTCTAACTGAGGGAAGGAGGTTGTTCCCCAAAATCTCGCAATACATGGCCCCGGTCATCCTCTCCTTAATACAGTGCAGTCGCCCTGTCCCATGTTCAGAAAAACACCGCCAAAGCATGATGCTACCACCCCCATGCTTCACAGTAGGGATGGTGTTCTTGGGATGGTACTCATCATTCTTCTTCCTCCAAACATGTTTAGTGAAATTATGACCCAAAAATTCTATTTTGGTCTCATCTGACCAAATGACTTTCTCCCATGACTCCTCTGGATCATCCAAATGGTCATTGGCAAACTTAAGACGTGCCTGGACATGTGCTGGTTTAAGCAGGGGAACCTTCCGTGCCATGCATGATTTCAAACCATGACGTCTTAGTGTATTACCAACAGTAACCTTAGAAACGGTGGTCCCAGCTCTTTTCAGATCACTGACCAGCTCCTCCCATATAGTTCTGGGCTGATTTCTCACCTTCTTTAGGATCATTGAGACCCCACGAGGTGAGATCTTGCATGGAGCCCCAGTCCGAGGGAGATTGACAGTCATGTTTAGCTTCTTCCATTTTCTAATGATTGCTCCAACAGTGGACCTTTTTTCACCAAGCTGCTTGGCAATTTCCCTGTAGCACTTTCCAGCCTTGTGGAGGTGTACAATTTTGTCTCTAGTGTCTTTGGACAGCTCTTTGGTCTTGGCCATGTTAGTAGTTGGATTCTTACTGATTGTATGGGGTGGACAGGTGTCTTTATGCAGCTAACGACCTCAAACAGGTGCATTTAATTTAGGATAATAAATGTAGTGGAGGTGGACATTTTAAAGGCAGACTAACAGGTCTTTGAGGGTCAGAATTCTAGCTGATAGACAGGTGTTCAAATACTTATTTGCAGCTGTATCATACAAATAAATAGTTTAAAAATCATATATTGTGATTTCTGGATTTTTTTTTTAGATTATGTTTCTCACAGTGGACATGCAGCTACGGTGACAATTTCAGACCCCTCCATGATTTCTAAATGGGAGAACTTGCAAAATAGCAGGGTGTTCAAATACTTATTTTCCTCACTGTATATATATATATATATATATATATATATATATATATATATATATATATATATATATATATATATATATATATATAATCAGACAAAATTTAGCATCTGAGAGGATTAGATGACAGAATCAGATGAAAGGAGAATGAAATGTGTCTGAAAGAATCGGGCAAGAGGTAATTAGATGAGAATAAAACAGACAGAATAAAGAATCACATGTGAGAAAAGAATCAGAAGAGAGGCAAAAGATTTACTTGAAACAGACAATAAGATAGGGTGAGAATCAGACATGAAGAAAATCAGATAATAAACAATCAGATAGAGAGTAAGAGAGAGAGAGAGAGAGAGAGAGAGAGAGAGAGAGAGAGAGAGAGAGAGAGAGAGAGAGAGAGAGAGAGAGAATCAGATAAGGGAGTATCAAATAGAGAGAGAATCACATAGAAAGAGAATTACATAGAGGATCAGATAGAGAGGGAATCAGACAGTTAGGAAGATTTAGATGAGGGAGAATGAGCGCAAGAGAGGATCAGATAAACTAAACTAAACAAACACTGGCTTTGTTGTTAAGAGAGAACAATAATTATCATCATTATCATTTCTTCATTGTTCACATTGTTCATTATTCTTTTATAACAATTCTCCAAAGACTCTTTAGTCTAGTGTCTAGTTTAGTGTGTGTGTGTGTGTGTGTGTGTGTGTGTGTGTGTGTGTGTGTGTGTGTGTGTGTGTGTGTCTGAGAGAGCAGGTCTTAATGTGACTCATCACTTTTAATTGAACCCAATGAAGACTAATCATGTCAAACTTCACCCTAAAGTCGTTAGCTTAATTAGAGTCATTTCAAAGTTTGAGACGTGAGCAGAAATGTTATACACGTGATAACGCTTCCCTGCTCAGGCTTAAACATTTTTTTTTTACTGTTAATGAATTTGTTTATTTCAGTTCTTTTTTAACATTAGTATGAAGCAGTTATTATTATTTGTTATTCTTTTCCCCCTAAGTGCAGTTTAATTTAAATAATAAAGTGAAATCCTGCGTAATGAAGAGTCTGTAAACTGTAAAAGAACAATTTCATCCTCTGCGTGTCTCTATTTCACTCGTCACCATTGTGCTAATCATTCGGATTTTGGCTGTTAGTACAGTCTATTTTAACCTCATTACCATTCATGTCCTGTTAGCTAATAACAACTCAATTTACCATCACTCTCACCTACAGCTTGGCCTTTGGTCTCTCAATCTGTATTAGCCAATAAAGAGCAATAAGCCATCCTGAAATAAGCACTGTGTTAGAAAAGGCACTCGGGTGGTGTAGTACAAAGAATGAGTAAATAACAATAAATATTAGGCTGCAGATTCTTTGAATGCAATAGCGGTGACTTACGCAAATCTTTTGTGGCGCTTTTTTTCATGCTTGTAATGCAGCTTCCGTCAATTGTTGTTTGTTTTGGGAAGTTTCTTAGTACAGTTTTCTCTTTAGATAGTGAAATGCTTCACAGTTTTTCTTAGTTCTCTATACTTCAGTTTTTCTATCAATGGGTAGAGGTTCACTTGGGGTCCAGAGCTTTGGTGGCTCATCTTTGTAGGTTTTGTAAATTCCAATTGAACCTTCAGATTTTTACTGCTGACGAGTGGCATTTTCTCTCAACTTTTGCTCTCAAAGTCTTTTTCAAATGTGGTGTTACTGACTGTTGTTTTTTGGTTTTTTCTTTACAACTCTTACAATGTAATTTGTACAAAGTGTTACAATGTTATAAAGTGTTTTCTTTCTTCTTTTATAATTGTTGTATTGACCATTGTGGCAGCGGGGGCATGGCCGAGCGCCGGTTTGTGAATGGAGGGCGAGGCCAGGAGCAGGTAGACACCAGAATGCCTCACCTGAAGGGAATAATGACTAATGAGTGTTCTCTCTCTTGCAGTGATCGGAGAGGGCATTTAAGTTGGAGCGCGAGGATGTGTGTGGGTGTGTGTGCGAGAGAATGTGTGACTGAGGCACTGAGCACCGGATAAAAAGAAAAGTTATAAATAAAGAGACTTTGTGGATTCTGAGACTGTCCTGTCGTAGCGTTCCTTTCATTGAGCCTTACACTCTCTCCCACAGTGGTGGCAAAACCCAGGAAACGTGAACACAGGACGGAAAAGATGGAATTGTCACCATTGGCAGAGGTAGTGAAGGCACTTGCCAAGCTCCAACAAACCCAACACCAGGCCCTTCTCCAGGTGCATGCCGAGCAGGAACAGCGGTTTGAGGAAGTGGTGCCGAAACCCGGGACTGAAAGAGGAGTTTGTCACCAGGGAGACTACGCCATGGAGGGAGCGGGACCAGGTCAACGAGGAGTGCTGCAGCCGCTGCAGTGCCAACTGCGTCCTGTGCGGCGGGATGGGACGGCCATCAAAAACAGGCACTCCATTGTCTGCCACACCTCTTTAGGAAAGTCCAGATGGCGGTGTACCCAGGGACAGGCAGTTTCTCTCTCTCGCTTCCACCCCCCCCAGACACCTGCCCGCTCCTTGGATTCTGGGAGCACCCTTCGCCACCTTCGACCTCTTGTGCCGCTGGCGGGGGGGATTAGCTGGCCTGAGTATGTGCTAGCGGGTCGCGAGTGGAGGGTGGAGCCAGACGGAACGAGCGGTAAGAAACACCTGCAGCTGATGAGAGTATTCAGTGCGCTCTGTTTCAGAGAAAGTCACCAAGCAGAGAGACGAGAGAAAGGGTCGCCGAACAGGGACTAAGCGCGAGCGGGTCCCGGTGGAAGTACGTGTTGGTCGGCGAGTGATCTCGGGCAGACGCGAGAAAAGGTGTGCCAGTCTGCGAGGAAACTCAGGCAGGCGCTAAGAGAGAAAGCGGGCGATCCGTGAGTAAGACGGGCGGACGCCAAAGGAAGTGCGTGCCGATCTGGGAGGGGAAAGGTTGGGACGGAAAGGCATCCCGAACCGCGAGTGTGTGGGTTCAGAAGAGTGGGATCAGTGAGTTTGTTACAACCATGTCTAATCCTTTTTCAATGGCACTGATCTAATTTTCTTAATTTCTTAATTTCTCTTTAAAATGGCTTTTCACAAAGAGGTTATATTAACTGTTCTAACAACAAATGTAGTCTTCACAGGTGAAAACCACAGCTCAAACAAAGAGTACTGTAGACATTTGAGGATATACATTTTTTATGCAATCAATCTACAATGATGCCACTGTGAAACATTGAACACCTCTCAGTCTCAGTCACATGTTCCAAACTTTTTGCATAGAATAAAAGAAAAGGCTAGTTTGAAATAAAATATGCTGTATTTCATGTACAGTGTATATATATATATATATATATATATATATATATATATATATATATATATATATATATATATATATATACATACAGTGAGGAAAATAAGTATTTGAACACCCTGCTATTTTGCAAGTTCTCCCACTTAGAAATCATGGAGGGGTCTGAAATTGTCATCGTAGGTGCATGTCCACTGTGAGAGACATAATAAAAAAAAATAAATCCAGAAATCACAATATATGATTTTTAAACTATTTATTTGTATGATACAGCTGCAAATAAGTATTTGAACACCTGTCTATCAGCTAGAATTCTGACCCTCAAAGACCTGTTAGTCTGCCTTTAAAATGTCCACGTCCACTACATTTATTATCCTAAATTAGATGCACCTGTTTGAGGTCGTTAGCTGCATAAAGACACCTGTCCACCCCATTCACTCAGTAAGAATCCAACTACTAACATGGCCAAGACCAAAGAGCTGTCCAAAGACACTAGAGACAAAATTGTACACCTCCACAAGGCTGGAAAGGGCTACGGGGAAATTGCCATGCAGCTTAGTGAAAAAATGTCCACTGTTAGAAAATGGAAGAAGCTAAACATGACTGTCAATCTCTCTCGGGCTGGGGTTTAATGCAAGATTTCACCTCGTGGGGTCTCAATGACACTAAAGAAGGTGAGAAATCAGCCCAGAACTACACGGGAGGAGCTGGTCAACGGCCTGAAAAGAGCTGGGACCACCGTTTCCAAAGTTACTGTTGGTAATACACTAAGACGTCATGGTTTGAAATCATGCATGGCACGGAAGGTTCCCCTGCTTAAACCAGCACATGTCCAGGCACGTCTTAAGTTTGCCAATGACCATTTGGATGGTCCAGAGGAGTCATGGGAGAAAGTCATGTGGTCAGATGAGACCAAAATAGAACTTTTGGGTCATAATTCCACTAAACATGTTTGAAGGAAGAAGAATGATGAGTAACATCCCAAGAACACCATCCCTACAGTGAAGCATGGGGGTGGTAGCATTATGCTTTGGGGGTGTTTTTCTGCACATGGGACAGGGCGACTGCACTGTATTAAGGAGAGGATGACAGGGGCCATGTATTGCGAGATTTTGGGGAACAACCTCCTTCCCTCAGTTAGAGCATTGAAGATGGGTCGATGCTGGGTCTTCCAACATGACAATGACCCGAAACACACAGCCAGGATAACCAAAGAGTGGCTCTGTAAGAAGCATATCAAGGTTCTGGCGTGGCCTAGCCAGTCTCCAGACCTAAACCCAATAAATAATCTTTGGAGGGAGCTCAAAGTCCGTGTTTCTCAGTGACGTGTAGTGGACGTGGACATTTTAAAGGCAGACTAACAGGTCTTTAAGGGTCAGAATTCTAGCTGATAGACAGGTGTTCAAATACTTATTTGCAGCTGTATCATACAAATAAATAGTTTAAAAATCATATATTGTGATTTCTGGATTTTTTTTTTAGATTATGTCTCTCACAGTGGACATGCACCTACGATGGCAATTTCAGACCCCTCCATGATTTCTAAGTGGGAGAACTTGCAAAATAGCAGGGTGTGTGTGTGTGTGTATATATATATATATATATATATATATATATATATATATATATATATATATATATATATATATATATATATATATGTGTGTGTGTGTGTGTGTGTGTGTGTGTGTGTGTGTGTGTATATATATATATATATATATATATATATATATATATATATATATATATATATATATATATATATATATATATATATACACACACACACAAAGTTGGAGGCACACAATAGTGCAGGATGTCTTCAGATTTGGTAGCATTTAATTTTTCCTTCACTTCTACTAGGAGACCCAAACTTGTGCCTTGAACATATGGTTTACATGGGTTGGAGTGAAAGATATTTAGTTAACTGATATAGAGCATAGACCTCACCCTACATCAGTACCTGACTTTACTAACTCCCTATGTGTGTGCATTTCTATGCACACACTCCAAAATCCAGTAGAACATTTGAAATGTTCTGGAATTTTATAACTAGTTTTCATGTAGGTCTAGTACATATAATAAAGACCTTAAATATAATTTTATGTAGCACCACATAAAAATCTCATAACCATATGTAGGACAGAGTTTAATGTTTATGCAGTATATAAATGTTAAGTGTTGTTGATTGAACTTTTGTGTGTATGTTTCTGTTGTAGTTCACTTGATTCTCTCTGAATGTTTGAAGTATAATTTACTTTAAAACCCTTTCTTTGTGTAACTTTGCACCTTGAGGTTTGATCATCCATTGGAAGTGGTTGACGTTGTGTCGAATTTGTGTGAGCAGGAAAAAAGAAAACGAAAGAGAACAAGAAAAGAAAGAAAGAAAGAAAGAAAGAAGGAAAGAAAGAAAGAAAGAAAGAAAGAAAGAAAGAAAGAAAGAAAGAAAGAAAGAAAGAAAGAAAGAAAGAAAGAAAGAAAGAAAGAAAGCATTTAAAAACTTTGACCTTCAGTGTTCAGAAGATATAAAATTAATGTTAGTTTTTTTTAAACTTACACACACAAGCACGCACACAAGCACACACGCACACTGCCTCGATATGATGTTTTACTGTTCTTGCTCCACTCATCCAAAAATAACAGAATTTTTGGTGCATTATATTTCCTTCACATTAACTTTTCAGCATATTACAGGTCACAAATGGGCTCTTTAAAACAATTAGATTAAAACAATGAGGCATCATTAGCACCAACAGCCTTTCGGCCCTGACATTTCCTCTTACAAGTTTCATGCATTGATCTCACACCAGAGGTGTACACTGGCCAATGTATTGAGGCCAGATATTCATGGAAAGTAAATGACATTGCTTACACACACACACACACACACACATCTATAAAGTGGACTAATGAAGTATGTGGTCAGTATCAAATTCCTTGCATGCACACACACACACACACACACACACACACAGAGAGAGAGAGAGAGAGAGAGAGAGAGAGAGAGAGAGAGAGAGAGAGAGAGAGAGAGAGCGCAGATTTTAGTTAAGACACATTCATTATGGTTGAAAGCTAATTAATCACTTGTCCGTTACATTTCCCTAGGCTCCTGTAAACGAGTCTGCATCTTCATCATGGCAAGTCACGGAGGACATCTATAAACTTCCACCCCGCACATCTGCTTTATTACACCACTGTGATGTAAGGAACAATAGAAATCTATGTTTTTGCTACAAAACTTTTGAAAAACATCTTAAGGTGTTTTTTTAAACAAGAGGTCAGAGGCCAAGCTGTACGTTATATTAAAAGTTGATTGAGTTCTGTAATTAGGCATAAGGATATAAAATATTAATTGAACACATTTCCACATTGTAGTACTGATGAAGTTTGTAATCAAGCACATGTTAAACTGAAATAATGTCAATCCCCCACTTGGCTACTGTCTTTCTCCACTGACTGTGTCCACTGTCTATCTTCACTGTCTCTGTCCACTG
The DNA here is from genome assembly GCF_946808225.1 of Silurus aristotelis. Classification (NCBI taxonomy): domain Eukaryota; kingdom Metazoa; phylum Chordata; class Actinopteri; order Siluriformes; family Siluridae; genus Silurus; species Silurus aristotelis. The sequence continues at coordinate 13,977,259 of NC_139582.1, forward strand.
TCTATCTTCACTCTCTGTTTCCTCTGTCTATATTCACTTTCTGTCTCCACTGCCTGTGTCCAGTGTCTGTTTCCTCTGTCTATCTTTAATGTCTGTTTCCACTGTGTGTATCCCCTATCTGTGTCCACTGTCCATCTTCACTGTCTGTTTCCTCTGTCTATCTTCACTGTCTGTTTCCTCTGTCTATCTTCACTGTCTGTTTTCACTGTGTGTATCCACTATCTGTGTCCACTGTCTAGCTACATCCATTCTCTTAGTCTACTGTTTAAGTCCAGATTCTATTTCATTGTCTGGTTCCACTGTCTGAGTCCACTGTCTATCTTCACTCTCTATCTCCACTGTTTAAGTCCACTGTCTGACTCCACTAAGTCTACTTTCTGTCTCCACTCTCTGTATTTACTGTATTATTCTGTCTCCACTGTTTAAGTCCACTGTCTGAGTCCACTGTCTTTTCATTGTCTATTACTGTCTCCCCTGTTTATGTAATAACATTTATACTGTTGTGTTGTTTAATTATTGTAATAACAGAAAATCAGCAAAAGGAAAGTTGAAAGAAAGACAGATAACAAGGTAGATAGAAAGGCACACAGGCAGATATTATCACACATACTACAACAGACACACAAAGTGATGTTTTTGGTAAGGTGACCTGCAGACAGAAGTTTAATCTTCACTCTGTGTGTGTGTGTGTGTGTGTGTGTGTGTGTGTGTGTGTGTGTGTGTGTGTGTGTGTGTGTGTGTGTGTGTGTGTGCGTGTGTGACTAAGAGAGAGAGAAAAGTGAGAGAGAGCAGACTGATAATCCACCATGTGTGTGTATAAAGAAGAGTGGGTATCTGTTAATTCCTAATCCTAGGTTCTTCCACACCACCCCACTGCTACGGTCTCTCCACTGGCTTGCTGTAGCTGCATGCATCAGATTTTAAACACTGATGTATTCATACAGAACCAAAAACAAACCAAAAAGATAGTTCAGTAAAGTATAAACAACCCTGCCCCTTAGGTGTCATAAAGTCCTAACAGATCTTCTTCTTCTTCTTCTTCTTCTTCTTCTTCTTCTTCTTCTTCTTCTACTTCTTCTTCTTCTTCTTCTTCTTCTTCTTTAGGCTTCTCCAATTAGGGGTCGCCACAACAGATCACCTGTCTCCATACGCCCTGTCCTCTACATCTGCCTCTTTCAACCAAACTACCTGCATGTCTTCCCTCACCACATGCATAAACCTCCTCCTTGGCCTTTCTCTTTTCCTTCTTCCTGGTAGCTCCATCCTCAGCATTCTCCTATCGATACACCCCTTGTCCATCCTATGCACATGTCCAAATCATTTCAATCTTGCCTCCCTTACCTTGTCTCCAAAACATCCTACATGCGCTGTCCCTTTAATAAACTCATTTCTCATCCTGTTCAACCTCATCACTCCCAACGAAAACCTCTTCAGCTCTGCTACCTCCAGCTCCACCTCCTGTCTTACAACATACAACATCGCAGGTCTCACCACAGTCCTATAAACTTTCCCTTTCACTCATGCAGATACCCTTCTATCCCAAATCACTCCTGACAATCTTCTCCACCCACTCTACCTTGCCTAAAAATCTTTTCTTTACTTCTCTAACACACTCTCCATTACTTTGCACTGTTGACCCCAGGTACCTGAGCTCGTCCACCTTCTCCACCTCTTTTCTCTGCAGCCGCACCACTCTACTGCCCTCCCTCTCATTCGCATACATGTACTCTGTCTTACTCCTACTGACTTTCATTCCCCTATTCTCCTGCGTTCTCAACCTGCTTCCTTCTCTAATCACAAATAACATCATTTATTACACAAACTAGGTACACCTTTTACAACTTCATCTAACTAACTCCAGAAATTTTCTTCTTCTCCATCTCACAACCCACTTGTGGAGCATAAGCATTGATGACATTTATTATCACCCCTTCAACTTCCAGCTTCACGTTCATCAACCTATCAGAAACTCTTGTCACCTCCACTACACTCTTATTGTACTCGTCCTTAAGAATCACCCCTACACCATTTCTCTTTCTATCCACACCATGAAAGAACAGTTTAAACCCACCTCCAATGTTCCTGGCCTTACTCCCCTTCCACTTGGTCTCCTGAACACACAACATATCAACCTTTCTCCTCTCTGTTATATCAGCTAACTCTCTCCCTTTACCAGTCATTGTACCAACATTTAAAGTACCAACCCTAACCTCTACTCTCCTACACTTTGCCTTTCCCTGACATCTCTGTAGATGTCTTCCTCCTCTCCTTCTCCTCCTTCGTCCATCAGTCACCCAATTTCCACCGGTACCCTGTTGACTAACGATACCTGTGGCGGTCGTTGGTAGCCCGGGCCGGGACCGATCCGGTATGAATTTCTCTTTTGTGACCCACATATTTGATTTGGCACGTTTTACGCTGGATGCCCTTCTTAACGCAAACCTCCCCATTTATCCAAACTTGGGACCGGCACTAACAGTGCACTGGCTTGTGCAACCCTAATGGCTGGCTTAAAGTCATAACAGATCATTTACTATTATTTTTATTTTATTTGCTGATATTGGAAGAGCAGTAAACATTTTTGCAATGATAATTAGCTTTAATGTAAATAGAAAAAAACACTAGAGAGCTTCCTCTAAGAATGTGATGAGTTTTAACTTCCATCTAACTGACTTCCGGTGACGTCGTTTCCTGTGTTTGACTTGTTTGCCGCGAGTTTTGTGTTTGTATTTCTCTCGCCGTTTTCAAACTTTACTATCTACCTATCTATCCATTTTTTCTCTTTTAATAATCCTAAATTGTTGTTGTCTTCCTGCCTGTAGTCAGTTAACTCGACTATCACTAGTGTTGTCTATATTCATTGCCTCTCACTCATATCTCTGTATATTTAACTCTGTTCGTGATTATAAGCACTATGCCGGCTGTGTGTCTGACTTTGAGCGCAGATGAGGACTCTTTCGAGTTGCAAAAGGTGGCGTTAGAGATGGAACCATTTATAGTGCCTCTCTTAATGTTAGTCAAAGATTAGGATTCAGCTTTAAATCATTTGAAGTGCTCATCCTTAAAATTGTACGTTCAGACATACATAGAAAACTCGCTCTGGTCACCGTTTACAGACCCCCAGGGCCCTACGCTGATTTTCTTCAAGAATTTGCTTGTTTTCTTTCAGACCTCTTGATCGATTTTGATAAAGTGCTGCTTGTAGGAGATTTTAATATTCATGTAGATGATGTAAACAATGCTCTAGGATTATCATTTGTCGACTTATTAAACTCTTTTGGGGTTAAACAAAACGTCACCAGACCAACTCATCGCTTTAACCACACATTAGACTTAATAATATCTCACGGCGCAGACGTCACTGATATAGATATTTTACCTCAGAGTGATGACATCAAAGACCATTATCTTATACTGTACACACTACCGGTAGAGCAGATTAGCTGTGTTGCACCACGCTATCAACCTGGTAGGACTATTGTTCCAACCACTAAGGACAGATTCATAAATAACCTGCCTGATTTATCTCAATTTCAGACTAAACCCATAACTACTAATGATCTTAATAAAATGGCTAACAACATAGACCTTATCCTCACTAGCACATTAGACACCTTTGCCCCCATACAGTTAAAAAAGGTTAGAGAACAAGCACCTGCACCTTGGTATAATAGTCATATGCATGCCCTCAAGAGAACAGTCCGTAATCTGGAGAGAAAATGGAGGAAATCTAAATTGGAGGTATTTAGAATTGCGTATAAAGACAGTATGCTCAGCTACAGACAGGCGCTAAAAGCTGCTAGAGCTGAACATCTGAACGAACTCATAGAAAACAACAAAAACAATCCCAGGTTCCTTTTTTCTACAGTAGCTAAACTAACTACAAATCAGGGATCTGAAAATTGTGTTCCATCACAGTTTAGTAGTGAGGACTTTATGAATTTCTTCACTTCTCTGTTCTCTCTAGTGTTTTCCTGTGATAATACCTGATTATTTATTATTGTGGAGTTCAGCTGACAATGTGATTGCTGCTTTCCTCTAATATTCCACTAAACACTGGGGTTTGATTGCCTCTTGACTGGAGAGCTTGTTTGTGGACTCACGGCATTATTCCTGAAGTAAGTAACCTGACATTATAACATTACTGCGGACAACATCAATAGAATTAAATGAAATTATATAAAGTGTTTCTAAGCAAGTAGAAAAACAGAAAATTAAAAGAAGTCTTTATCCTCTGTGTGATTCTAACACAAAGACTCGCTTATCATCTCTGACAAAAAAAAAAAACAGAACATCTGTTCAGCCAAAAATTAAGGAACAGAAGATGTTAATAAATCTTAATGTTACACAAATTTCTAGAAGAAAATAGTAAGTGTTTGTGCATTAATGAGTTATGCAGATATAGAGCTAGTTATGTACGGTGCCTATCAAAACGATTTTATGAGACATATGCATGTTCCTTTGTTTATATAGTACTTTTGCTACAGCAAAAGGCAAAAACACAAGGATTGGACAGTGAGTTACTGGAAGAAAATTCTGTGGACAGTTGAGTCTAAATCTGATGTCTCTACCAGAGAAACTTATGTAAGACGTAGAACAGATGAGAAGTTCTTAGCAGACTGCCTTAAACCCATAGTTAAATATGGAGGTGGATGCTTAGTGGTTTGGTGTTGTTTTTGAGCAGGACAAGTTGAAGACATTTTGGCTGAAGGCTGAACCAGCTGTAAGAATTACAGACTGCCTCAACCCTGATTCCACCCTACGCTATATCAAAATAAGCTCAACTGCAAAACGGCTTACATTTCACAAAAGTAGTTATGTAGAATTTCAGTTGTATCAATCAGAATCATAGACATTGAATTGAATCAGTCTGGGAGAAGCAGCAAGCCCCAAGGACTATCTCTAACCAAAAGATATCTGAGACCATGATTATCATTCACACAATACCCCTTCCTGACCTGCTGGGGGGCCGGCACCAGCAAAGTTGCGAATACTGGTGATTACCACCTGCTGACCTCCGCCCCCGAGAATGGTCTTCCCCAGCCTTTTGTTTCCTCACGCATGTCCTATATCTAATTTACATTTAAAGGAAACTTCGGTCTATACTTCAAAGGGAAGAACAATATAAAATATCTGGGCAGAGTTTTCTCTGGGTTCTTTCTGACTTCGATGAACCCAAAGTGCTTCGTGTATTTTGTCACTGCTACGCTGTTATAAACTTCTTCATTACGATCTTCGTTGTCCTCATCATTTTTTCTTACATTGGCGAGCCAGCCAGGAGGGATTTCCGGAAAAAAAAAAAAAAAGCAGGGAAAGGTAAGAAAACAGTTTCTTTCTTCTATGCTTTCATTTTATTTCAGGGAACCCCCTCGTTTAAAAAACCTAGAAAAGAAAGATTTTAAGGGCAAGAAAAATATTTAGTTTATTCAGTATAAGCAGGAGGAGTTCTTAAGCCTATTCTGTACATTTCTGTGTAATATTCTAACGGAACTGAATCAGCCTGACGTAATATGGCGGCAGAGTTGTATTGGAATTGTATTGTTTCTAAAGTAACTGAAGCAAAGTGCTTAAGTTTCTAAGTTTTAAAGTAATTGAAACTTTCTGTGAGAGTACTATTACAGTTTCTGACGTAAGTGAAACTGGTACTAGTGTAAAGAGCGCGACGAACAGCGGCTCTGTAAAGTTTAAACAGTAACCCGAAATACTGTGATGTGTCCGACGCACTGTGACACTGTTTTAAACTCATGTTTTAAGCCCGAAGTACTGTGGCTAAGTACACTGGTTCAGGTTATAACGTGGTACTGTGACAGCGTAATATTTTGAACAGTTAGTTTGAATTATTTCAGAGGTTTAATCGGTAAATAGACTCACGGCTATTTTTAGGCAACTAGATAACGTGTGGGAAAAAACGCGGTAATAACAGTTTTGTCCGACGGACTGTGACACTGTTTTAAACACATAGTGTGGTTTTGTCTTGTATTGTGACAGTGTTGCATTTATAACTGTGTTATATTGCTGACGTTTAACAACTATTGTTACGGTGAATAAATAGACTAACAGGTATCTTAAAGTATCTACATAACGGGTAGTTATAACTTTGGAGTATTTTGGAAATGGAAGAGCTGATTATTAAGTACATCGCTAAACACGGCTCACAGGGGATGTATGATGGAATAGAGAAGGTTGGTGATAAGCCTTATGAATGGGCTGTTTCTAAGTTTGAAACTCATCCTAAGATGCCTAGGAACAAAAAAGGAAAAATTGCAAATGCCCTTCAGGGAGTTTTTGCCTCCTATTAGGTAACCAGGAGGAAGCTAGATGAGCTTGAGTCTGAAAATAAGCAACTTCTTTCTAGAGTCAGTATCGGAGACGTTTATACAAAAAATTACCAAATCACTGAAACTATATGGAAAGAAGAAAAGGACAGAATGCAGAAAGAGATCGCATTTCTGAAAACTAACAACAGTATGCTCAAATCATCTGTTGAATCCTTGTTTAATGATTTGGAGGAATCTAATGCTGCCTGTCAGTTTCTGATAAATAATGGCAGAATTGAGGAAAATCCCAGTAAAAGGTTGGTAGATGTTGCATTGTGTAACCGAGTTCCAGGAATATTAAATTTGCAGAAAGACAGTAATGAGGGTTTGGCGAGAGAGTCTCAGTTACTTAATAGTAAAGACTCTGACTTTACAGTTAAATTTCCAGTAGCACCAATTCACGTCACTACAACTGTGAGAGCTAATGAAGGAGGGGAGGAGCCAATGGTTTCGACTCTGGTCAGAGGTTTTAGCCCCAATGAATTAGAAACCGTGATTAAGAATATTGGGAAATTTGATCCTGTAAATCAGGATCCCTTAGATTTTCTGAAAAACCTGGAACGATATGCCGACATTTACAAATGTACGGATGGTGACACATGCATTTTGTTAACCCTTTGTTTGCCTGACACCTTGTCTGGAGCCTTAACTCAGAAAGTAAAGGACAGAAATGCAAATAAGTTCGAGAGGAAACAGGCACTGCTTGAAGTGTTAGGGCTGATGTCAGTTAACTGGGATAAAATAGCTGACATTCACATGCAAGAAGGGGAGCACCCAGTGGCATTTTCTGAGCGATTATTTGATGCCTTTAAAACTTTTAGTGGCAATCCTGATATTACTCAGAATGATGTTAGCTTCAAATCAGCCTTGATTAAGAAATGTGATCCCCTCACACACTCTGCTATAGCGATGCATGTGACACATTTATCTGAATACAATGACATTATTACTAAGATGATACAGTTTTACAGTAGTAATTCTAGTTCAAAGATGTCTCATCCTGTATCGGCACTAGGTGTTGAGAATCCAGATTTTAAGACCGCGGAAGAATGTGAGCAATTGAAGTTGCATCATAAGCAAAGTAAATTTTGTTCCTTTTGCCACAAGATTGGCCACGTAGTCCACAAATGCTGGTCTTTAGGAAAGGGACGTCCACCACCCTATTTCCTTCGACGCAGAAATATGCATTCTGATAACCCAGATCAGGTAACTGTGCATCTAAAAAAAAACTTTATGTGAACTCACGGCAGTATTCAATAAGGCTATGGGGTCTGTAGTAAAATGGTTAGCTGTCTCCTAAGAGTAAAAACTCTGTTTGCTAATGTTGCCTTGGTTAACGACTTACTGCATTTTATGCCTTTCGGTCCCGACAAAGATTCCCGACAAAGATATTGAGTTAAAAGCAACTTTGAAATTAAGCTTATATTGTTAAAATTACAGTCCTTGCAGTTGTTCTTATGGCAACATATGCTATAAGTTACACATGTAACAAACATAGATGTAGACTAATGTGAATTTAGCTGGTGTTGAACAGTTGTTAATGTGCTCAGGTGCATTAAGGCTAATGTAGCTAAAGTTTCTACTGTTGTGTATTCATTTAGATTAATTGTTATCCTGTAGTTGTTAATGCACTGTAATACATTTACACCAAAGTAGTTAAAAATTGTTGCATAAGACTGGATTTGGGGTTGAATTGTAGCCTTTAGGCCTTTCAGAGCTGTAAATGTTAACTATAATCAGTAATCTTATGTTGGAGATTTAAACTACAATTTGATAATGATCTAGCTAAGTTTTGTACTATTAGCCATGTTTTAAAGTGACTGCTGACAAGCTAAGATAAGAGGAAAGGTCTAAGTTTGTATGTCGATAGAAACCGCTGAGCTAATAGAACAATTATTTAGTCATTAGATTATTCAATGTGTGTGTGTTAACTATGTTGAACCAATCTCTCAAGGTGGATTTGTATGGGTTATTTCTACCATAAGTAACACCAACAATGCCACAGTAAAGCTTAGAGTTAACTGCTGAATTTTAACATGTAATGCTTCTCCCACAGCATTTAGAGGTGCTGCAGCTTCAACTTAAGTGATGCTTTGGTAATGGGCTGTCATCGCATTCAATGTTTATTTATTGTTAATGTGTCCAGTGTTTTCAGAGGAAACTCCAGATACACTGAGAACTTTTATGTGTGAAAAGGGGAGGCGGGCAATTGTTTCTGTTTCCCTGAGTTTTTCAGAATCACCAAACAAAAATGGCTGAACGGATGGTAGCATTGTCCTTTCCAGTGACGAGAATGATGCAAGAATACGCAGAGCTACAACCACTTCCTGCTGGTTCGGTGAAGACGAGACCATATCAACAGACATCATTCGAACCAGAAGAGCAATTAGTTTGATAAAAAAATATCCCAGAATTGTTTTTTTCCTATTCCGGTTTAATTTGGGATGTAACTTTTAAGATCACTGTATGTATGTTATATTATTTATCATTGGCCAAATATTATTTTGTATGTGTTCCATGTTAAGATGTCAGATTTCAGACAATTCTAAGATCACTATAGGACATTCCCATTGTTTATGAAAGACTTTACTGTTTGTCTATGTAATTTTCCTATTTTTGACAGTGTATTATGTTCTATTGTATTTTTTTTATGTTAAGATGTCAGATTGCGTATGATTCAATATTCAATGTAGGATGCCTCTATTGGTTATGATGGTTCCTGAAGGCCTCTATTCCAAACCCAGATTAAATTTTACATATAGCCAAATATTTTATAGAGATATGTCTAATACGTTTGATCAATTGGATGAAACAGGTGTGCCTAAATTGATGACCCAATGATGGATAAGATTTTACATATAACAAAAATTTTAGTAGAAACCTGCATTGTAAGCATGCCGAATGGGATGAAGCGATAACCGGTGTGCATGAGGTGAATGTTCCAATGACGGGTAAGATTCTCTGAGGGCCGAAGGAGGACAACCTAAGGCAGGGCTTCACCGCCACTGGGCACCTGCCTAAGACAGGAGGTGTAATCTGTGTAAAGGGAGTGGATGTGATGCTTCAGGGCCAAAAGCATCAAAGGGGGGACTGTAAGAATTACAGACTGCCTCAACCCAGATTCCACCCTACGCTATATCAAAATAAGCTCAACCACAAAACGGCTTACATTTCACAAAAGTAGTTATGTAGAATTTCAGTTGTATCAATCAGAATCATAGACATTGAATTGAATCAGTCTGGGAGAAGCAGCAAGCCCCAAGGACTATCTCTAACCAAAAGGTATCTGAGACCATGATTATCATTCACACAATACCCCTTCCTGACCTGCTGGGGGGCCGGCACCAGCAAAGGTGCGAATACTGGTGATTACCACCTGCTGACCTCCGCCCCCGAGAATGGTCTTCCCCAGCCTTTTGTTTCCTCACGCATGTCCTATATCTAATTTACATTTAAAGGAAACTTCGGTCTATACTTCAAAGGGAAGAACAATATAAAATATCTGGGCAGAGTTTTCTCTGGGTTTTTTCTGACTTCGATGAACCCAAAGTGCTTCGTGTATTTTGTCACTGCTACGCTGTTATAAACTTCTTCATTACGATCTTCGTTGTCATCATTTTTTCTTACACAGCTGACTACCATTCCATACTTTAACGGTATGCAATTCCACCTGAACTGCAGCTACCTGAAACCAACCTCACTGTACAACAAGACAGGTATGCACACCAAAATGGGTTATTTACAGAGCAAACATAAGTACAGCCAAAACCTTCTGAACCACTCTGGAATGAACTGGCTTAAAATGTCAGAAAGAAATATACAACTAGTAAAGCACACGTTTGGTAAGTTTTACAAGAGGCATTTGCAATATCATTCTTTGGTATCACCTGGTAACATGTACCTTTATGTCTTTATCTGTGAGTATTTCCCTGGTGCTCCACCAGGGTGGCATCGTTGGATTCAATTTACCATGCTAGCCTTCACCCCTGCTTTGTGGACTCACAGCTGAAAATGTCCTACCTAAATTTAAATGTTAACTATTCCTGACAAAAGTGGGCCACATACACAATTTAAATATATTTGGAAAGAAGACACTTTGGACTTTACTCTCCATCAAAGTTTATAATGCTCAAAAATATAATGTTAGGATGGATGCAATGCGTGCAGAGGAAAGCTGCGTGCGCATTGTCATCGAATCCCAAATGACACCGAGATAGGTGGTTCTCCATGATGGAGAGAGCACACTCTTCAAGCTGAAACCCCAGCTCCTTCATGTGAGTGAAAATGACATCTTGATGCTGGACCGCTAATTGCTCTGATTGAGCTAATATCAACCATTTGTCGATATAATTTAGAATACGGATGCCCTGAAGTCTCAGTGGAGCCAGAGCCACATCGACACACTTCATGAGGGTGTGCGGTGACAGGGCAATGCCAAACGGAAGGACCCGATATTGGTACACTTTGACCCCGAAAGTGAACCTCAGGAACTTCCTGTGAGAAGGATTTACTTTGACAAACCAATCCTTGGATCTGATCTGAGACACAACTTGCTTGAGGGTCAGCATCTTAAATCGAAGCATCATAAAAGAGCGGTTCAGCTGACGTAGATCTAGGATAGGACACAACCCACTGTCCTTTTTGGGAACTAGGAAGTACCAGTTGTAGAACCACCTTGATGGCCTCCTTCCTCGGTAGAGTGTCTACATCTTGTTCTAGGACCAGAGCCTGCTCGTCTCTCACCAGAGTAGGAGAGAGCCTATTAAATCGGGACAGGCGAGACCCGAACTGAATTGTATAGCTTCGCTCTACAGTGCGCAGGACCACCTGGGACACGTCTGGCAAAGCAATCCAGGCTGCCAGGTTCTCCCTTAAAGGTATCTGTTAGATACCCTTAAAGGTGCTGGTTATGACAGATGTTTTTTACCAAGAATAGAGCAAGAGCAATGGGTGGAAACCGTAGCCCAGGTTCTAGTCGTGGAATGGTTTTATAAGATTGGCATCCCTAGGCGCTTCCATTCTGATCAGGGCCATAATTTTGAGTCCTCATTAGTACAACAGCTTTGTCCACTGTATAAGGTGTAAATGTCCCGCACTAGCCCTTAACATCCAGTGGGGAATGGGCAGTGCAAGCACTTTAATAGGACATTGCACAACCTATTGTGCGCTCTGCCGGTGCCAGCAAAGTGGACTAGGCCTCATGCCTCCCACAAGTGTTGTTCTGCTACAACTACCTATCATTAAGCGACTGGCAAATTCCCATATTTTTTAATGTTTGTTTCAAGTTTAATTTTTTTAGAATTGTTCCTTGAGGAGATATACTTAAATGCAGAAAGATGAGGGGTGTACTCACGTTTTTGAGATACTGTACATCCGGGAGTTGTATGAGAAGCTGCCCTAGACTTTCATAGTCATTTTAAAAAAATTTCAATTTTTTTCTCCCTGTGGAAGTTCTTGGCTACACTGCACACACACACACACACACACACACACACACACACACACACACACACACACACACACACACAGTGAAAAAAATGCCACACTATGTCTGATTTCTGATAAACAAAAAACAATATTATTTTTTATTATTGAGTTAAAATCTGTGTATTTAATTCTATATCTTCACAATGTCGAAACTGCCATGTCCTCATATCATCATTTGGTCCTTGCAAATCATCACGTTTGCTGTTGTTTACTGCACATCATGATTCAGAGCTGTTTTTCCAAAAAACGTTCACGGTAAAAGAAGCGATAACAAAAGGAGATTGATTGACTCGGCACATTGAGAGGCCAGGTGTCGCTACGAATCCTTCACACACTGCATTTAAATGCTAATCGCTCTGCCGCACGTCCCGGATAAACCTTTAAATGCACACACAAACACATGCAGAGTGACATGAATACTTACAACACAAACAAATAAAAACAACACAAAAAGATTAAAATTATAAAATCAGAGTAGGATCAAAGTGCACATTACAAGGAAACAGGTACACTTAAGATCTGATCTCAATCAGAGTCAAAAAGTTATGTAAGTATTTACTTGAGGAAAGTTCCTGGTATTCAGAATCAGGTTATGCAGCTGCTTAACCTCTTACCCTGTAGTGCCGCTCCGGGACGACCGATATCCCATTGTTTTCAGGTGTTAATGTTAATAATAATAGATTAAATAAAATGGACAAGAGTAACCATGACTAACTATACATCATTCTAAAGGTCTAAGCCTCAAGCAGCAATTTTAGATCACTGTTTTTCACTGCTGCATATCCCGGTTTATTTGAAAAGATAAAGCTCCACTGAACAACATGGCAAAAAAAAATTTTTTGCTCCAACCAAACAATAGTGTTATAATTTAGATGGTTAGTCTTTTGGCTCCATCAAAGCTTCAGGCGGTCCGGCATCAAGATGGCATTCTCACCTGGATGAAGGAGCTGGGATTAAAACTGAACGTGGGGAAGAGTGTCCTTTCTCCACGGCAGAGAACCACCTTCCTGGGTGTGGGACTCGACCAGTTTGCGGGCATATTGTCTCCCACCCGGATCGAAGGTATCCTCACTGCAGTCAGGAGAGTAAAAGAAGGCCAGTCACTCACTGTGTAGCAGTTCCAGAGGCTGCTGGGTCTCATGGCTGCAGCGTTCAATGTGATTCCACTTGGCCTCCTCCATATGAGACCACTTTATTGGTGGCTCCGGGACAAAGGGTTCTCCCTGAAGGGCAATCCACACCGTAATTTCAAGGTCTCATGGCGAGCCCTTTGAGTCTTAGATGTGTGGAGAGAACCTACATTCCTGTCCCAAGGCCCCGTCCTGGGAACTCCTTGTCATCGCGTAATGCTAACGATGGATGCGTCCCTCAAGGGGTAGGGGGCGGTCATAAGTGGCCACTATGCCCAAGGTCGGTGGAGCGAGCCACACCTCTCATGGCACATAAACTGCCTGGAGATGATGGCTGTGTTTCTCGGGCTGAAAAACTTCCTCCTAGATCTGAGAGGCCACCATGTGTTGGTTCATACAGACAACACAGCGGCCAGGAAAAACAAAACTGGCTGTGCAAGCACTGGACACGTATCTCCACAGGACGAGTCTGTGGAGAAAGTCAGAGCAACTGTTTGTCTGCTATGGCCCCAACAGAAAGGGATTCTTGCCAATAAGCAGACTCTCAGCAGGTGGGTAGTTGATGCTATCTCATCGTCTTTTGAGTCCTCTGTTCCGCTTGGGGTCAAGGCTCACTCCACTCGGAGTGTGGCGGTCTCTACAGCCTAGTCCTCTGGAGTCACTCTAGGACATCTGCGACGCTGCAGGCTGTAAAATCCACTGACCTTCTTTAGGTTTTATGACCTCGGCCTTAGAGCCACTCCTGGCTCCTCTGTCCTACTAGTTCCCTAGAACGAGACGCTGCATCCCCAGGCCATACGCCCTGCATCCCTGCGGCGCTTAGTCAAGTCAAGTCAAGTTTATTTCTATAGCGCTTTTCACAAGAGACATTGTCTCAAAGCAACTTTACAGAAATCAACAGTCAAGGTGAACGGTGTGCATTTATCCCTGATGAGCAAGCTGTGGCAAGGAAAAACTCCCTTAGATGTAATGAGGAAGAAACCTTCAGTGGAACCAAACTCAAAAGGGGAACCCATCCTCATTTGGGTGACATCAAGTGTTTGATCATAAATCTTTTAACAATACAGAACACTGGAGAGTGAGAACTAACATGAGTACTGGAGTATAAGATTATAAGTAATGTTCTTTCTACAGTCATACAGTCTATATGGTTAGTAGCTCCTAGTTTTATGAGCTCAACATTTGTGATTATCACAGATCCAGCATCAGCTTCTCCATGCCAGAGCCTTTAAACACTCCAGGAGGTCCAATGTCAAAACCAGACACGTATTGGGATCCAATTGGCACTGGAACGTCTCTAGATGGTTCGGGATGTTTGCGAGTTCGGCATCTACTTCTTCAAAGGTCCATAATCTTCATGAGGTGGGACGTGACTTCAGCTGGCCAAACCTCAGGATGCCTCGGGATGGGGAGAGAAAGAGAAGCAGTGGAGAGGAATTAGTGTAGCCGCTGTTCATGATATTAACAGCACAAGTTGATAATGTGCATGTGATCAGATGTTCTGAAGCACAAGGTTATGATGTGAGACGTATGTTATGTGTAGGCTTTGCTAAAAAGATATGTTTTTAAGTTGCACTTAAACTGGGATAGTGTGTCTGAGCCCCGAACACTGTCAGGAAGATTATTCCAAAATTTAGGAGCTACCTTCTCTTTTTGCATAAGCTAATGTCGCTACCATCGCTGAGCCATTTTGTAGCTCCTCGTTGTCACAACGTCACCCGCCGATGATGTCACGACTTGCCTATTGGCCAGATTTCACACGTGGTTCAGAGCGTGGATAACGCGGAGGTTCCCAAAGCGTTGCGACGCAGCTTCTCGTCCCCTCAGGGAATTAGGGTTACATACTTAACCTAGAGACGATTGTCACCAGGATAGGCCTGTAAATAAGGCCTGTAAATATTGTACAGTTTGTTTCATTAATTTTTGCCTAATACTTTTCCATACATTGGGATGATTCTTTAGGGTCTTCATGAAATTACTGCAAAATACTTTGGTTAAAATTCTTCAATGGTTGTGTGGAAAAACAGATCTGTCCCACCAACCTTTGTGGTGCTTTTCTGAAGCACAGAGAAAATGGCGGACAGTGTACAAGGCCTTAAATGTGCTAATACAGACATTGTGGTGGTTGTGGACGGGACCTGAGCAGTATGATGTCATATTGCTCAGGTTCATCAATAAGTGCCAAAATGTATTTGGATATAACTTTTACTAACAAGGGGTCAACTTGTCTTAGTACTGTATCAGTGGCACTTTATCCATAATTATTGGCTTATTCTAGTCAATAAACTTAAATATCACTGAATAAGTAACACAATTAATGGGGTTCTTTTAATTTAGAACAGGGGCAATATGGTTAACGTAATAGATGGTGAATAACTGAAATATACCCAGGTGTATTACTACACAAAATCATATATGGTTTAGGGCTGCAACTATCGATTATTTTGATAATCAATTAATCAAATAAAAAAATTTAAACAATGTTTTGCTTATTGTAACTGTATAAAACCATAATTTATATATAAATATATAAAAATGTATGTATACAATTTTACTTAAGTTAATGCAAAAGCCACATATTGAGTTTAACTATCTTTAATTTAGACATTTTAAAGCTTAAAGTGCTGCTTGTTGAGTGCATGGGGGATTTCTCCTTAAACAAATTCACTCATGCTGGGTTGTTTCTTTCTGTAAGTTTGTAGATTACATTCTGTAAATTGTAGATGGCATGTTGATAACCATGATTAAAAAAAAAACTTTAATAAAACATAGACATTGTGTTTAGTTGTAGAGATATAAACATCTAGATTTTGTACAATAAAAATACAAAATAATTAGTCTGTTTGGATTTGATCCCCACAATGGCTAAAAACTGTTGTTAGTGTTTAGATTTGATGCCCTCAATGGCTAAAAACTAGTGTTAGGGTTTAGATTTGATCCCCACAATGGCTAAAAACTGGTTTTTAAGTTTGTTCACACAGTTTTAATTAAATCAATCATGCTTTAAAATCAATAGAAAATATAATACAACATTGTTTTGACAATTTTTGTTTGAAAAAAATACACATTTTGTTCAGTTGTGAAGATTTAAGCATCTAGAATGTATAATTAATTTAAATATGTATAATAATTAAATAATATATGCTTAAATAAAATACACAAACATTACTAACAAGCATTTGAACGTAGTAAAGTGGCAGTAAATCACATTTGACTTGGTTATACATTCTCTCTAACTTTACTTTGCTTTCTCACACAAATGAAGCTTACAGCCTTTACAGTATCCATGCATTTAACAATATTTACCTTTTCAATGAATTAGCTGGTGTTTTCAGACCAAACTGTCAGTGCTCTGTAAAAAAAAACCTCTAATAATCGGGTTCTTTTATTCATTTAATCACTGCAGTGTATTTATTATCTGCTTATTTTGCTACAAGTCAAGGGATATGAGAGAGACGATGATGATCAGCTGCTCCTTTAACCTTTCGTAAACTCACATCAGCTAAAAGAAAACTGATAATTTTCATTTAGCTGCTGTTTTTTGTAAAATACAGTAGAAGGAATAATCATGTTTAAAGTTTTAAATAATGTGACTGGAATTTGAGTATATTAACTTTAATAACTAATAATAATACAGCTTTGCAAGGAAAATATACAGATATCTATGACAATAAAGGAGATTTTCAATACAGTCTTACAGGCATTTTTGGAATATTTATTGGTTTACAGTACAGACTTAAATTTACATTTATGGCATTTGGCAAATTCCCTTATCCAGAGTGACTTGCAGATGATATTTACAGGTTTACAGTGGGCATTAACAATTTTACAGTATAGTATTACAATTGAGATTTACAGGTATACAATAAAAAAAATACAAATATCTACTGCAAAGAAATTCCTCGAGATTCACAATACACATCATTATGACCCAGTCTAGAGTTGAGCCACACAGCATGATTAAAAGTATGGGGTGGGGAATGTAAAGATGGCTATGTGGGTATATGGTATCCTGATAAATATATAAAGAAGATATCATAAAACATTAGTTATATATTGAAGTATATACGTTCAAACACCAGTTTAAACTTTAGAGTGGATCAAGGCCAAAATAACAACTCAAAACCCTCTTTATACAACCCTCTTTATACAAAATCTAATTTGCCTACAAAAAGAAAACACAAAATAAAAGACAAATAACTTTTCTGAACTCTCTCACCAAAAACAGGGAAGAAACCCATACTCAACACAAATGGCAGTCACACCCCTACTAGCAGCAAATATGAACAAATATGTTTAAATACATATATATTACAAGGAAACAATGAGTATTTACAGATATCTAATCAGATTAAGCACAAAGGGGCAAAGCAAGTTTAAGGTCAGAACGAGCCTAGGTTGAAACAGGTGATTACAATGACAAAACAATACAAATTAAAATTGAGAATCAGCAAAGCAAGCTAAAGTAGCAGGCTTCTAAAACAACTTTCTACAGTTGCCTAAGTATGATGTCATCTAGAAGAGCTGGGCAGAACTTCATTAGGCTGGACCGTAGCAAGGCCCGGACTGGAGTCTGGAGTGGCACCTGCTCAGACTAGACTTACAAACACAATCCACACCAGACATCAACATTTACAAAATTCTAGTGCAGAGTTAGAAATGACAGAAATACAGGTTTACATTTGGTTTATGTTTACAGTACATGTTTGCAGTAGTGATTTACTGTATAGATTTCCAGGTCCATTGTATGGGTTTACTCTAAAGATTATATATGATTATATTTATATAATTGAATTGGTTTACTAAGAAGGTTTCTATGATTATTCTATTTGCTTACTGTTAAGATTTACAAGTTTAAAGTGCTGGCTTACACGTCTACACTATAGATTATTTGTAAGATTTACACTTTTTTTTTTTTACTGTAGACTTTAATTTTATTAGATTGCTGTAATTCTGTACTGTACCTGTAAAGGGTTACATATTTACAGTAGAAATGTTGGTAAAGAATAGTTTGCATATTTACATGTTTACAGTGTAGATTTACAGATTTAATTACAAGCAATAGTAAGGATGATCCCTTGTCCTGTCTGTCTACCTACATATCTATCTGTTTGTCTGTTTGTCCGTCTGTCTTGATAAGGTACTTTACAAAAGTTCATTTATTTCTGAAGCTCTTTCATTTGATAGGCATATGAACAGACAGAGAAAGAGATGGGCAGATCTATCTAAATAAATGTTCAGTTTGTGCAAGCCCCATGAATTCAGGAATTAGTGCGAAGTGAAAATAAGCAATCTGCATTCAAATCAGGTCACAGCAAGTGTTCTGTTTACTACTCTCTCTCTCTCCCTCTCTCTCTCCCCCGATCCTTCTCCTTATTTGGTTGAGCTGCTTGGTGACTTGCAGAGACAGAAACAGGCTGAAAATTTCATTACGTATTTATTGATGAGATCTCACTCATTTGGAACTTTGTTTACTGAGAAATGGAGTTTTTATACACTGAGCTCTGAAATGACAGCGGTGTGATGACATCAGAGGATAAATGACAGGGAAATGGTAGTAATGGTGTTGGTAATGAAAGGCTGACTGTGTAGTTAAAGAGCACATTTAAAATTGTCTACTTCTCAACTATGTTTATCAATTATCTAAAAAGTGAACAGTTGTACAATTTTGTTTATAAAATGACACTGTTTCAGTGTGATCCTGGCTGAGTTTTTGTTTAATTTGGGTTATATTTGGGTAAATTATAAAGCAACCAATGAATATGGATGTGGTTTAAGTAAATAAATTCTGATTCTAGGCTCTATAAAATGAAGGATGAATATGTGATTATTTTGCTATAACAGCATGTCAAAGTTTTTTACCTTTATTTTACCACAGCAAGTTGCTAACAATATTTTTTTTTTATTTATTAACAAGGTTGTGACTTTTTTCTTCTATTATAATGTTGGTGAAAATTCTCATGCACCTACTGTACAGTAAATCTAAAAGAACAAATCTATTAATGTATAAATCTGCAGCACACATCGTTGTGTCCATGTTAAATATTTTGTGTGTACTGTGCTGTGTGTTTTGTGGCTTGCTTTGTGGGCAGGTTCAGAGTTTCTGGCCTTCCCCAGTCTAATTTGTCCGTGACCTTCGAGCTTGGTTTTTCCCTTTTTGGCTTTGCTCAGTGAGTGGGCATACTCTCCGTGAGCATGTGTGTACATTCAGTGAGTATGCATGTAGTCTCAGTGAGAGGGTGTGCATGCTCGCATTAAAAGTGTGTGCGTTCCCAGTGAGAGTGTGTGTAGGCTCAATGAGAATGTGCATGTCTCAGCGAGTGTCCGTAGTCCCCGTAAGAGTGTGTGTATTCACACAATGAAAGTGTGCGTAGTCGCACAGTATATGTGTAATCTTAGTGATAGTGTGTGTTTAGTCTCAGTGAATGCATGTGTCATTTCAGTGAGAGTGTGAAATATCAGTGAGTGGGTGTGTTGTCTCATTAAAAGTGTATTGTCTCAGTGAGTATGTGTGTGATCTCAGTGAGTATGTGTTGTCTCAGTGAGAGTGTGCATGTAGTCTCATTGAGAGCATGTGTGTTGTCTTAATGTGTGTAAAGTCCCAGTGAGAGTGTATATGTAGTCCCAGGGAGACTGTGTGTGTAGTCTCAATGAGAATGTATGTGTAGTCTCAGTGAGTGATGTACTCTCAGTAAAAGTGTGCATGTAGTCTCAGTGAGTGTGCGTAGTCTCAGTAAGAGTGGGTATGTAATCCCCAGTGAGTATGTAGGCAGTCCCAGTGAGAATGTTTACAGTATGTAATCCCAGTGAGAGAGTGTGTGTAGTCTTGTGTGTGTGTGTGTGTGTGTGTGTGTGTGTGTGTGTGTGTGTGTGTGTGTGTGTGTGTGTGTGTGTATGTGTGTGTGTGTGTATAGTCTCAGTGAGAGTGTGAAGTATCAGTGAGAATGTGTAGTCTGGGAGAGTTTGTACTCATAGTTAGTAATTTGTAGTCTCTGAGCATGTATAGTCTAAGTGAGTCTGTGTAGTCTGTGAGAGTGTGTAGTTTCGTTGAGAGTGTGTAGTTTCAGAGAGAGTGTGTAGTCTCAGTGAGTGTGTGTTGTCTCAATAAGAGTGTGTGTAGTCTTAATGAGAGTGTGTGTAGTCTCAGTGAGTGTGTTGTCTCAGTGAGTGTGTTGTCTCAGTGAGTGTATGTGCTGTCTCAGTGAGAGTGTGTGTAGTTTCTGTAATTGTATGTGTTCTTAGCGAGTGTGTGTGCAGTCTCAGTAAGAATGTGTGTAGTCTTAGTGAGAGATTGTGTAGTCTCAGTGAAAGTGTTTAGTCTCAGTGAGTGTATGTGTTGTCTCAGTGGGTGTGTGTGTGTAGTCTCGGTGAGAGTGTGTAGTCTAAGTAAGTGTATGTGGCGTCTCAGTGAGTGTGTGTGTGTGTGTGTAGTCTCAGTGAGAGTGTGTTGAATTCCCTCAGATGGTTTTATGCAGAGTGGCAGATCTTTACATAATTCACACACTTTCAATAAGCACAGAGATGATGAGACACATTTATGACACAAAAACCCGTCGCTGAGCCAGAAGACGAGGCTTTCATGCCTTTCCAACTCTGTCTCCTGAGAAAACGCCATGTTTCCCCAAAACCTTCAAAGGATTTCACGTTCAAATATTAGACACAGGATCTCATCTGAGTCTGATGAAGATGTGTTCACATCACTCACTGTCTCTCTGTGTACTAACACTGATGTTATCATTAATTACTCAAGAATGCTTAGTTTGTGATCATTTCACTTCAACTGAACTTAAATTTAATCCAAATATCACTCATTCATTTCTACATCTTTATTTTTTAATGACTTTCATAAATTCATAAATTGCTCAGTTCACTGACTATAAAGCAAAATATATTGTTGTTTTTATTATTGTACATTTCAGTGGCATTTGGTACCTGGGCCTTCAGTGGGGACTTACTCAACTTAATCCACCTCTTAATACCACCACTATCATGTTGCAATTATAGAAACCATCAATACTGTAAAAAAATGCAATGTAACATCACGTTGTATTACAGAGAGAGAGGCATTTCGCATATCGAGGGTGAATACCATTTTTACTAAAGCAGGCTCCAAACCTTTACACTCCAACTGCAACTGTGCCACCTACATCATCTGGAGCAATTCAATATCATTATTTGTCTAATAACATAACAAAAACATGAAAATAATTAAATAAAATACAACCTACTTACCAGAGATGCATACTCATTATTTGCACTTCTCCTCAGAGGCTGTAAGCCAGTGGTACCGCTTGTTTTCACTGGTCTGGAAGTGGCCGAACAAACCATTTCCCGGGAAAACACAAGCTAGCTAGCTTCTGGGTTGGCCGACCTCTCCCCACAATGTCTAGCTTTTCTTGAAAATGTATTTTTGAATATGTCCGAGACCACATCAATTTATCTTACTCTAAAGGCATAACAAAGTCTGACTTAGATTTATTAATGTGTGCAGAGCTACACACGTGTTTTGCCTGTTGAACTTAGCTGTAACAGTTGCTCTCAGACTAACCAGTCAGAGGACGGAAAAATGCTGACGCTATTCTGGGCCCTGAAATCTGATTGGTTAAAGAAACAGACCCATTGCTAATAGAGACTAAGGTAAAAAGGCCAGCAGTACTGACTTTGAAGGCCCTGGGCAGATTAGATTGACATGACAGCACTTAGAGTCCAATCTGATTGGACAAAAAATCTAACATCCACAAACACGTACTGGAAGCAGTGGAGCCAAGAGAAACGCTACGAAATGAAGAGAATAGTCTCCGCAATACATCTGACTTAGACTTCTATATGCCTACAAAGGCTGAGAAATTGATTTTGGTCATTGACATGCTTAAAAATCCATTTTGAAGAAAAGCTAGACATCTAGGGGAGGATGGCCGACCCCAAAGCTAGCTAGCTTGTCTCAGCCCGGGAAAGGGATTGTTCGCCGCTTCCAGACCAGTACCACGAGCAATATCAAATAAATTATGAGTCTGCATCTCTGGTGAGTGGGTTGTATTTTATTTACATTTTTAATGTTTTTGTCATGTTATTAGACAAATATTGATTCTGAATTGCTTTAGATGATGAAGGTGCACAGTTGTGGTGGTAGTGTAGAGTTTGGAGTCTTAACTGGGTTTCTTGCTTTAGTAAAATGGTATTCACACTCCATATCTGTAATTCCTCTCTCTCTGTAATGCCACGCGTTATTATATTGCGTTTTTGTATTGTATTGATGGTTTCTATAATTGCGACGTAATAATGGTGGTATTAAGAAGTGGATTAAGTCGGGTAAATCCCCACTGAAGGCCCAGGTACCAAATGCTGTGTGCTTGGGTCTGTGTGTGTATGTCTAGTTTATGTTTGTATCTATGTATGTACGCTTGTTTGCTCATGCCTGTGTTTGTGTGTCTGAGAGTGTTTGTATGTTTGTATCTGTGTTTGCATGCTATATATGTGTATGTATGTGCTTTATTATTATAGTTTGTTTGTTTCTGTGATTGAGTCTGTGTTTGTATGCTTGTGTGTTAAATTTATGTATGTGTTGAATGCCAGTATCTGAATTTCAGTATCCACACGCATGTGTGTGTGTGTGTGTGTGTGTGTGTGTGTGTGTGTGTGTGGGTGTGTGTGTGTGTGTGTGTGTGTGTGAGTGTATGTGTGTGTCTGTGTGCACACTTGTTTCACTAGGCCTGTGTAATTGCCTGTTTTATTGTTCGACAGTATTGTGTTTTTTGTGTGTGTGTGTGTTTGTGTGTGTGTATGTGGGTATATGAATGTCTGTGTAAAGATTCATTATTTCATCACACTGTGTGAGCCGACGAACGAAGAAGTTTAAATTGCGAGTAAAATAAGAAAGAATGGAAAAACAACATTGTTTCTGTAAGCTTTAATTCAGTTAAAACATCTCAGAAACACACACACACACACACACACACACACACACACACACACACACACACACACACACACACACACACCAAACCATCCTTCTTTATCCAGATGCCAGTCTTCAGGAGCAGAAGTATTTAAAAACTGAGCTTAGAGGAGTGTTTTTTCATGGAGAGCATGTTCCTCCCACCCCTTATACACACACACCTACCCCCTAGCGCCCCCCACACACACACACACACTCCAGTACTAATTTAGTGTACCCTAGAAACAACGCTAATTTTGCTAAAAAAGTAAAGAAGCGTATAGCCTCCAGTTTAACATGGTGCCCTAAAGGTGCAGGTGGAGAAACAGAATGAGAGCGAGGTAGAGATAAAAACTAGTCAGATTTGGAGTAAGGAGAGCAGAAAACTTGGAAAATCTCGTTAGAGTGAAAAACAGAGTAAAAAAAAGAGGCCAAAAAACCAAATCAGGCTCTTTCTAAAGGCAACGTAGAGCTTGTTTACGACCCTTTGTGGTTTAGAGTCTAATAATTCAGCCGAGCTCTCAGGCTGCAGCCATGAATCAAAATCAGTCACACACACACACACACACACACACACACACACACTCTCTTTCCAGCATGATCTCGCGGCCATGCGTTTCAATACATTGCTGTAAATTGGAATATTAATAACACACCGCAGAGAGAATGGCTAATGAGCGGCTTCATGATCTCGCCCTGCCACATAAACATCCCTTTGTTCTCCATAATAGAGGACGTTGTTTTTTTATTTTCTTATTTTGCAAACCGAGCTGAAAATAAAGCACAAACAACCCGCTGCAGCTCGGGGTTCTGTCCAAAATAAGTTACACGTCATGTCTGATTAGGGTTCTAACTTAAAACTGGATCTTTTTGAAAAATAAGCCTTAGAGTCTGTTTTAACAAACTATTCTTATTTGTTAGCGCTTATTTTATGCTTTTGTGTTCCTTTTATGTGTTCCTTTTAAAATTAGCATTTGTGGGACTTTGCTGATTACCCATAATGCATTGTGTGCCCAGTTTAACAATCTGGTTGAAACAATTATCTGATGTGAAATTAAAGTTCTGCTAGCGGAAAAATATAGTAGATAACGCCTTCAGGGTCTCTGTGTCAGAGTTTAGCATAATTGTGAATTTATGTAGCATGCTAATGTCACTACCTACTAATTAGCCTACAACATCATAAGGCTAGACTGATCTCTGTTTAGTGACATGAATGGTTTCTAATTATACCAATTAAATACCAATAATAACCAATATATACCATTAATATTAATGGAACAGTAATTATTGGTCCTTCAGTGACATCCAGATGATGATGGTTCCTTTTTTAGTCTGGTTCCTCTCAAGGTTCTCCCTAATACTATCTCCCGGAGGTTTTCCTTGCCACATTCGCCACTGGCTTACTTATTAGGGATAAACTTATAAGGAACAAACTTATAGACAGTAAATTAACACTATCTAACTTCATATCCTAGAAAATCAGTGAATTAGACTGAACCATTCATTAAGTAGGAGTTTTAACATATACAACTGGGTTCGATTGGGTTTTTAAATAGGTTTATAAGATGAACAATAAAAAATAAAACCCAGAATCAACAAAAACAAAATGAACAAAATGAATGATACAGTTAACATTTGTGACTGTTTCTGAGTATTTTAATAAATTATAATTAGTAAACAAGAGCTCATTAAACTTTTTCTTCATCAGTGAACTAATACTAATGTTCCGACTCAAATTTTTTTGTCTCAATGGATCTCCAAATCGTGACCAAGATTTACAACATGATTAGCAGGTCAATGAAGAAACTAATCTTTTAAAACTAATTATTACCAAGATTCTCCATTTAGCAGGCCAGTGTGTGACTCATTGAATACTTTGGTTATATCTTAAATTGACTCCTGTATTATTCTGCAATTTTATGAATCAAATAATGTTTTGGTCATAGCCAAGAATTGCTCTACAGAACATTGCTTAAGTCCATGAACTCTTTCTTGATGTTAGAGTAGTTAATTAATTCAGTCATTGAATTAGTGGATCTTTGAATCATGTCGAAGATTTGCTGTACAACTCTTTAAATCACCAAATCAGTGATTCTTTACATTCATTATGACTGAGATTCAGCATTCTATCATTCAGCCGCTCAGTGAATTAGTGAATCATTTTCACGCCACTGCCATTTAACAGCTGAATTTTGTGCTCATGATTTGCAGAATAATAACATATTCAATATTTTTAGATTTATTTGACATATTTTATGTTTGCATACCTTCACAAAGATACATTTCTGCTGTAGTGTAATAACACACTTCATAATGACCATTTAATGCTAATTGCCATGTAATTGGGTAAAATGGATGCAAGCAAAATGTCAAAAATAAATACAACAAAATAAAACACACACACACAAACAAGAGCACCATAACATGAAACATAGAATACTAATGACAACCTCAAAAAAGAGAGAGAGACAGTGAGTGCGGAGCAATGTAAGGCATGAAGTGCTATTTACAGGTAATGGGTAATATAGTTTAATGTCTCTATCAGCATAATTCTGACATTAAAAATATAACAAAAAATGAATATTTAAACAATAAATAACAGGCAAATATAATATAGGCAAATGCGATTTGCTATAACGATGAAATACTTATAAACCAGCAAATATAAAACAAATACCTAAATCTAAATTTATATAACTTTTCAGATCATATTTATACTCTTATTTATAATCCTTAAACAGTTATTAATAAGTAAAAAAAGAAATATAAAAAGAAGAATATTTCAAGCTTGGAAAATCCATAGTGTATATAATATGTATAAGTCAAAATGTCTTTGAGGCAACACTATAAATTATATATAGCAGTGAATATAACAAATACAATATTGTTACAGTAAACAGTAAAAACTAGCTTTATCGAGCTAACAATCTAAGCTGAAAAAAAAATTGTTTTAGCAAATTATATAGCAAATTTTTATACTTAATAAATGGAGGAAGCAGAAAATTGTGATCACGTTTGGACTACAAATCTATAAATACGTGCACATTTACTAAGTTACTGCAAAACCTGACATTGGAGCATTGCTGACACACACACACACACACACACATACACACATAGTGTATTGATCAAACCAGCATGATGTTAAAGGTCACATGAAGAACAATCGCTTAACCTCCATCACCACCTCACTTTAATGATGGAGCACTAAAAAAGTTTAAAGATGGCTTTTGATTGATTTTCAGCACACTCTCACACACATACATACACACACACACACACACACACACACACACACACACACACACACACACACACACACACATACATACATGAAAGAGTAGCAAGGAATGTATTAATATGAAACCACTTCATTATCCATGATTAGATATTGATTTTATTGACTTTGTGCTTTTTGTTTTTATCTTGTATTATGCAGTGTGTGATTTAATGTGAGCCATGTAAACCACTGTGTGTGATTCTGCTACAAGAAAAAAATTCAAAGCATGTTCTAAGAATGTTTTATACTTCTTACTCTACAGCAACTTTCCAACAATTTTTATTAATTAAACAATGACACATCATAACATCTAGTCTTTTGTGAATTTTTTTTACGACACAAACATGTACTTTTTGTTTATATGCAACAAACTAGGTCATTTGATGGTATCAAGATTTTCTTTGAGCAAACAAATATACAGTATATACAGTATATACAGTGTGTATATATATATATATATATATATATATATATATATATATATATATATATATATATATATATATATATATATATATACAGTGAGGAAAATAAGTATTTGAACACCCTGCTATTTTGCAAGTTCTCCCATTTAGAAATCATGGAGGGGTCTGAAATTGTCATCGTAGGTGCATGTCCACTGTGAGAGACATAATCTAAAAAAAAAACATCCAGAAATCACAATGTATGATTTTTAAACTATTTATTTGTATTATACAGCTGCAAATAAGTATTTGAACATCTGTCTATCAGCTAGAATTCTGACCCTCAAAGACCTGTTAGTCTGCCTTTAAAATGTCCACCTCCACTACATTTATTATCCTAAATTAGATGCACCTGTTTGAGGTCGTTAGCTACATAAAGACACCTGTCCACCCCATACAATCAGTAAGAATCCAACTACTAACATGGCCAAGACCAAAGAGCTGTCCAAAGACACTAGAGACCAAATTATACACCTCCACAAGGCTGGAAAGGGCTACGGGGAAAATGCCAAGCAGCTTGGTGAAAAAAGGTCCACTGTTGGAGCAATCATTAAAAAATGGAAGAAGCTAAACATGACTGTCAATCTCCCTCGGACTGGGGCTCCATGCAAGATCTCACCTCGTGGGGTCTAAATGATCCTAAGGAAGGTGAGAAATCAGCCCAGAACTACACGGGAGGAGCTGGTCAATGACCTGAAAAGAGCTGGGACCACCGTTTCCAAGGTTACTGTTGGTAATACACTAAGACGTCATGGTTTGAAATCATGCATGGCAAGGAAGGTTCCCCTGCTTAAACCAGCACATGTCCAGGCACGTCTTAAGTTTGCTAATGACTATTTGGATGATCCAGAGGAGTCATGGGAGAAAGTCATGTGGTCAGATGAGACCAAAATAGAACTTTTGGGTCATAATTCCACTAAACGTGTTTGGAGGAAGAAGAATGATGAGTACCATCCCAAGAACACCATCCCTACTGTGAAGCATGGGGGTGGTAGCATCATGCTTTGAATGATCAGAGGTGGCAAAAGTATTTGTGTTTTAAAATACTCGGGTAAAAGTTGAAGTACTGATTATTCCTTTTTACTTAAGTGAAAGTAAAGAAGTCTTGGCTCTGACATGTACTTAAGTAAAAAGTAGTTATTACTGCTACCTGTTTTTGCTGTTAACTGGACCTCACATCATATTAATATTAGATAGATAGATAGATAGATAGATGGATGGATGGATGGATGGATGGATGGATGGATGGATGGATGGATGGATGGATGGATGGATGGATAGATAGATAGATAGATAGATAGATAGATAGATAGATAGATAGATAGATAGATAGATAGATAGATAGATAGATAGATAGATAGATAGATGGATGGATGGATGGATGGAACTTTATTGTCATTGCATTGTACAGGTACACAGCAACGAAATGCAGTTTGGCATCTACCAGAAGTGCAAAAAGTAGCAATCGTGCAAATAGTGCAGATAAATATGTATCATATGTACAGCATGTGATATTTATGTAAGCATATGTACAGTGATTAAATATAAAGGCTATAACAGTGCAGGGATGTGTGGACATGAGCTAATGAGGTGATACCGGAGAAAGTGCACCTCTTCAAGTCAAGTTAAGAAGCTTTCATATATTTATAATCATAGACATTTTACAGATTTGAATGATGTTTTGTTTTTATCTGTACGAACAATAAAGACAGTAATTTAAGTTCGTGTCACTATTATGAGGGAAAAACCCACAAAACGCCACCCAGAGGGTAAATTGTGTAAAACATGGCGGATTTGGTGTTTGATTTGAGATTTGGCACAGAAATAAAACAAAAGTTTACTAATTTAAAATATTTTTCGGTGGAGTTTATTTATTTATTTTATATCTAATTAAATGAGGGACATCGTAAATTAGTGTATGTTTTGCTGGAGGTTTTAATTTCGCCTCTTTTATATTTAGTTATTTATTTATGTATTTCTTTTTTTTTTTATAGTAGAAACAGAAATGCGCGCTGAATTGATAGCGTGTTAATAACATTTAGTGCCCTTTAAAATAATTAGAATTTTGACAGCCAAATATATACATACATATTAATACAAAACTAATTGAAAATGTTGTTACCTAATGAATGTATCCAGGCTAAAGATCCACATACAGAACACAAGCAGAGAAAAGATGATGATGATCATGAATGTGTCTGATCTCAGTCATATTTACATCACTGACTCCCTCTGTCTCATCCACATTAACCCCAAACTTCTTACTGCCTTCTGCCTGCTGATTCTTATCTTCGTAAAGAGTGAGGGTCAGGACTTTATACACCAGCGGATTGAAAAAGACGCGCAGTAACAGGAAATCGGTTGTTCGGCTGAAATCGGCGCGCAGTGAAAATTTTATATTTCACCAAATCAATGAATTAAAACTAAAGTAACGAGCCGGTTTTGAAAATGTAAGAAGTAAAAAGTACAGATATTTGTGTAAAAATGTAATGAGTAAAAGGAAAAAGTTGTCTGGAAAATAAATAGTGGAGTAAAGTACTGATACCAGAAAAATCTACTTAAGTACAGTAATGAAGTATTTGTACTCCGTTACTTCCCACCTCTGATATATATATATATACACAGTGAGGAAAATAAGTATTTGAACACCCTGCTATTTTGCAAGCTCTCCCACTTAAAAATCATGGAGGGGTCTGAAATTGTCATTGTAGGTGCATGTCCACTGTGAGAGACATAATCTAAAAAAAAAAAAGTATTATAAGTATTATAAGTATTTGAACACATGTCTATCAGCTAGAATTCTGACCCTCAAAGACCTGTTATTCTGCCTTTAAAATGTCCACCTCCACTACATTTATTATCCTAAATTAGATGCACCTGTTTGAGGTCGTTAGCTGCATAAAGACACCTGTCCACCCCATACAATCAGTAAGAATATAACTACTAACATGGCCAAGACCAAAGAGCTGTCCGAAGACACTAGAGAGAAAAATTGTACACCTCCACAAGGCTGGAAAGGGCTACGGGGAAATTGCCAAGCAGCTTGGTAAAAAAAAGTCAACTGTTGGAGCAATCATTAGAAAATGGAAGAAGCTAAACATGACTGTCAATCTCCCTCGGACTGGGGCTCCATGCAATATCTCACCTCTTAGGGTCTCAATGATCCTAAGGAAGGTGAGAAATCAGCCCAGAACTACACGGGAGGAGCTGGTCAATGACCTGAAAAGAGCTGGGACCACCGTTTCCAAGGTTACTGTTGGTAATACACTAAGATGTCATGGTTTGAAATCATGCATGGCACGGAAGGTTCCCCTGCTTAAACCAGCACATGTCCAGGCACATCTTAAGTTTGCCAATGACCATTTGGATGATCCAGAGGAGTCATGGTAGAAAGTCATGTGGTCAGATGAGACCAAAATAGAACTTTTGGGTCATAATTCCACTAAACGTGTTTGGAGGAAGAAGAATGATGAGTACCATCCCAAGAACACCATCCCTACTGTGAAGCATGGGGGTGGTAGCATCATGCTTTGGGGGTGTTTTACTGCACATGGGACAGGGCGACTGCACTGTATTAAGGAGAGGATGACCGGGGCCATGTATTGCGATATTTTGGGGAACAACCTCCTTCCCTCAGTTAGAGCATTGAAGATGGGTCGAGGTTGGGTCTTTCAACATGACAATGATCCGACGCACACAGCCAGGATAACCAAGGAGTGGCTCTGTAGGAAGCATATCAAGGTTCTGGCATGGCCTAGCCAGTCTCCAGACCTAAACCCAATAGAGAATATTTGGAGGGAGCTCAAACTCCGTGTTTCTCAGCGACAGGCCAGAAACCTGACTGATCTAGTGAAGATCTGTGTGGAGGAGTGGGCCAAAATCCCTCCTGCAGTGTGTGCAAACCTGGTGAAAAACTACAGGAAATGTTTGACCTCTGTAATTAAAAAAAAAGGTTACTGTACCAAATATTAACATTGACTTTCTCAGGTGTTCAAATACTTATTTGCAGCTGTATCATACAAATAAATATTTAAAAAATCATACATTGTGATTTCTGGATTTTATTTTTTTTTTAGATTATGTCTCTCACAGTGGACATGCACCTACGATGACAATTTTAGACCCCTCCATGATTTCTAAGTGGGAGAACTTGCAAAATAGCAGGGTGTTCAAATACTTATTTTCCTCACTGTATATACCTTGGCACTGCTGTCAAGGTTGTAGAACCGAACGAAGGTCAGCGGGGTGGACCAGTGTTGCAAATGTCTTGAAGGGGTACTTTAAAGGACTAAGCCTTTGAGGCAGCCACACCCTGGGTGGAGTCAGCTCTGACCCTGAATGGAGCAGGGAGACCAGAGAACTTATATGATGATGCGATGGCATTAATGATCTATCTGCTAAGGGTCTGCTTATTGGCAGGGAAGTCTCTCCTCAAAGGGCCGTAGCCGACGAGCAGTTGGTCAGACTTGCTCTAGGGACGCATCCTATGGACTTAGGTGTCCAGTGTGTACCGGTCACAGCCAGTTCAATTTCACCTTGTCTGGGGCCTGAGAAGGAGGAGGATAGAATGCCTGTAACCTTACAGGTCATGGGATGACCGAGGGCACCTTGGGGCACAAAAAGGCACTGGCCATAACTGGAGTAAACTCCAGGAAGGAGGGGGCCACAGAAAGGGCCTGTAGATCTCTCTTAAGAGAGCAAATGGGCAACAAGAACTCAGTCTTGATAGATTGATGCCTTCAAGATGCCTCAACCAGGGGCTCAGAGGAAGCCCCCAAAATGATGGGGCTTTCAGGGTGGAAGGAGCCAACCCTTTTGCGAACTGTCATTGGAGAAAATCCAGCACTGAGCTAACTGGGCAGTGGACTGGATCCAGCTGGTGGTGCTTGTACCACAAGCAGAACAGATGCCATCTGGCGGCATACGACCTCCTTGTGGGGGTAGCTCTGGAGTGGAGAATGGTCTCCACCACCTCAGTGGAGAGGCCAGAACCTCAGAGCTGTGCTCCCTCAGGGGCCACAGCCAACTTTGAGCCACCAGGAGGAGCAAACTCTGTCTCGTGAGACGTCAACAAATCCCCCTGGGCTTTGCCGAATCTCTCCCAAATCTGCTCCACCACGAGAGTCCCCGTGAGGGACGCATCTGTCGTTAGCACTATGCGATGACCCATGAATCTTCAACACAGGGCCCTGAGACCAAACATCTAAGGCATGTAGGCATTACTGTGTGACCTTGATCGTATGGAGGGCATTGCCCTTCCATGAGAACCCATGGGTCCTGAGCTACCACTGAAGCGGACTCATGTACAGGAGGCCAAGTAGGATAACACTGGGCACAACTGCCATGAGTCCTAGCAGTTTCTGGAACTGCTTGACAGTGAGAGGTTGTCCTTCTCTGACCTTCCTGACGGCCATAATGTGATAAAACATTGAAAGGGCTGAAGAGGCTTCGCCTATGGCCATGACACCTCAGTGTGCAGGTCTGGAAAGAACGGGAGACCCCGACATGGAGGTTGTGAAGTGAGAGTTATGAAGTGAGAGTTCTCACTTCATAACCATCTCGATTGGGTTCAGGTCCGGTGACTGTGGAGGCCAGGTCATCTGGCGCAGCACCAAGAAAATAAAGAAAACTCTTTGAATGAGAGGGTGTGTCCAAACTTTTGGTCTGTACTGTATATATATATATATATATATATATATATATATATATATATATATATATATATATATATATATATATATACAGTACAGACCAAAGGTTTGGACACAGTCCTCCACAGTCACCGGACCTGAACCCAGTCAAGATGGTTTAGGGGTGAGCTGGACCGCAGAGTGAAGGCAAAAGGGCCAACAAGTGCCAAGCATCTCTCGGGGAACTCCTTCAAGACTGTTGGAAGACCATTTCAGGTAACTACCTCTTGAAGCTCATCAAGAGAATGCCAAGAGTGTGCAAAGCAGTAATCAAAGCAAAAGGTGGCTACATTGAAGAACCTAGAATATGACATTTTTTTAGTTGTTTTACACTTTTTTGTTATGTATATAATTCCACATGTGTTAATTTATAGTTTTGATGCCTTTAGTGTGAATCTACAATTTTCATAGTCATGAAAATAAAGAAAACTCTTTGAATGAGAAGGTGTGTCCAAACTTTTGGTCTGTACTATATATATATATATATATATATATATATATATATATATATATATATATATATATATATATATATATATATATATATATATATATATATATATATATATATTCTTTTCTGACAAACAATTAACAGACAATTCAACATATACAGAAAGCGCACTTTGTAAACAAACAGAAGCTGGCGCTCGCCTCATTCCATATGCATTTTATACTTCCTGGTCGTGACGGCCAGTGTCAAATTTTTAACTGATTACACATATTATTTCAGAGCGTGAACAATCAGATGTGTTCCCAAAGCGTTTTAACACAGCTCGAGTACCTGAAAGGGCAACTAGTGTTAGCGCAGTGTCACTGTGGTTATTCACTCCATAATGGAAATAAGATTTGTTTTGAGCATGCAATGAAAATCCTAAATAATCCATAGCGCTATTGTTACCTGCTAACCAGGAAGTGGTTAGTGGCTAACGCTAGTGCTATAGGTTTTTCTCTATCGTTTAATGTAAAACCTAAAGGAGAAATTCCATATATCAAGAAAGTGAATGAAGGATAAAATGAATGAAGACAGTATATTGTTAAAGTACACAAATAAACAAGTAAAACAGTTAAGTATATAATATCTTTAGAAAATATTAACTAATACATATTTAATATTTAAATTATATAAATATTTAACATTTACTATTTACATTTATTAATATAACACACACATGCACACACACACACACACACACATCTGTATTACCCAAATGAGGTCTAACAAATGTAAACTATTTAATGTAATTTATTTTTCATTTATTCAATTTATTTTATTGATTTAATGAATGCCAATTTAATTGATTACTCAATTTAATCAATATAATAAAAAGTGTATTGCATTACTTTGATTTATTAATTTTTTTCTAAAAATGTATAAAAGATTATTTTATACATTATTAATCAAATAATCCTGTTTAATTCTGTGTCTTCAGAATTCAGTAATTCCATGTTCATTTGATGTCACTGTTTTTTTTTTTTTCAAAAAATATCTTTTTGAGGGAAACTTTAGGACTTTTATTACAGAACACAGTTATATACAGTTAATCGCAGTTATATATACAGTATATCCCACTGCCCTGTTGGGGAATTACAGTGTTTTTATGTTGTTATGAGAAGGATAGTGTAAGAAAATGTGATGAAGTGATGAAGTTAAATCGGATCTCAGTGCACTCAGACTTCTGGAGCATAAGTCATAGCTGTCCTCTTCTCACCATATTGATCCTTCATTTTGGCTCAGAAACTCTCTGTCATTTATTCATCTATATACAGCTGCCTTGATACAGCCCCAACCCCCCCACCCCTTTACTTTCACTCACACGAACATACACACGCACACACACACACACACACACACACACACACACACACACACACACACACACACACACACACACACACAAAAATAAGTGTCTGGTGATTGAAAATGGCTGCTTCACAAGTTTTGCAGTAAGAAGATGGAAAAAAAAGGATTGCATGCAGCTTCAGTCCTGACCAGCTCATCGGACCATGTGCTGAAACCCATCAGCTATTGAAAAGCAATCAAATAAGTGTAAATCGGCCTCGTTTAAGTTCGAGGCCCAAACCCTTCATATGTCATTTTCCAACCGAGTGGCTGTGTTCCAAAAATAAATAAATCAAATATAATAAAATCACCACTTTATTGATACCTGAACAAAATTAAATATATATATATATATATATATATATATATATATATATATATATATATATATATATATATATATATATATCTTCCCGTGGGCTCACCACCTGCAGGAGGGACCGTAAGGGACGGTGCTGTGAGGATTGGGCAGCAGTCGAAGGCGGGGGCCTTCTTAGACTGCTGCCCCCGCGACCCGAATTACGGATAAGCGGAAGAAAATGAATGAATGAATGAATGAATATATATATATATATATATATATATATATATATATATATATATATATATATATATATATATATACATACAGTGGAACCTCGGAGCTCGCGGCCTCAGCGCTCGCGACCTCGCATGCTCGCGACTTTCATTCCGACCGGGGACTCTCATTCAGATCGGCTCGTGAGCAACCGCGAGCTGCTCAAAACGCTAGTTTTAACATTTCTAATCAAGGTTTATCTCATTAAAATTGTCTAATAATTAGGTGTTATGGAGTGAAATAGTGTTATTTACTCATTTAAATCGATTTCGTATAGTGTTCTTTGGGTTTTTACTGGGTTGGAAGGGGCGTATCAAAAGGTGGCGAAAATACGGAACTCGCGACCGGTCTTGGTCCCTAACCCTCGCGAGCTCCGAGGTTCCACTGTATATTAAAGAAGACTTAATACAATCATAAATATTTTAAAAAAGCTTAATAAAAAAAATATTATCAAGAAAAAAAAAGTTATCAGTAGTCAACCTCTGCAACTTGTAATAAAATAAAATAAAATAAAAAAACTATTTAGATCAATAAAATCAAACCAAGTTACTTGTGCTATATAATAAAACTAATTTATTTAAACTAAACATATTCAATGGCTGAAAATCCACATGTTAAGTAGTACACACATTGTTCCCTACCTAGGGCCATAATATAGATGTATATGATGACTTTGTTAACAAAAACTTTAATTAATCACTTTATTTTACTGTACAATATACTGTAAAATACAAAAATAATAATAATAAATTGACTTATTAATTAACTTAATTATTATAATTATTATTATTATTATAATTATTATTATGTTTATTATGATAAATAACAGTTTTGGGGGAGGGGACTGCATTTATTTAGCATTATTCAATTTGATGTTTTATATACAAGCAGCTGTATGTCAAAAATCCTAAAACTAAAGTGTAGGAATAGACCCCAATAACACCAAACTAATATCAATATCACCTGAGATAAGGTTATATTATATTTAATAAAAAGAAGATTCTTATTTATATGATAATATGTCCGGATACAAATCTGTCTTTTTATATGATCATTATCTGCTGAAGATAGTAATGATTTAATAAAATACAAATTACTCACTGATCCTGCACCGATATTCTTCCATAAACAATTTCAAAATATGAAAAAATCCCTTTATTAGCTTTTTTGTTTGCATTTATTTATTTATTAGTTTATTTTTAATCTCAGATGCACACTGAAAGCAGGATGATGGAATGATAGGAGATGGACTAAAAATGAGAGGAGAAACTAAAAGCCGTCCCTCATAAAAACTGAAGAAATTTTTTTTAACAGAAAACACGTTATTTAGCTGAAACAGCAAAAGTGGCAGATTATAATCTTCACACACACACACAGCTGCATTCACTCACATCATCAGAAATATGGACTATTTTTCATAATATTTTTTTATCAGATCAGATTTTTATATGTTTGTCTTATTGTGGACAAATTCATAGCTTCATTTTTTTTGTTTGTTTGCTTTTTTCCTTTTTGTTGTCTAAACAATGCGGTGCTTAAATAATTAGCTCACATTCTGTAGTATAATACTATAATAACATCATTATTTAGTAATGTCATTTTGTATCATGTATGTATTTGTCAGTGGGGATAATGCAAGTATAATAAAATATTCATTTTATATAAATCTATAAATATTTTACTAATTACACAGGAATACGAATGCAAATATTACTGTAATACATAAATATATTTATATATACATATTGTCACGGGCAGTGAGAATCTTTAAAACTTATCCAGGAAGAAAAAGAGCAGGGTCAATAAACAGATAACCTTTGGCTGCCTAGAAGGGGTAGAGGGCAGTGGCTGTGGGCAGAAGAGTGTTATGGGCTTATTTTGCCCATCTCAATTGTGAAGACCAAAAGGCATTGTCTTCAGAACAAAGGATGCAAAGGGTTGTCTCCAGGTCTTGGTTTAGCCTTTCAGTTTGCCCATTAGTCTGGGGTGGACGCCGGAATATAGGCTGACAGAGATGCCCAGGGGGCGACAGAATTCTTTCCAAAAGTTAGCAGTGAATTGTGGGCCCCGATCTGACAGAATATTACTGGGGAGGCCATGGAGGCAAGAAACATGCTGTTGCAGAAGTTGGGCTGTCTCCTTGGCAGAGGGAAGTTTTGGAAGAGGTATGAAGTGGGCCAGCTTACAAAACCGGTTTGTTACAGAAAGGATGGTGGTGTGGCTGAGCGAGTGGAGTAGGCCAGTAACAAAATCCAGAGTGATGTGTGACCATGATTGATGGGAGGCTCTAGGGTCTTGTGCTGGGCTCAATTGAGGCAGGCGGCCACAAACTTGCCAGATATCCTTCTTGATAATGGGCCACCAAAAACATTGCTACAGGCGGGATAAAGTGCGAGGAGAGGGTGGCAGAAAAGCAGAGAGCAGTGACATCATTGGAACACCTGGGAACAGAGCTGGTCATGAACATAGTCTTTCCTCCAGGCAGCCATCAGGGGTAGGTCTGTGCAGCAATTTTTAGAGCCTGGGTGGTAGGTAAAGGGTAAACCAGAAATGTCCAAAGTAACAGAGCAAGGAAGAGAAGGAGCAGTGTCAATAAACACTCCGTATATCCAAAAGCCGGCAAAGAACTAACAAACCATGTCTGAGGGGCAATGCGCACTTCTGAGAAAACCGGAAGTCACTACACTAAATCCTATTGAACTGATCTGGAATTAACTGGATCGCACAGGCATAAAGAAATATCCAACCAATGAAGAGCATTTTCAGCGAGTTTTAAAAGCAGCATGACAAAGCATTTCCAGATGCATAAAGTGTGTACTTTTGTACATTTACATAATTGTTTGGTCAAAGTAAATCTTCAAAACTAAATACAGAAATCATTTTATTTAAAAACAAATCTAAATATTAAAATTACTTACAAATATTTTAATTAAACAAATAATATACAATTAGTTAACTAGTAACACTCTGTGTGTGTGTGTGTGTGTGTGTGTGTGTGTGTGTGTGTGTGTGTGTGAGAGAGAGAGAGAGAGAGAGAGAGAGAGAGAGAGAGAGAGAGAGAGAGAGAGAGAGAATGAGAGAGAGAGAGAGAGAGAGAGAGAGAGAGAGAGAGAGGAAATGGAGAGAATACATTTTAATTTCTAAACCATATCAATATATATTTGCACTTAAGAAATCTGATTACTCATTTATATGGCTAGACATGTAAAGGTCAGAACAGTGCTGAGTTCTGAATGTTTAGTTGGACAGACAGTAGATCTATAAAGATAAAAAAGTTGTGGTAATGTTAAACATTTGCAGGTGAAACTGTTGAAAATGCAAAGTCTCTGGAGAAATCTACTCCAGCAGACAGTAAGCTTACATTTACATTTGCATTTATCATATTGGGCAAATGCCCTTTTCCAGAGCAACAGAAAGTCTCCATCATAATTTGTATATTGTTTGTCTTCTTCTTATTCTTCTTCTATTAGGGGTTGCCACAGTGGATCATCCATCAACATACCCCCTTTCCTCTACATTGCCTCTTTCAAACCAACTACCTGCTCGTCTTTCCTCACCACATCCATAAACCTCCTCTTCGGTCTTCCTCCTTTTTCTCCTTCCTGGTGGCTCCTTCCTCAGCGTTCTCCTACTGATATACCCTATGTATCTTCTCTGCACAAATTTAAACCATCTCAATATAGCCTCCCTCACCTTGTCTCCAAAACATCCCACAAGCAGGGTACCTCTAATAAACTTTTTTTAATCCTGTCCATCCTTGTCACTCCCAATAAAAATCTCAACAACATTAGCTTTGCTACCTCCAGCTCCACCTCCTGTCTTTTAGTCAATGCCACTCTAAACCATACAACAGAGAGTCTCTAGGTTACATATATAACCCTAGTTCCCTGAACGAACGAGACGCTGCGTCACAATGCTTTGGGAACACGACTGCGTTGTCCACGCTCTGAAATAATGTGTGTAATCTGTAAAAATTGGACACGATGATGTCACGATCCGGAAGCTATAAAATGCACATGGAGCGAAGCAGGCGCAAGCTTCTGTAAGAGAGAATTAAGCACTTGCAAGGAAGCCAGAAGTGTGGCAAGAAGACACAGTGTGCTCACTTCTTGTTCCATGACCAGAGCCTGCTCAGTTCCCACCAAAGTGGGACAAACCCCATCGAAACGGGGCAGACGAGACCTGGACTAAATCATAAAGCCTCGTTTTACAGTGCGTAGGACCCAGTGAGACACGTCTGGCAGAACTCCCCAAACTTCTAGGTGGTCTTTTAGGGGTATAGGTTACTTGAGATTGACCCCTGATATGCCTAGAGCTGGGACTGCACCCTGATGCAGCTCTAGTGGCCTCGAGAGAGAGAGGTCCACAATGATGCTGGGAAGAAACCAAGGAGATAGCTCGCTGAAGCTGGCCATGCCCTGAAGCATATTTTCTTGCAGAGTTAACAAACCAGATCTCTTAGGGGCAGAGAAAGGCGGTGCTACATGCCCTCCGGCCACCCCAGAATGTCCTGTTAGGACCTTTTGGTCAAAGTCCTTTTACTGAAGATGACAGTCCTCAGATCTGTCACCTCGCAGGGCTTCGGACCCGAGCACCATGCCGGATCCCTTACAGGGGGAAAGAAGCTTCACAACGGTCCGTTTCTGCACCTTCCGATGGGAGGTGCTGGGTTGAGCTTGGGGCTGCGCCCGCCGAGCAGCCACATGAGAGTAGTGTGGGAGATACACCTGGAATGCCGCAAGAAGAAGATTGCTTCTTCTCCGGAAACCTTTTGACTACCACAGGATTTGCTGAATAGGCCTGAAGGTGAGAGGGAGGCGTCCAGCAGCAAGGCCTTATCCCTGTCAGATATTTCATATGTTAGGCCTGAGCTCTCATGGCTCAGAGAGACATGATGTCTCCCACATCCAATCTTGCAGCAGGTCAGCTTGGTACGTCTGCAACACCGCCATGGAGTGAAGGCATCCAACGGCCTGTCCTGTTGAGGCTTGGTGGGTAGTGTCAGGGCGTTAAGGGAGGAGACAACGCCTGGGAAGAGGTAGCCTGCTAGCATCTCTTCAACCTGTGGCATGGCTCCATAACCATGATTCCTAAGCCCCATTATGGGTACAACACCATCTTGGGGCTGAAGGGGTGGGAACATTGGAGGTGGGTTTAAACTGTTCTTTCATGGTGTGGATGGAAAGGGAAATTGTGTAGGGTTGATCCTGAAGGAAGAGTACAGTAAGAGTGTAGAGAAGGTGAAGAGAGTTTCTGATAGAGCGATAGGTGAAGCTGGAATTGAAGGTGTGATGATAAATGTCATCAGTGCCTATGGTCCACAAGTAGGTTGTGTGATGGAGGAGAGGAAAAATTCTGGAGTGAGTTAGATGAAGTGGTGGAGACTGTACTTAGGAATGAAAGATTGGTGACTGCGGCAGATTTCCATGGCCATGTTGCCAAAGGGATCAGAGCTGAGAAGGTGGTGATGAGTAGGTATGGCCTTAAGGAGAGGAATTCAATTCGATTAAATTCATTTTTATTTGTATAGCGCTTTTAACAATGAACATTGTCTCAAAGCAGCTTTACACAGATAATGTGGTGATTAAAAGTAATTATGTTCTTTGTAAGTAAGTTTGTCCCTGATGAGCATCTGTGGCAAGGAAAAACTCCCCGATATGGCATAAGGAAGAAACCTTGAAAGGAACCAGACTTAAGAGGGAACCCATCCTCATCTGGGTTGCACCGAATGTCCATTTGAAGCAGATATACAATGTTACGGGGTACAGTGTTGATGATCAGAAGCGAACTGTATTCCTGAGTCAGTGTAGGAGACTGTTGACATTAACTACAGTCCAATCCATGCTCAAAGCGCCCGTTCTTACTCCGGAATTTCATGGAATCACCCAGGGTGTTGATGAGAAACTGTCCCAAGGTGCACAGAGTGGCCTCCAGTAGAAGAGAACACTATCCAGCGGCAGGCCTGGACGAAGTGGGAAGATCCACGGAGGGGAGAGGGGCAGGAACAGTGGTCACTCCAGAGAGAGAGAGAGAGAGAGAGAGAGAGAGAGAGAGAGAGAGAAGAGAAGGATATTGATTATTAAGTGTCCTTATTGTTGTATGAAAGTTAAGAGGGGTGACAGGAAGAGAAGGATATTGATTATTAAGTGTCCTTATTGTTGTATGAAAGTTAATGTCACTGTGCAGTTTGCACTCCGGCAAGACTCGCTATGGCAGCATAACTAAAAGGGAGAACCAGAAGGTAATACAGACATGAGGGATCTCTGGGATAAGAGACGACGTGTAGACTAATTAAAACAGGGGTGATGTGGTCATATTTCCTAGATCTAGTGAGGACTCTTGCTGCTGCATTCTGAACTAACTGAAGCTTATTTATGCACTTATTTGCACACCCAGACAGTAAAGCGTTACAGTAGTCTAATCTATATATTACAAAAGCATGAACTAGTTTTTCTGACATCATATATCTAATTTTAGCAATATTTCTAAGGTGAAAGAAGGCGATTCTGGTGATATTATTCACGTGAGCCTCAATGTGGAGGGGCAGGTGGTGGTAGTTTTTGCTTAACGGTTGGCAATGGCAGTGGTAAATACTTATTATAAGAAGAAGGGGGAGCATAAGGTGGCATATAAGAGTGAAGGAAGGTGCCCAAAGGTGGATTATATTCTATGCAGGAGGTGCAACCTGAAAGAGACTGGAGACTGTAAGGTGTTGGCAGGGGACAGTGTAGCTAGACAGCATTGGATAGTGGTCTGTAGGATAGGTTTGGAGGTGAAAAAGAAGAGGAGCAGAGTAAAGACTAAAAAAAAATAAGATTTTGGAGACTGATGGAGGAAGACTGTAGTGTAAGGTTCAGGGAAGAGGTCAGACAAGGGCTCAGTGGTGATGGATGATTGGGAAACTACTGCAGAAGTGATAAGTTAAACAGCTAGAAAGGTAATTGGTGTGACACCTGGAAAGAGAAAGGAAGACAAAGAGACGTGGAATGAGGAAAGCATAAAGAGAAAGCTTGGTGAAACAAATTGGAATCAGCAGAGAGATAAGAAAAGTAGGCAGGAGTACAAGGAGATGGGACAGCAGGTGAAGGGGGATGTGGAAGTTCTACATCAAAGAATGGGAAATTTGTACCGACTGGCCAGGCAGAGGGACCGAGCTGTGAAGGATGTGCTACAAGTTAGAGCAATAAAGGATGGAGATGGAAGTGTGTTGACTAGTGACGAGGGTGTGTTGAGAATATAGAAGCAGTATTTTGAGCAGCTGATGAATGAGGAAAATAAGAGAGAAAGACGGTTGGATGATGTGGAGAAGGTGAAGTAGGAAGTTAATAGGATTGGTAAAGAGGAAGTAAGAGCAGCGATTAACAGGATGAAGAGTGGAAAATCAGTTGGACCAGATGGCATACCAGTAGGAGCATGGAGTTGTTTAGGAGAAATAGCAGTGGATTTTTTTAAACAGATTTTTCAACAAGATTCTGGAAGGTTAGAGGATGCATGAGGAATGGAGAAAGAGTGTGCTGGTACTGACTTTTAGGAATAAGGAAGATGTGCAGACCTGCAGTAACTACAGGGAATTAAGTTGATCAGTCACACCATGAAGTTATGGGAAAGAGTAGTGGAAGCCAGGCTGAGAGAAGAGGTGACCATCTGTGAGCAACAGTACTGTTTAATGCTGAGGAAGAACACTACAGATGCAATATTTGCTTTGAAGTATAGAGAAAGTATATAGACGGTCAGAAGGAGTTGCATTGTGTTTGTGGATTTGGAGAAAGCTTATGACAGGGTGCTGAGAGAGGAGTTGTGGTACAGTATGAGGAAGTCTGATGTGTCTGAGAAGTATGTAAGGGTGGTGCAGGACATTGAAGTGTGCATTAGGAATGACTGATTCAAGGTGGATGTTGGACTGCATCAAGGATCGTCTCTGAGCCTTTTTCTGTTTGCAGTGGTGATGGAGAGGTTGACGGACTAGGCAGGCTGGAGTCTTCATGGACTATTATGTTTGCGGATGATATTGTTATTTGTGGTAAGAGTAGGGAGCAGTTTGAAAAGAGCCTGGAGGCGTGGAGGTACGCGCTGGAGAGAAGGGAAATGAAAGTCAGTAGGAGTAAGATAAAGTACATGTGTGTGAATGAGAGAGAGGGCAGTGGAGTGGTGCGGTTGCAGGGAGAAGAGGTGGAGAAGGTGGAGGTGTTTAAGTACCTGGGATCAACAGTGCAAAGTAATGGAAAGTGTGTTAGAAAAGTAAAGTGTGCAGGCAGGGTGGAGTGTGTGGAGAAGAGTGGCTGGAGTGATTTTTGATAGAAGGGTATCTGCAAGAGTGAAAGGGAAAGTTTATAGGACTGTGGTGAGACCTGCTCTGTTTAAAGACAGTGGTGAAGCTGGAGGTAGCACAACTGAAGATGCTGAAATTTTAATTAACCGTGACGAGGATGGACAGGATTAGAAATTAGTTTCTTAGAGGGACAGCGCGAGAGAGGCCCGATTGAGATGGTTTGGTCATGTGCAGAGGAGGGATCTGTAGGAGAATGCTGAGGAAAAGAGGAAGGCCCAGGTGGAGGTTTATGGATGTGGTAAGGAGAAGACATGCAAGTACTTGGTGTGAAAGTGGCAGAATGATCGAATAATCCGCTGTGGCGACCCCTAATGGGAGCAGCCGAAAGAAGAAGAAGAATCTGCTGATGCTTTTTTAAATCAGTGAAACT
This sequence comes from Silurus aristotelis, assembly GCF_946808225.1. NCBI lineage: Eukaryota > Metazoa > Chordata > Actinopteri > Siluriformes > Siluridae > Silurus > Silurus aristotelis. Next base: position 14,020,677 of record NC_139582.1, read on the forward strand.
AAAATCAAAATGAAAACGCAGAAACAATCCAATTTATAGTACAACAGAGTTCAATGCTTAATAAAGCTATTCTAGCTGCATCATTAACCATATGCTCATACTATCAGCACTGGTCCAGCACATGAAACTGGTCCTAATCTTTTTACATGTCTTTGCTAATTATTTTCTACATTTAATTTCAGTTTACTATTTTATTTTATATAACATAAAAATGAATTGTTAAATTAGAAATAAAGATCTGTGTTTAACGTGAGAATTAACCATGCATGTTTTAATTTTTTAATCAATATATAATTTTGTTTTGATTTTTTTTCTGCCTGTATATTTAGCTATTTTTGCATTTCTCCTGACTGTATGTGCTTTTGTATATGACTGTATATGCATGCACTTAGACTCACTGGATTACTCACCAAATGTTTAGTCATGAAATATTGTGATTTGTAGATGGGGATTTATGTTATTTAGAGATATTTAAGAAAGGTTGATAATAAATAAATAAATAAATAAATAAATAAATAAATAAATAAATAAATAAATAAATAAAATTTTAAATTGCTTTGAGGTGATATGTTGTGAACTTTTTTTTTTTCTTTTCTGTGAATCTGTGCAGTGAATATTAATTGCACTGTTTGTTTTTATGTCACTTGTGAGCAGATTAGTGTGATTAATGTGAAGTGTTGTAACTGAAGTAACAGTGATTTTAAATGAGGGGAGATGTGAATTATGTGAGAGATCTGACTAATCTGTGTTCAGAGAATTCCTCTGTGGACCAGGATTATTGTCTGAGCTGTATTGCTAGCATTATTGTTAGAGACAGTTGACCACACTTGTTAATTTAACACATTTAGCCATGTTCTGTTTACTCAGTCTTGCTCTTCTAATAACATAATGTCCATATCACATTAGGTGTGTAATACATAGTTAAGATTTTAAATGTATGAAAGTCTGTCATCCTGTTCCTACTACTCATGTTAACTAATGAGTCTGGTTTCTCTCAAGGTTTCTTCTTCATTGACATTGAGAGTTTTTATTGCCTCTGTTGCCTCTAGATCACTTGTTAGGCATACACTCATACATGCATGTGAAAATTAATGTACATTTGCTTTGAATTCTATGCTTTTACATATCAGGACATAATGAAAACCATCTGAACCTTATCAGGTCTTAGACCTAAGCAAGTACAATCTCAAATGAAAATGTTATTATTTATTTTTTACAAAAATCATAAAGAAATGGGAAAACCATGAGTGAAAAACTAAGTTCACTTTATCATTCAAAGTTGTAGAGCCATGTGTAGCACCTATAACTCGAAATAATCATGTTTTGTATGTCTTTATCAGTCTCTCACACCTTTTTTGAATTTTGGCTTACTGTTCCTTACAATGTGGCTTCAGTTAACTAAGGTTTGTGAGCATTTGATTATGAGCAGCTCTTTTAAGGTCCTACTACAGCTTTTCAGTTTGGTTTGGTTGAAGTCTGCTTGGGATCATTGTTCTTCTTAATGACCCAAGTTCAGCCACACTTTAGCTGTTAGACAGATGGCCTCACATTTGACTGTACAATACTTAATACTGCTATACAGAGGAGTTCATGTACAACTTAACTTGGTTGTCACTAAACGTGGCACTGTACATTATGCCCAAACATCTCCACTTTGGTCTTATCTGTCCAAAGGATATTGCTTCGGAAGTCTTGGGGTTTGTTAAGATCCAACTCTCAAGTCATGCTATCATGTACCTTTTTACAGAGAAGAAGCTTTTTACTGGCAGCCCTTCCAAACAAACCCTACTTTTTCTAATCTTTTTCTAATTGTACTGTCATGAACTTTCACATTTGACATGCTAACTGAGGCCTGTAAAGTACATTTCTCTGATTTAGGGTGAATTTGATGGGACATCCACTCCTGGAAAAATTGACATCTGCCTTAAATGCTTTTAGTGTAAACAATGTTTCCCACTGTTGAATGATAAACTTTAAGTTGTTTTTAAATGGCCCTTCTCAGATTGATAGGCATCAACAATTGCTTTTCTAAGAGCATAAGATTAGATATAGAAAAAAATGTTCACATTTATAATTCCAATCCATTATTTTCTTTAAAACTGGTTTGTGATAATATCCATTATTGAAAGCAGTATACAAATAAAAAATGTTATTAAATCTGTGATTTCATGTGAATAATGTGATTGCAGGATCACATGAGAAAGGAATTGTGTATATAAGTATATAAGATAATAAAAAAGTCATGCATTAAAAACACAATAAATCAAAGAAATAGCATTAAACTAATTGATGTGAAAATGCAATGAAAATTCACAGGTGTAAAAGAAGAAAAATTACAAAATAGAACAAATAAATGGTATAAAATCCATGTTATATCTGCAAGGAATCATCAAGCTTTATTTCAGTGATTAGCAGCTTAAACCATGTTTATCATACATAAATATCTTTGCTTTTATTGCGTTTTTAACACTGTGTCCTCTTTCCTTCGTGCCATCTCTCATCTGTCTCACAGCAGAAGCTAAGTTTACTGAGAGCTGTTTTGTCCCGCCGAGTGGATTTTAGAGGAAACAAAGCCAGTAAACATCATCTCTGGGCAAACAATCCTCACGAAATCCCACAGAGATGCTAACAGCCATGTACCAGCTTCCAGAACTGCCACTGAGCACTGATGCACAAATCATCGTCTGTGTTTAAGCAAACACAATGGCAATATAATCTACATCAGCACAGACTTCAGCATATGGAAGTATGTATGAACCAAAATAATCTGATAAAAAAAATTCACAGTCACATCATACAAGTGACCACATGATTAAAATGTAAATAAAGAATCTGATTCAGCTTGTGTTGACATCAAGCTACACCCACTGATGTATTATTTAAATAATTAAGGTTCAGACTGTGTTACATATTAGTGCAAGGTATTACAGCATGACAAATAAGTCATAAGAAAGCTGTAAGTCTGTGCACAAAAAAACAAGGATGGAAATTAAGAAACATTTTAGTGGTTGGAATCTGAAGGCTATATACGATCGCATGAGCCATTTTGTGATGTATATCCAAATCAACAGCAGTTATGAATATGCTTGAACATTCTCAACTAATGTGGGTGTGGCTTTCCTGTTAAAATATTCCCCCTGTGGGTGTGTTTGAGTCCATACATAAAAATTAAAGAGTAATGTTTTTAGTGTGCGTGTGTGTGTGTGTGTGTGTGTGTGTGTGTGTGTTTGTTTTAAATAATGTGCAAGGTTAAATGCATGTGTCTTCATGACATGCATATACAAGTATCTGTGAATGAGTATTAATTTTAAATATACCATACTGATTGGAATAAGGAAGTGGCTTTTAGTTAATATATGTCTGCATGACTTGAAGACTACATTTAGAAATGAGTGAGTGTGTAATTAGGGCCATATTAATGTGTAACATATACGGAAGTGTGACATATACGGAAGTATGACATAAAAGCCATATTTGGACATGTGGGTTTATATAAAGAAAGATGCAAATGTGAAACTGGCATGGCTTTAAATAGGCTGTATACAGGAATGTTATTGTGTCTTAGAGTGCATATTAAAAGCTATGTGAGCAGCTTGGATTCAAGTTTTCCTAAGAAATTTCTCTGTGCTTTTTATTTGTGCCGCTCCTTCTCTGAGACTGAGATAAATGAAACATTGAAATGAATTCCCCAGGATATAGTGTAAAATATGCTTTCAGTATGCCCTCGGCCTTGCTGTATGTGTGTGTGTGTGTGTGTGTGTGTGTGTGTGTGTGTGTGTGTGTGTGTGTGTGTGTGTTTGTGTGTGTGTGTGTGTGTGTGTGTGTGTGTGTGTGTGTGTGTGTGTGTGCGCATGTGCATGTAGCGCTTTGTCTCCGGAGTCGCAATTATGACTTAATGCTCTCTAATTGTTTTCATTGCGAGTCAACACGTCGTCCTTTAACAGAGTGAGTCCTCGTCCTGTGCTCTCGGCTCATTTGCATAAATCTGCTTTTTTTTTTATTTATACCCCATTAACATATTTTACATGAATAGTTAAAAGGGCTCACAGGAGCTATGCTAATAGGCCATGCTCATTTGCATGTGTGTGTGTGCGTGTGGGTTGTGTTTAAATTAAACGCGAGGTGAGAACATCACTTCCACATCAAAAGCACAATTTTATGCAAAAAACGACTCCAGATCTGAAGTTCACTTCGGCTTTAAGGGAATTTGATTTTTATAGATTTAATAAGATGTGTGGTTGGTACAGTATATACACCCAGAGTAGACTGATGATGATAATGATGATGATGATGATAATGGGGATATTAGACATGTTTTTTTTTTTTATATTGAATAGGGTGTGTGTTTTGGGACACACCCACTGTAAAATTATAATAATGATTGTGGTGATAGTTGAACTGAAACTCACTCTCACACACACACACACACACACACACACACACACACACACACACACACACACACACACACACATTTTTGCACATCTATTTGACTGCTGCTATTTCTGTTTTGCACAACCTTTTGTGTTTACATTTTTGTGTTTATTTTAAGTACACTCCTGTATCCAGTTCTCTCTTCCACACTGTTCTGTATAATACACAGTAGGTTTACTGGCTTATTTTGGGTATTTGTCCTACACTGTCTTGCAATGTTGGGCAGTAACGCGTTACTAGTACAGTAACTAATACTGTAACGCGTTACTTTTAAAAATAAAGTAACTTCGTTACTGTTACCGTATGGTGCGTTACCCGTTACTTTTTTTAATTAATTAATTTCAGCTGAAGTGTAGACTACAGCCTAACTTGCTTACAGCGTCGCATTGTAGGATTGGTGGATGAACCACTGTAAACACGAAGAAGACGCGCTGTGGGCGTGTCTCCGTTTATTCAGGTCTGTGCAGCAGTAATGGCAAGTCGAGGCGAGAGCAGGACGAGTTTCTCAAAGTGAAAATATGCTCATTATTTCACTTTAGTTGCGTATAAAGACAAAAACCTTTAAGTCAAATGTAAGCTGTGTCTTTCTGGTTCGAAGCTCGTATCTACTGCGATAAACAGCAACTCCAATCTGTTGAAGCTCCTCCAGAAACTCCATGCCTGAGGAGCTAGTAGCTAGAAGCTAACCCGGTGTTCTGTTCTACATTGTTGATAGTTTTCATACTTCAGCTATGAAAGGAACATTTTTAAGAGCTCAACACAACAGCAGAAGCCACTTTAGTTTTTGATTGTGAATATATTATTCAGCTTGTTTTGGTATTTATTTCAGAAATCCTTGTGATATATTCAGTTTGTGCTGGTCTGACTTTAATAAAATAGTGTTTAAAAATGACTTTGTGTTTAAGTCAGTTTTGTGTTTGTATAGATGATAACGCATAAAAGGGCATTAATGGGAACATTAAAGAAGGTTCTTTAAAAAAGTAACTAAAAAGTTACTTTTAACAGTAACGCATTACTTTTTGGTGTAAGTAATCAACAAAGTAACGGAGTTACTTTTTGAATGAAGTAACGAATAACTGTAACTAGTTACTATTTTTTAGTAACGAGCACAACACTGCTGTCTTGTGTTGTCTTTTGCATTGTCTTGTCCTGCACTGTTTGCACCAGATTGCACAACTGTATGTTCTTTTATGTTGTTTCATGTAGCACCAGGGTTCTGTAGGAACGTTGTCTCATTTCACTGCGAACTGAGTCAACTATATATGGTTAAAATGACAATAAAAGCTTCTTGACTTGACGTGATGTGACGTGACTCTTGACTTGACTTGACATCACTTGACTCTTGACTTGGCGGTGGTGTTCATGTGGCCTAAATAGTGATTAGGGTAGATTTTGGACACATCGACAGAGGACTGAAGATGGTATATACATGCCCTATATAGTGAGTAGTGAAAATGGCATATGGATAAGGCAGAGGTGGGAAGTAACAAAGTACAAATTACTGTACTTAAGTATATTTTTCTGGTATTAGTACTTTACTTCACTATTTATTTTTCGGACAACTTTTTACTTTCACTCATCGAATTTTTACACAAATATATATACTTTGTATTTCTTACATTTTTAAGCCAGGCTTGTTTCTTTAGTTTTATTCTATTTGGTGAAATGTCATAATTTTTTCTTCTCATTTTTAAAAAAAAATTAAAATTTGTTTTGTATCAATATATTAATTAGGGCTGTCAAAATGAACGTGTTAATTATGTGTTAACACAAATTTATTCGAAAGGCACAAATTTTATTTGTATATGGTTAATGGTGGTACTATTTTGTGTTTTGTGTATTTGTCCTACACTGTCTTGTGTTGTCTTTGCACTGTCTGTCTTGCACCGTTTGCACCAGGTTGCACACGATGCACTTTATGTGGCAAGGACACTTACTAGTCCTATTAGTCCTTTCTGTTATGTAGCTTTATGTTGTTTTATGTAGCACCAGGGTTCTGGAGGAATACAGTATATGGTTAAAATGACAATAAAAGCTTCTTTACTTGGCTTGTCTTATGCAGCACACATTTCTGTTCTTATTAAAAATTTTAATAAATATAAAAGAGGCGAAATCAAAACCTTTAACACAACACACATTTATTCACAACGCCCTTTCTTTACTCAGATATAAAAAGAAAAAACTACACCGAAAAATATTTTTTAATCAGTAAACATTTGTTTTACTGATGCACAAGGTCTCAAATCAGCACCCAAATCTGCCATGATTTAACCACACAATTAACCCTCTGTGCAGGGGCGTAGCCATCATTTCAAAAGTGGGGGGACGAAATGTGTAGTGTTACCTGTTTTTTTTTCCTTCACTTAAAAAGTGAGGGGGACGAATTAACTTTTTATAAAAAGTGCGGTCCCCCGCGTCCCCGTGTAATCTATGCCCCTGCCTCTGTAGTTGACAAACACACCGGTGTGTTTTGTGGAATTCTTTCTTCATAACACAGACACTAAATTAAATTGCTCTGTCTTTTTTGACCGCACAAATTATAGCAATACATCATTCAAATCTGTAAAGGGTCTTCTTTTATTTATAGAAACTTAATTACAATAAATTACAAAAACACGCTGTGCTTTTGTAAAATAGAGAAAACAGAGAGGTGGCGCTCTCTGCTGTCTCTTTCATCTCTCTTCACAGACACATAAAAAAAACTTGCCTCACAGACATAATAAATATATAAATAGAACGCTCGAAATGTCTAATTTCACAAAGCAAATATTGTCTATTAGTCTGTATTAAAATGTATTGAATTTAAAAGAGAGATACAGTTTCTCCGGTTTTAACTCATTCATCATCTCATTAATCGTTTGGTGTCCTGATTATTTACGTTATTTAAAAAACCATCATCACTTTAACACATTAACAAGAATATATTATATTTATGCTCCCGGTTGAGTTTGGTTTAACTTATAATAAATATTTATTTGCATAAAGCATCAATATTTATCCATGACTATGTTGATTAGAGTAGTAAAAACTTGAAAAGTATTAATTTATGGAATATTTAGAACAGATAAATAATGTGGCATTAAGTTGTGATTAATAACGATTAAATTTTTTTATTTGATTGACAGCCTTGATATAATATGATGTAAGGTCTAGTTACCAGCGTGACACAAATACATGGTAATGGCTACTTTTTACTTAAGTACATGTCAGAGCCCAAACCTCTTTAAGTAAAAAAGTATATAGTCAGTATTTTACCTTTTACCAAAATAGTATCTGTACTTCTACTGAAGTGAAGGATGTGTGTACCTTTGCCACCTCTTGGATAAGGAAACTCCCACAGTATAGGAGAGTAACAGTTCTGGTTTTAATTTGCAACTGCAGCACTGTGGAAATAAATAAAGGTAAAACACATTATTCCTCACGGGACTGCTGTTCCTCAGTGTATTTATATCCAAGAGACAAAAAATATCCATTTCATTTATTTCAAACATTATTCCCAAGTCTTTTCCCTTCTGCAGTCTCCTAAATAACTCATCTTAAATGAAATAGAACCGACCCCCCCCCCCCTTCACACACACACACACACACACACACACACACACACACACACACACACACACACACACACACACACACACACACTTATTTACTTTATAACCCAATTTTCTACTCCAGCAGCTTAAATAAAGCACATGCACTGATTAACATTCTCATCTCACTCTGAGTTAGTAAATACACACATCTTTAAAGTTAAATTATTTTTTTATAGTGAATGATGGGACAGGATTTTGTTGGTAAAGTTTAATTTGCATTAATTAAAACATTGATTGGACTGACAATGCAGTACATGAGTGAACTACTGGTGTTTTATTATTAACGCCTTCTCTGAATTACAAGATTTAGGCTCATTGTTGGTATCTAGAATAGTGAATACTACAGCAGGGGGCAGGTCTTCTCTTACAAAGCCCCACGGTTATGGGACAGCCTTCCAATTATCAATTACAAATGTTTGGATGTTGTCTTCCCTGTTCACTCAAGTTTCGTGACATTGGATTGGTTGGCTGCTTTATTCCCTAGGGCATCTTCATGTCTTTGTTACTTTTTGGCTCTTTTTTTTTTTGTTATGCTGTCACCCCTGCTCATAATAACCATACTTACTGATGTTTCTAAAGTTACATGAGATTGGGTTAGATGGTTTCACTTAGTGTCCATTAAGATGGCTTTGAACTGCAATTAATACAAACAGTTTCACTTTCACTTTAAACAGTCCAGTTTAAAGTGAAATAAAAAATAAAAAATATAAAAAAATATAAAAAATAGGGTTAGGGTTGTATATGTATATGTTCCTGTAAAGCTACTTGAAATCAATGCTGGTATGATTTTTTAATGATATTTATCATTGGAGCAGTATCTGTCATGAACTAGTGAATGGTTTTAATTCCAATAACCAGACTTTTGCAAACCAAATAGTAACATATAATTACACAAATGTAGCATTGTAGCAGTCACCTTTAATCTTTGATGCTTGTTTCATACAACAATAAGTCAAAAATCATCAAAAAAGTAATTTTATGTAGAATTATGTATACATCTAAATCAATATTTATGCTAATCAAAAATATGACAAGCTATTTTTGGAAGGTGAGATGATGGATGAGGAATGGAAAAGGAGTGTGCAGATTTTTAAGAATAAGGGAGATGTGGAGACCTGCAGTAACTACAGGGAAATAAGGTTGATCAGTCACATCATGAAGTTATGGGAAAGAGTAGTGAAAGCCAGGCCGAGAGAAGAGGTGACCATCTGTGAGCAACAGTATGGTTTATGTTGAGAAAGAGCACTACAGGCGCATTATTTGCTTTGGAAATGTTGGTGGAGAAGTATAGAGAAGGTCTGAAGGTCTGTGGATTTAGAAAAAGCATACGACAGGGTGCTAAGAGAGTTGTGGTATTGTATGAAGAAAGTCAGGTGTGTAGAGAAGTATGTGAGGGTGGTGCAGGACATGTATAAGGACATGTATAAGGACAGTATGACAGCAGTGAAGTGTGAAGTAGGAACGATAGACTGGTTTAAGGTGGGGGTTGGACTGCATCAAGGATCGGCGCTGAGCCCTTTCCTGTTTGCAGTGGTGATGGACAGGTTGACGGATGAGGCTATAATTTTTCTGGATGATATTGTGATTTGTGGCGAGAGTAGGGAGCAGGTTGAGAAGAGCCTGGAGAGGTGGAGTTACACGCTGCAATGAAGGGGAATGAAAGTAAATAGGAGTAAGACAGAGTACATCTGTGTGAATGAGAGGGAGAGCAGAGGAGTGTTGCGGTTGCAGGGAGAACAGGTGGTGAAGGTAGATGAGTTTAGGTACCTGGGGTCAGCAGTGCAAAGTAATGGAGAGTGTGTTAGAGAAGTGAAGAAATGAGTGCAGGCAGGGTGGATTCGGTGGAGAAGTGTGGCATGAGTGATGTGTGATAGAAGGGTATCTGCAAGAGTGAAAGGGGAAGTTTATAGGACCGTGGTGAGACCTGAATAGGATAAAGAGATGAAGGTTGAATTGTGTTAAAAATGTAGTATATTAGTCATACTTCTTCTTTCGGCTGCTCCCATTAGGGGTCACCACAGCAGATCATTCATCTCCATTCTACTCCGTCCTCTACATCTGCCTCTTTCAAACCAACTATTGGGAGTAATGTAAATTGGGAGTAATGAGGATGGACAGGATTCAAAACGAGTTCATTAGAGGCACATCGCATGTAGGACGTTTTGGGGACAAAGTGAGAAACGCCCGATTGAGATGGTTTGGACATGTGCAGAGGAGGGATACAGGGTATATCGGTAGAAGATTGCTGAGGATGGAGCCACCAGGAAGGAGGAAAAGAGGAAGGCCAAAGAGGAGGTTCATAGATGTGATGAAGGAAGACATGCAGGTAGTTGGTTTGAAAGAGGCAGATGTAGAGGACGGAGTAGAATGGAGATGAATGATCTGCTGTGGTGACCCCTAATAGGAGCAGCCGAAAGAAGAAGTATGACTAATATACTACATTTTTAACACAATTCAACCTTCATCTCTTTATCCTATTCATCTTAAGAACACAAACCCACACACACGTACAGTTCTTTCTATTTGTCTTCATTTTTCTCTTTGTAAACGACATGTCAGAGAATGAGGCTGTTTTCTTTACCTCTTTATTTTTCTCCATCATCTGCATATTATTTAATCAAAGCATCACAGCTAAATATAGTCTAAAATATATATTTTTTTCCTTTGTTTTAATAAGACACAGTTTAAGCAACTAGCTTTGAATGTGTTAGTTATCAATAGAATAGCTACTGCTTGTTGCTGTAACCACAAGTGCATAACTGTTTATATGTGTGTCCAGAGGCAAAGCCAGTACAATCGGAATGGCTTAAAAATGTGCTGCGTATTTCACATACCACCATAAGTTTTAACTGTTACTTTCAATAGCAAGGATATCAGAGCCAAATCCTCCTTGTCCCTCAGGTATTCAATGCTGAAGTCCAAAATGTTTAGTAAATTAATGCACAGTGACACTTAACAGATGAGTTATGAGTTTTTTAACTTTCCTTATTTGTCATGATTATGTTCTGCTTTTTAAACCAAAACCTCTGTCCTTACACTCAAAAGTATTTGCAAATCTAGAAAATCCAGAGAATGGGGACAAAGAACAGAGCTTTCTGAAAGTTTAAAGGTGACATTAAATTATCAATCCAAAACACCTATTCCAATTGGAAACACGGTTAGTGCTCAAAAACACACTTAAATTGTACAAGAATGCAGATAAGACACAGTTTAAAACACAGTGCGAGTGTCTTTAGCATAAGAGAATTTTTTTTTTTTTACAGAAACCTGCATACTATATATTTAAATGTGGCTTATCTTAATGTGTTTAAGATTAAACACATTAAGCACCCTTAAGCCCCTGCGTGACCGTGCTCTGAACCACGTGTGTAATCTGACCAATAGGCGTTTGGGACGTGACGTCATCAGCGGGCGACGTCGCGTAAACAGGAAGCTACAAATCGCTGCGAGATGGACCAGACGCGAGCTCCTGCGAGAGAAGGTAAGCGCCGCAGGGATGCAGAGAGTGTGGCACAGAGACGCAGCGTCTCGTTCCCTCGGGGAACTAGGGTTACGGTCGTAACCTAGAGACGTTCCCCTTTAGGAACTCGAGCTGCGTCGAAACGCTATGGGAACGAATGTCCAATCACGCCACACTGACCAGACCCTGCCTAGAGAGTGAGGCACGCAGGACAGAGGAGCCCGGGGTGGCTCTGAGGTCAAGGTCATATAACCTGATGAAGGTCAGCGGGGTGGACCAACCCGCCGCGTCACAGATGTCCTGGAGTGAAACTCCAGCGGACTAGGACGTAGAGGCCGCCACACTCCGGGTGGAGTGAGCTTGAACCCCGAGCGGTGCGGGGAGGCCAGAGGACTCGTGAGCCGACACAATCGCATCCACAACCCATCTGCTCAAAGTCTGCTTATTGGCAGGAAAACCTTTCCTATTAGGGCCATAGCAGACTAGCAGCTGCTCCGACTTCCTCCAAGGACTCATCCTGCGGAGGTAAGCATCCAGAGCTCGCACTGGACACAGTCGGTGCTGTCGCTCCTGGAGCTCTGGTGTGGAGAAGGGTCTCTACCACATCGGTGGAGAGACCAGCCGCTACGAACTGTGCCCCCTCAGGGGCCACAGCCACAGCCTCCACAACTCTGGGCGAGGGTGAACCAGGGTTCCGCCCGCCTGAGAGAGAAGATCCCCCCTGGGATGAATCTCCCACGGAGGGCCCTTGAGTAGGGACACCAGAACCACGGTTTGCTCGGCCATCGAGGTGCTACCAGGAGGAGACGGACTCCATCCCGGCGAACTCTCTCCAGAACTCCAAGAAGCAGAGCGATCGGGGGAAAGGCGTACAGGCGTAGCCTCGGCCATGACTGCACCATGGCATCCAGCCCTAACGGGGCTGGGCGAGAGAGAGAGAACCAGAGGGGACAGTGTGAAGTCTCCTGGGTCGCAAAAAGATCCACTTGGGCTCTGTAGAACCTCCGCCATACGAGCTCCACCACCTCAGGGTGGAGACGCCATTCCCCAGGCCTCGGCCCCTGCCTTGACAGGGCGTCTGCTCTGACATTCAACCGACCCGGGATGTAAATGGCCCTCAGGGACAGGAACTGTCCTGAGACCACAAGAGGACCGCCCGTGCTAGCTTGTACAAGGGGCGAGATCAGAGACCCCCCTGGTGGTTGATGTAGGAGACCACCGCCGTATTGTCCATGCGGACCAACACATGGCGATCTCTCAGGTCCGGAAGAAAGTGTTTTAACCCTAAAAACACTGCCGTCATCTCCAGGCAATTTATGGCCACTCATGACCACTCCCCACCCCCTTAGGGAAGCGTTCGTCGTTAGCGTCACGCGGCGACGCGGAGCCCCCAACACTGGGCCACGGGACAGAAACGTCCGGTCATTTCAGACATCCAAGGCTCGAAGGGCACGCCGCGAGACCTTGATAGTACAATGCGGGTTTCCCCTGAGGGAGAACCCTCTGCCCCGGAGCCACCACTGGAGGGGCCTCATGTGCAGGAGCCCGAGCGGAACTATGCTGGACGCTGCTGCCATGAGCCCTAGCAGCCTCTGGAACTGCCTTACAGTGAGTGGCTGGCCTTCCCGCACTCTCCTGACGGCAGTAAGGATGACTTCGACTCGAGCAGAAGACAACCGTGCCTGCATCCCGGCCGTGTCCCACACTACGCCCAAAAAGGTGCTTCTCTGTGCTGGAGAAAGCACGCTTTTGCTGGCGTTTAGCCGAAACCCAAGCACCTTCATGTAGGCAAGGACGACATCTCCATGCCGAATTGCCTGGCGCTCCGAGGAAGCCATGATCAACCAATCGTCGATGTAGTTCAAAATGCGGATGCCCTGAAGCCGCAGCGGGGCCAGTGCAGCATCGACGCACTTTGTGAAGGTGCGGGGCGAGAGTGCCAGACCGAACGCGAGGACCCGATATTGGTATGCTACGCCCCCGAAAGCAAACCTCAGGAACCTCCTGTGTGCAGGAAGGATGGAGATGTGAAAGTATGTGTCCTCCAGATCTATAGTGACAAACCAGTCCTCCGACTTGATCTGCGTCACGACCCCCTTGAGGGTGAGCATCCTGAACCTGAGTCTCCTGAAAGAGCGGTTCAAGGAGCGAAGATCCCGAATAGGACACAACCCGCCATCCTTCTTCGGAACAACGAAGTACGGGCTGTAGAAGCCTGACTCTCGAAACGAGGGGGGAACCACCTCGATGGCCCCCTTCCCCAGTCGTGTGCGCACTTCCTGTTCCAGGACCAGAGCCTGCTCGGGACCCACCAGGGTGGGACACATCCCGTTGAAACGGGGAGGAGAGGACGCGAACTGAATTGCGTAACCACCTTCTATCCCACAGGAAAGAAGGTGTATAGCCGCAGGACCCACCGGGAGACCTCTGGCTCCTCCCAAGCTGCCAGAAAGTTCCTCAGGGGAACCAGCCCCTCGGGACTGGCCTCTGACCCACTCAGAGCAGCTGGGGCGCGGCCCTGCAGCTAATGACACCTCGAGAGAGGCGGCGGGTCTCCCCCATCCGTACCGAGATTTTGGGCGGAAGTGGAGGGAGACGCCCGCTGGAGGGTGGCCGTACTCTGAAGCACATCCTGTGGCAGAGTCCACGGCCCAGCCTCCTGGTGGTGCGGGGGAGGGACGGGCACCGTAGCGTGAGGCATACACCGCCCCCTCGACCGAAAATCGTCAGGATTTGCTGGAGGCGAGGGTGACCCTCAGGTCAGCCTGCTCCTTTTTGGGCCCAGATTTCTCTGGGCTTCGTGGTGCCCGGATGGACCAGGCTGGGGCTGCCGCCAACCAGCCCCACGTGATCGGCGAGGGAGGTACTGCTGAAACGCAGGAGAGAGATAGCTGGCTAGCGTCTCTTCAACACGCAGCATCGCCCCATAGCCGCACGCCTTAGCCCCAACCACATTCGCGTAGAGCAAGGAGTGGTGAGACGAAGAACGCGCTGAGTACGGGGTTTCCCAGGAACTGGACACCTCGGCGTGCAGATCGGGGAAAAATGGCAGGCCCCAGCACCGGAAGTGACACAGGACGCAGAAAGCGCTCATCCAGCTTACTGGGTGCGCGTCTCTGCTGCTCCACCGGCCAAGCTAGATCCTTAGCAACGGCTCGTGTCACGACCTCGAGGAGTTCCTCGTACAGCACAGGCTGAGAGGACTCTACGGGCTCGCTAGCATCCATCAGCTCACCCTCCTCGGCGAGAGAGACATGTAATGCCGCGCTGCTCGTACCGGGAGAAGAAGCAGCCATCGGGCCTGCTTCTCCGATAGAGCCGAAGCTCAATTCACCCGACGAAGCTGAAGCGGACTCATCCGACTGCAACCCCGCTAAATCGGCCTGCGAGCCCCACGAGCGCCTGCGCGGCTTCGCCTCGGCGAGAGCGAGACCGGAGCCACGAGGGAGAGAGCTCCTCTCAAAGAGCGCTCTCCGGGAGCGAAGCGTGCGCATAGCCATGCGGCTACAATGCGAGCAATCGACTCCCTCGAGAGCCGACTGTGCATGCTCCACTCCCAGGCAAACAACGCACCGATCATGCGAATCCTTACCGATAATGAAACGCGGACACGGATGAACGAACTTACGGAAACTCTGTCTCTGACTGTCTGCCAGCCATCACTCGATCAAAAAAAACACAGCGAAACAGCGGTCCATCTCGCAGCCATTTGTAGCTTCCTGTTTACGCGACGTCGCCCGCTGATGACGTCACATCCCAAACGCCTATTGGTCAGATTACACACGTGGATCAGAGCGCGGTCACGCAGGGGCGTTCCCATAGCGTTTCGACGCAGCTCGAGTTCCTGAAAGGGAACTGGAAATACCTTTTAAAAAAATTTTTTATCAAAATTACAATAATCCAAATATAAGAATAATATATAGCTGAATACAGTGATTACCAGGGTTTAAGCACCTAAGGCATTGAAGCTCATGAGTAAAAAAACATTAGGAACATGCCCATCGAGTTTTATTGCGATCAACCTCTGTTAACTTTGTGAAAGAGGTGCTCGAACTATTGGTGCTGGCTATTGGAAGTACATTTTTTTGAGATACGCGAATGTCAAGTCAAGTTAAGTCAAGTTTATTTCTATAGCAATTTTCCCAACAGACATTGTCTCAAAGCAGCTTTACAGAATTTTAAGAGTTAAGGTGAATGGTGTGCATTTATCAATGATGAGCAAGCCATGGCAACTGTGGCAAGGAAAAACTAAATTAGATGTCCTCATAGACTCTTGTGATACATTGGACATAGACACTACCAATTTTAATGGGACTAACAGATGCGAAGTTTTAGCCGTTTTTTTTTTTTTTTTATAGCGCCATTAAGTGGAAAAGATCTGCAATAACTAATTCTGTTCATGAGTTAAAGCCATATTATTAAAAATAGTCCTGCCAATTTTGAACTTTTTGGTGTCCCTTTGTGACAAAACGAATGTTCAACAATTTTTTAATTATTGATAGTCGCTGTCTCCAGAACATTTCTGCACTTGTTTGGTTCCGATCGGGGGAAAACCCTAGGACTAATTTGCAAAAAAAATTAATAGAGTGAATTTGTCAATAGGCATTGTCTAGGATTCCAAAAATATATGAGGAGATTGTTAAAGTGATATGAAGATTGAGAGTATGTTTGAAAAATTTTGCAATATACCATCATTTATACAATTAAAAAACAATTCAGTGGCAGATTTATTTAAAAACTAAATAAATTTAAAAACATGCCCACCAAGTTTCGTTCTGATCGGCCTCTGTTAACCTTGCCTAACAAATGCTCAAATTTCATTGGGGGATAGCGGCTATGAATGTCCTCAGAAACTTTTGCATGACATTGGACAGAGACACTGTATGTTACCAAATGGCAAAGCTACATAATTTTTTTTCATTTGAGTTAAGATTGAGCTCATACACATGTGTACCGAGTTGGGTGAAGATTTGTCATTCCCTTCATACGTTATAGCCCTTTAGTGAAAGTGGTCCTGCCACCAAGGCAAAATCTACAAAAAAATTTATTTGGTTGGGTGAAGATATCCCATTAAATTTGAGTTATAGCTATTTTAGTAATAGTGGCCTGTATATTTTAAACGTTTTGGCAAGCCTTTGCAACAGTGTCGAAAGTTTAACTTTTTTTGATAATTATTGATACTCACTGTCCATTGAACATTTGTGCACTGGGTTGGTTTCGATCGGGACGAAAAACCTAGAAATAGTACGCAAAAGTAGGGTTTCAACATGACACAATTTTGCGGAAAAACTGAACTTCATAGAGTGAATCCATCAATAGGCATTTTCTATGTTTTGATCCAAGGATTCCAAGAATATAAAACTTTTGAGTCTGAGATAAATGGTGTATGAGGTGAAATAATAGTATGAATAAAAATCCCTACAAATACAATAAGGTTTCAGCACTACGTGCTTGAACCCCTTAAAAATCCCTACAAAAACAATAGGGTTTCAGCACTACGTACTTGAACCCCTAATAAAAATCCCTACAAAAACAATGGGGTTTCTGCACTATGTGCTTGAACCACTAATTAACCTATTTCAAGCAATCTGCATTCATTCCAAGCTTGTATTGGTCTTTTTTACTGCCAGACAACTTTGTTAATTTTGGATAAAATATAATCTAGAAATAGGACTAATGACCTCATATATGTCATTTTATAATAAGAAATACTAGATTGATTTAACTATATTTTATATAGGTTGACTTACTAAGATTTTTTGGCAGTGATCTTACTAAATAAAAATAAACACAGATAATTAAAAATCAACAGATAATTCAGAAACTCTGTTTCTCTGTGGAGATAGTTTGTTGTTTCAACTAAAGCACTAGGATAGTTTGGCTGTGTGTGTGTGTGTGTGTGCATGTGTAAAATACATTTGGGGGAATCTGCTTGTGAGAACAAGAGGATGCGTCTAGACAAGAAACATATTATACGAGTTCCTATTATAGCGAATCAACGCGGTGTTGAGTGTAATTGAGTTTTCTTCATGCGTCTATTCCACACACACACACACACACACACACACACACACACACACACAACCTGACTTGGCCTAAACAGGCAGCTTAATTGAAATTAAAATGTAAAAACATAAATCATGTTGGCTTGGACATAATTGAAAGGCGAGTGAATTTTTAATGAATGTTGTAGGCCGTGCTGCGAATCAGGACGTGTCAGAGTGATGTATACTCACACACGCGCATCTCGCACACACACACACACACTTATTTTATACACCTTCTTCTCAGGCTGAAACATGAAATTAACGGATTTCACTCTCGGCAGGAGGCTGATGTGAAAAACTCAATAAATTCAACAAACATGAAGCAATGACGTGAAAGAAAATGTGTGCTCTATAATCACAGTGCTGTAGAACACACACACACACCCACACAGTAGCCATGTTCCCACACATTCTTGTAAACTAACTGAGAGCTCAATTGCAAACTATCAAGGTGATTTAATATCCTTTATTCTCATGATGCTGAGTTCTGAATTTTGACTCTAGCTAGACTCTGACTCTTAATACATTGTCGTTTCTATAGTAACAGCTCATTCACAGGGAGGTGTACAGCAGACACCTTAACATACACAACTTTAAAAACAATTAATATTGTGTAGTTTTCTGTTAGGATAAAAGTATTAATTTAACATATATAGACATAACCTCCAAAGAAGACGTGAAATTGTACGTGGCCTCTGAAGCTGGTGTCTTTCCAGCATAGCGTCAGGTGTAGTGCTGTTGAAGGAAGTGCTGTTGGCTGTGCTTGAGCTGGTGGGTGTAAAAAAATCTACTCAGCTTCTTGAATAAACAAAGGAAAGGTTTTTTTGAAAAAGACAAACCCTAGTCTGAGTTTTAGTGCAGATTCCCCCTTTAAACACACCTTTAACATGAGTTGTCCCCTCTAACATGCCTTTATTTGTCCAAAATGGGGATATAATGGAGCTGCTCTTTGGGAAGTTTACTAGCATTACAAAAATTCTGCTCGGCTGCAAAAACATCACAGTTACTTTAGAGACAAATTTTAGTTTTTTAACAGATAAGGCACTAAATGTAAACTTTAAGTGCAAACATGGGGAACAAAGAGCAAGCAGTGTGTTGAGTCTTGCTGCTTGCACAGATCCATGCAGCCATGGAGAACTTAGACAGCAGCACAGCCAGGACATAGCAGCAGCAGTACATAAACATCCAGGACACTGAGACACTGGAGCTGAGAGTAACCTCTAGAACAACAACATTCATAAGCTGACCTGATCTGAGACACGACCTGCTGGAGGGTCAGCAATTTGAACCTGAGTCTCATTAGTGAGTAGTTCAGCTGAAGTCGTTTTTGGGAACTATGAATTACCGGCTGTAGAACCCAGACTATATGTCTGATGGAGGGACCACATTGATCACCTCTTTCCTCAGGAGAGCACTTGATTCCTGTTCCATAACCAAAGCCTGCTTGGCCACACTGCATTGAAATGGGGTGGGCAAGACCCGAACTGAATCGTATAGCCTCATTCTACAGTAGAACTTCCATCCTGCCAGGTACTCTCTTAAGGGTCGTAAGTCTCTCAAGACTGACCCCCGGTACACCTAGACCTGGGGCTATGCCCTGGTGCAGCTCTTGTGGCCTTGAAGAAGGCGACGAGTTCACTTGGTCCACTACGATGCGGAGCGGAAACCAAGGAGGAAACTTCCTGGAGCTGGCTGTGCTCTGAAACACATTTCATGGCAGGGTTAACCAGGTCCCTGGGGGTGCCTGGGCCGGGCAGGCACCGTAAACTGTGTTTCTTTGGCTCTTGCCTCTGGCTGCCTGGGATGTCTCACACATCTAGCTCTCTTAGCAGAGATGCAACAATGTCATGGCCTGCCAAAGTGTATGCTTTACTCACCAGTGCCGACATAGTATGTAGGGCTTGGTGGGTAATGTTGGGGTCTTCAGTAAGGATGCACCACAACTGTGATCTTTTAGCCCCATGACGTTAGCATATAACGCCGTCTTAGGGCTAAAGGGGTGGGCTGAGAAAGATTTCGCCCAGGACCTGGACACTATCGCCAGGACAAGCTACATCCAGCTTATCAACAGCACATGTCACAACCTCCATTAGCTGCTGGAACTCGGGCTTGCTAACCGCTGCCCATTGGCATGCGAGCACAGTGCTCGCAGTCGGCTCCCTCGAGAACCGATTTAACATGCCCCGCTCACAGGCAAGCCACACGAGCCAGAAATTGTGCTTAGCCTTTTCCGATGCCTTCTTTTTTTTCTGACAAACAATGACATGCACACAGAGCCTTTCATGAACAATCAGAAGCTGGCGCCGGCTTCACTCCATGTGCTTTTTATAGTTTCCTGATCATGACGTCACCCCACCGGCCTTCCATTAGACAGATTACACAAGTGATTTTTTTTTTATTATTATTAAACTGTGATATTTGTTGAATGGTTTAATGAAGCTAAAGTTCGTTTGAAGATTTTTTCTCACTTGCCACAAATGAAGATTCCCTGACAAATGAAAATGTAATTCTTCCCATGTGATCATTCTATACAGATTAAATAGTTTACATATTTGCAAATAATAATTTTATTTTTTAATATTCACTTATTTTGTATCTCATTTTGCATACAAAGAAATAAGCCAATCAGTACAGAGCACATTTACAAATTGGTTTTCAAGGAACAAGCCATTCTAGTTTAACTTCCTGGATAGGAGACTTATTTGTTTTATTATGGGTGGCTGTATAGATGATCTATTTTGAATTATTTCTTATTGCTACAATCAACAGATTACTGAAGAGAAGAATAAGTTTTCTTTTTTTTCTCTCATGTTCCTTACTTTCTGATTGGGCTCTATTCTTAAATACATTTTTGTTTTTGTGTAATTGTAATGAATATAATGAGTTTTCTATTTTGTTATAATGAAATTGTTTAACTGTCATGTCAACACTGAAATATGAGCCGAACTTCAACATGCAGAATACAGCAACGCCTAAAAACTCAGCCAAATCAATCCATTATAAACTACATAACATTCACAATAAAAAAAATAAAACCAACAAATGAATATTGTCATATACCTGGGACAGATATATACAGTAGGGTTTATAAGTCATGCTTTAAAATAAACAGACTTTTTTCTGTTTGCTTTGCCTTTAAGGAGGAAATTGTGGCTGCAGAAGTGAATAGCAGATGTTTTGGGCTCATCAAATCCACACAAACTGTAAGAAGTAGGATGATTTGGCAAAAAAAAAAAAGAAAAAAAACACCAAGATCTTCTTTTGGCTGCTCTTGTCAGGAGTCACCACAGCAGAGCCTTATTAGGCTTTTCATATTTGATTTGGCACAGGTTTTTAAACCGGATGTCCATCCTGAAGCAAATGCTATAATGTATCCAGGCTTAAAACTGCCACTGGGATTATATTAACATGTGCAACTGGGTTTGGTTACCTATCGGAGAATCAGCCTCCAGGCAAGGGCATGACAGGTGAAGATACTTTTTACAGTACAAACAGGGATAAATAGCATGCGATGATACTTGGAAATATTACCAAGGTTTAGAATATATCATGATATTTGGTTTCATGGTAAACATTAGTCAGGCTGGTATCAAACGGACAAAACCGAAGTAACTATAACAATGTTTAATATTCTTTAAACAGAATACAAACAGCCAGGAAGTAGCCGTGCCGGAAAACAGGTATAGTCCATAATAGAACCAGGAAACGGGTAAAGTACATAGAATGGGTAGTCCATGAATGATCTCCAGAATGCACTGTAGAACGGATGATGAGTGAATGAGAGTGAGGGCCTTAAGTAAGGGGAGAGATGATGGGAAACAGTTGACGGTGATTAGTAAGTGGGTGAGGTGCTGTGAGCATGCTGGGTGCTGAGGGAAGGTGTGGCCTGTGATTCCCTGACAACATTTCAGTCAATTTTTTAAATAAAGTGTAATAATATGTATTAAAAAATATTTAATAAATTATTTAAGTAAAAGCATGAGGGGACTTAAATAATTTAGATGGTCTAGTGGTTAGGCTGTGGCGCTCTCACCGCTGCGGCCCGGGTTCGATTCCCGGTCAGGGAACCAACCCCAGCCACTCTTAGTGCCGGTCCCAAGCCCGGATAAATGGGGAGGGTTGCTTTAGGAAGGGCATCCAGCGTTAAAATCATGTGCCAAATCAAACATGCGGAGGATCCGCTGTGGCGACCCCTAATGGGAGAAGCTGAAAGAAAGTTTTAGGGTTCCATGGTGGTCTAGTGGTTAGGATGCGGCGCTCCCACCGCTGCAGCCTGGGTTCGATCCCCAGTCAGGGAACCAACCCCAGCCACTCTTAGTGCCGTTCCCTAACCCGGATAAATGGGGAGGGTTGCTTTAGGAAGGGCATCCAGCGTAAAAATGTGCCAAATCAAACATGCGGATGGTCTGCTGTGCGACCACTAACGGGCCAAAAGAAATGTGATTTAAGTAAATGCATGCAAACATATAGAAATAAAAAGAGTAAATAAATTTTAAAAAATTATTTCCGTTCTGAAATATATTCATACAGACAATTTGTGTGCGTGTGTGTGTGTGTGTGTCTCCCTGATGAGAGAATAAAGGTTGGGTTTTGAGTGAACAATATGAAAGTGTTGGTGAAACACTCGAATAGACGAGCTATTATACCTTTACTATTAGAGAAGCAGGCATTTACATTTTAAACACACACATACACACAATGAGTAGTACACCGCTGTTCCTGTAATTTAGCGCTCATTAACATCTGACATTCAGAGTATTTTTAACTGCTTTGTAACAGAGGTTGCTTAGAATATCTCTCTCTCTCTCTCTCTCCCTCTCTCTCTCTCACTCACTCACTCACACACACACACACACACACACACACACACACACACACACACACACACACAATTAATTCTTCAAATAAGTGCTGATGACAAAACATGACAGTGGGTGAAGCTTTCCTTTATATTCATTGGGACAATATAGTTGGATTTACACAGATAGACAGGTAGACAGATGTCCTTAATGTAAAATATTTATTTTATTTCTATTTTCGTTTACTTTTTAACAATAATTCCTCTCTTTATTAGTGTGTCTGTTTTTATAATACATTTGATGTAATTTATGACCTATAATTGTATATATTTATTTTAGATTACTAATTACCACATAATAAATGTATATTTTTCTCATTTCTCAGAGACATTATTCAGCTTACAAAGGTTCACATTTACTGAAACTTTTTCTTTGTTTTCTTTGTTTATTTTACAAAATTTAAGGTAACTTTCAGATGCATTTAACAAAACACACAATAAAAAATCATAGACTGATCAATGATTGAAAATCATTATATTCTTTAAAATCTATTGTATAAAATGTTAATATCATAATACTATTGTGTGTATGTATGTATGTATGTATATATAATATATATTTAGAATTTATACAGAATACTAGTATTACTATTAGAAATAATAATACACTACATGGACAAAGGTTTCTGGACACCTGACAATAAGATTTGCATGTGTTTTTTTTAACATACAATTCCCTATTTAATCCCTTTTTGCTGTTATTATAACCTCTACTCTTCTGAGAAGATGTCACTAGATTTTGGTGTGTGCTTGTGGAGATTTGTGCTCAATCACAAGTAAAGTCAGGAATTAATGTAGAGTCAGGAGGCCTGTGGTGCAGTCAGTGTTTCAATCCATCCCAAAGGTCAGAGCTCTATAGAAGGCCACTCCAATATGTTTCACTCTAACCCATATAAGCATATCTTCATTAAGCTGGCTATGTGCACAGGGGCATTGTCATTGTGGAACAGGCTTGGGACTCCTAATTCAAGTGAAGGGTAAATGTATCACTACCACAATCAAAGACATCATATAAAATTGTGTGCTTACATTTTTGTGATAACAGTTTGTGAAAAAAACACATAATGGCTGGAAGTGTCATGTGTCAAAGTACTTTACAAAAACCACAAGTCTAAGAAAGAAAAAAAAATAATTTATATTTATAAAATAATTATATTATTTTAATAAATTATTATTAATAAAATATAAAATATAATTTATTATTAACAAAATATATTTATATATATAAATAATGGGACCAAAATTACAATTGTAATATGATCATGTTTTAGCAGCTGATATTTTTGCTTGAAAAGTGTGAAAAGTGTGTTAACATTGTGTGTGTGTGTGTGTGTGTGTGTGTGTGTTTTCCTAATTATGGAGTTTTGAGTTTGTAAAGTGCTTACTAAAGCAAAATCATAAAGCAGGAGTTTACATTTTAGGACATGGTGAGGAAGGTGAGCGTGAAACGCAGAGCCTCTTCACTTTGTTCCATTAAAGCATGTGTATACACACACACACACACACACACACACACACACGTGAATAATGCATGTTTGTAAGTTTATTTTGTTTAGAGGGAAAGTGAGGAAGCGAGTGTAAAAGCAGGCATGTACCTGCTGCAGAGATTCCCCTCAAACTCCGGCCTTTAGAGACTTATCACTGATTCCCCTGATGGGCTCTTGTGTGTGTGTGTGTGTGTGTGTGTGTGTGTGTGTGTGTGTGTGTGTGTGTGTGTGTGTTTTCATGACCTGGGTGTGTGTTCAGGATGACTTTTTTAAATATTTCAGTGTTTTTGTGCTTTGGCACAGCGAGCACTCACAGTCACGACTTTTTCTTCAATATAAAAGTCCTCCATGATGAAGCGTAAATATTTAATAACAAACTCGCCAATAAGTTTCCAATAATGTCACTGGGGGACAGGGGAGGCTTTTTTTTAAGTTTTTTTTTATTTATGTATTGTTTATTTTACTCTGTTGGTTAACAGATTTAGAGATAATGCATCTCTCAGGAGAAAAATATAAAAATAGTAAAATGATAAATACATTTAGTCTGATAATAATTATAGGAACATTTCATTTTACTGATGTCTGTCTGTAAAATGAAATGTTCCTATAATTATTATCAGACTAAATGTATTTATCATTTTACTATTGTTATATTATTCTCCTGAGAGATGCATTATGTCTATCTATCTGGCAACCTCTCTGTCTGTCTTTCTACCCATCTGCCTGCCTGCCTCTTTGGCTGTTTTTTTCTTCTTCAGATGTCTGCCTTTATATCTGTCTGTCTTTCTGCCTGTCTATCCATCTTTTTACCTGTCTCCTTATCTATCTCTCCATGTTTCTGCCTGTCTGTCTTTCTGCTTGTCTGCCTATGTGTCTTCCTGCCTGTCCATCTGCCTGCCTATATGCCTGTCTATCTGTTTTTCTGTCTGTCTTTGTGCCTGTCTGTCTATGTGTTTGTCTGTCTATCTCTTAGCTCATCTGTATACAGACAGACATGTGACAGTTATATTCTAAGCTAATACAGAAGTCTACTTGTTTTACATAATTCCACAACATTTAATGTAACTATAAATAGATAAAAACTAAGGCATGGTGTTCTTAAACAATTGTAATTGTAATGTAATTGTTACATGGTTGGTAAATTGTGCTCTACGATGAATTGCACACCTGAAGTTTATGCTGTTACTGTTACGCACGGACGAGGCGGAAAGCGGAGCTGTGCAAAACCAGGGTTTTAATGACAGAATGGAGTACAGTCAAATGAGCACTAACACAACCAGAACAGAAACCCGAAGCGAAGCGGCAAAAGCAAAAGGGCTAAAACGATAGTAGCGTGTCGATGGAGCAAGCAAACTGGCAGCAGAACGGGAAATCGTAGAGCTGACAGCTTGAGTCCATAAGGGCAATAACGGACGGTGTTGGTGGGAAGCGAAGCTGCTTATATGGGAGGGAGTCTGATAGTCTGACTGCACTGCTCTCCATGTGTGTGTGTGTGTGTGTGTGCGCCCGCGGACCTATCACAGCTCTGCCACTCTGTCACCAAACCTCATCAGTCCTCTACCAATCTCTCTCTCTCTGTCTCTTCCTCTCTCTGTCTCTTCCTCTCTCTCTCTCTCTTTCTCTTTCTCTCTCTCTAAAAGCCGTTATCTCCTTCTCCTCTTCTCTGTCTCAGCGAGGTGGTTATTTCACTGTGTGTGAAACTGTTAGCGACCTCAATCACCACCTCACCTTTCCTTCTAGCAGCCACACACACACACACACATAGTAAATTACCTGTCCTGACATATGGATAAACAAATAAATAAATCTGACAAGAAATACAATTAAGCATTAATGAATCTGTATATGAGAAGAAAAATATAAGAGAATAAAATAAAATAAAAATATAAAGTGTAGGATAAGTGTAATAGGAGCATGGGGCTGAGCTCTCCATCTCACTGTTGTGTTTGCTGTTGGGTTTATTATTGTTGTAAAATCGTTTGCTACAAATCACAGCTTTTACACAGTTGCGCGCGCGCGCACACACACACACACACACACACACACACACACACACACACACACACACACACACACCACATGGGTACACAGCTGTTTTATTGAGTTTAGATGATACGTTTATATTGTTCATTATTCTTTCCCATAAAGGTCACAGGAGCTTCGTCTCTTCTGGAGAGCTACAGTGTGGACCTATCAGCTCAACCGCCATGATGGAAATAAAAGATGGCTGCTGACACTACAAATAGACTGTCTGTGTGTGTGTGTGTGTGTGTGTGTGTGTGTGTGTGTGTGTGTGTGTGTGTGTGTGTGTGTGTGTGTGTGTGTGTGAGTGTGTGTGGTCATGTCCCTGATCACATAGTTATGTACGAAACAGTGTGTAAGTGTCCATAACTGTCAGAGTGAAAAATATGAACAAACATATACCATAAATCGTTATTTATTCACTTTCATAGATGAGTGAATGAATTCACCAAACACAATCTATACACTTAACTTCCCAGCATGCCACACAGGACAGGAAGGGGTGGCGCTTATAGCAGACAGCTGTAGAGAACATTGATAATCTAAGGTGAGAATTAATAAAATTATTAAACCCACATGTAGCAAATGAGTTTATATTATTACGTTTTTGGTTTATATTATTTATTAAAAAAATATATATATAATCACTGTTTTGTTTTGTTTTTTATACAAATGACTTGTCATTTACAAACTTAAAGCCTAAAATATAAATGAACTTAGCTGTCAAGTTTTTGTCAGGTTTTTTTTTTATATATATATATAATGCACACTTCTTTTTACTCAGAAGCACACATTAATTGAAGAAATTAAATTAATTTTTAAATAATTAATAAAAGCTTAATTCAAGTATGATTTATAAAAAAAAGACAATGAAAATAACATTTAAATAGTGTGAAAGGTTTAATAAAAATAAACGTCATATTGCCATAAAATATAATTATTAATATGTTATTATTTATATGTTATTGTTTCTATATTAACAGCCAGTGGTGGGCAGTGGTGAGCAAGGACTTCTCTGCTGGCTTAAACAGAATCACTAACTTATGTTTTAGTATATTTTTGTCCAGCGGCTAGTGAGCCCAAGAGCGAAGAGCTCCTGGAGGTTGTAGAGAAGCATTTTGCTCCCAGCATCGCAACCTCCACGTTGGGGTATACTATTTTTCCCTGACCTGCACACTGAAGTATGCTGCCCCCTTAGCCCCAAAACTGCGGTGTACTCCAACATCATGGGGCTCAGGGGTCATGTTTATAGAGTCATGGTATGGGTTGAAGAGATGCTGACAGGCTATCTCTCCCTGGGTGTGGGATCCTCCCTTAAAGCCCTGACACTACCCACCAAGCTGCTGCGTACTACGTCAGTGGTGGTGGGTAAGGCATATGCCTCAGCAGGTCAGGCTGCTGAATGTCTGCACACCATGCCAGTGTTACAGGCATTCCAAGCCGACCTGCTGCGAAAGTTGGATGTGGGAAACATCATGAGCGGCCAGGTGCAAGTGCTCAGCCGTACGGTAGACTTGGCCCATCGAGCCACTAAGGAGACCACTGAGGCCCTTGGTCGGTCAATGGCCACCCTAACATCCACAGAGAGACATATGTGGCAGAAATGTCTGACAGGGACAAGGCCGTGCTGCTGGCCCTCAGGCCTTTTGGGCGACTACCTTAACTCGGTGGTCGAAAGGTTTCAGGAAACAATCGGCGGCATTCCAGCAGTATCTCCCATGTCTCCCTGCTCTCATGGGGCTGCACCCGTTGAGTATATAATCATAACCCAGCACCTCCCATCGGAAAGCGTGGAAACAGAGTGTCGCTGCATGCTCTCCCTCTGTAAGGGATCCGGCACGGTGCTCTGGTCCAAAGCCCCTTGAGTTGACAGATCTGAGAACTGTCATCTTCAATAAGAGGGCTTAGACGAAAGGGTCCTGACAGGACCATTTGGGGGTGGCCTTTCTCTTTGTCCATTACTCTCCGGCCCCCTCAGGGACTTGGTTTGTTAACCCTGCCACAAAATGTGTTTTAGGGCACGGCCAGCTCCAATAAGCTCCCTCCACGGCTTCCACCCGGCTTCGTTGCGGACCAGGAGGACTCGCCGCCCCAGTTCTATTCGTACCGAAGGTCAGTCTTGAGAGGCTGATATCTGACAGCCTGGGAAGCTCTGGCAGACATGTCTTGTTGGGTCCTGCGCACTGTAGAGCGAGGATATATGATCCAGTTTGGGTCTCATCTGCCTCGTTTTAACGGGCTCTGTCCCACTCTGGTAGGAACCAAGCAGGCTCTGGTCATGGAACAGGAAGTAGATACTCTCCATCCAGGCCACCAAGGTGGTCCCAGCAGACAAAGACCAGGTTCTACAGCTGGTACTTCTTAATTACCAAAAAGGATCTACATCAGCTGAACCGCTCTTTAATGAGACTCTGGTTTAAAATGCTGACCCTCAAGTAGGTCGTGTCTCAGATCAGATCCGAGGACTGGTTTGTCACGGTAGATCTAAAGGATGCGAACTTTCACGTACCCGAGACCCCTTCTGTGGTGGCTTAGTACCCAAGGGGAATCCCCTCCATACAATCAAGGTCACGTGGTGATGCCTACATGTCTTAGATGTTTGGAGAGATCCCAGGTTCTTATCTTAAGGCCCCGTGCTGGGGGTCCCCGGTCGTTGTGTAATGCTAGCGATGGATGCATCCCTTACAAGGTGGGCAGCAGTCATGAGTGGCCACTCCACACAAGGTTTATTGGAGAGGCCCCATCTACTATGGCACATCAATTGCCTTAAGAAGCTGGCTGTGCTTCTGCTGGGAGTCCCCGGTCATCGTGTAATGCTAGCGATGGATGCATCCCTTACGAGGTGGGCAGCAGTCATGAGTGGCCACTCCGCACAAGGTTTATTGGAGAGGCCCCATCTACTATGGCACATCAATTGCCTTAAGATGCTGGCTGTGCTTCTGGCTCTGAAGCGTTTCCTCCCTGGTCCTCAGAGGCCATAACGTGTTGATCCACTCGGATTCACGCCCCCTGTATAGGTTGGCGTGCAAGATCCTCCTGTGGGCCCAGGGGAAGATCCGCTCCCTGAGAGCAGCTTATATCCCAGGCCAGTTAAATGAAGCAGCAGACACCCTGTCGAGACAGGGGTCGAGACCCGGGGCATGGCGACTCCACCCTAATGTGGTGGAGCAGATTTTCTGCTCCAAATCTGATTCACTGCCCGCTTAGTTCAGTGCTGGAGTTCCTGCAGGAACAGTTCACAAAAGGGTTGGCTCCTTAAAGTCTACGAGTCTGCTGTTTCCGCGTATCACACCCCCACGGCAGGGCATTGATTGGGTAGAGACCCGCTCCTGATGTGTTTTCTCTGTGGCACCCAGCTGAGGCTGGGTGAGGAGAGTGCCTGGGTGGGACCTGGCCATTGTGCTGGAGGCTCTGAGACCTCTTTGAGCCATTGGCCAAGGCTTCATGGAGGCACCTTTTAGTTAAGACTAGGTTTTTGCTGGCTATCTGCTCTCTAAGGAGAGTAGATGATTTACAGGCCCTCTCTGTGGCCCTCTCTGTGGCCCCCTCTTTACTGGAGTTCACTCCAGGAATGGCCAGGGCCTTTCTGCACCCTATTGCGGGTTATGTCCCACAACCTGGCATTCAATCCTCCTCCATTTCAGACCCTAGGCCAAGAGAATCTGAACCGGCTATGCCCAGTCCGAGCACTGGACTGCTATGTCCACAGGACAAGTCATTGCAGGAAGTCGGAACTCTGCAGCCCTCTGAGGAGAAGCCTCCCTGCTCACAAGCAGACTTTTAGCGTCGATAATACGTCTTCCTACCTCCCTGCGGGGTCAGATCGCACTTGACCTGGAGTGTGGCAGCCTCTAAGGCTTGGTACTCTGAAGTGTCCCCCCAAGACCTCTGCGACACTGCAGGCTGGTCCACCCTGCTGACCTTTTTCAGGTTTTATAACCTTGACCCCTGTGCCACTCCTGGCACGTCTGTCCTTCAACGTAGCTGTGCCAACTCACACTAGT
This sequence comes from Silurus aristotelis, assembly GCF_946808225.1. NCBI lineage: Eukaryota > Metazoa > Chordata > Actinopteri > Siluriformes > Siluridae > Silurus > Silurus aristotelis. The sequence goes on from NC_139582.1 coordinate 14,050,582, forward strand.
CAGGGACTGATCAGTGTGGCGGTATTGGACTCTCGTTCCCAAAGTGTTGTGACGCAGCTTGAGTCCCTGAAAGAGAACGTCTCTAGGTTACGTATGTAACCCTAGACACTGCGTCTCTATGCCACACTCCATGTGCGTTTTATAGCTTCCTGGTCATGACGTCACCCTACCGGTGGACTAGGGACTAGGGAAAAGAATACTGTATTTACCAAGGTCAGACACCACAGAACAGTGTGTGGGAGAGAACAACATGACTTGCCTGTGTTAGTGATATTTACCTTTAGAGTGTATAGGTTATCATGGTTAATAATAAGCATACGACAACTAATCATATAAAGATAATCACGTAAAAAATCTTTATTGTATGCATCTATAAAATAATATAAGTAAAGCAATACAGTTAGCAAAAGCACAAGCTAGTTTTCTAGTAAACCATATAGACTAGCATTAGCTTGGTTGTGTGTATTTATGTCAGTGCATACTGTTACAGTCGCCATACAGTTCAAAGTTAACCCTATCTCACTAGAAGCAGCTTTGCGAGTGTTCTTACATACAGGGTTGGGCAAAGATACATAAAAATGTATTTTTAAATAAAATATCAAATACCTTAACTTGAAGTGTATCAACACCATGTATCAAAATAAACTACTGTATTTGTGTAGTTTAAAATACTAAAAAATACTTTTACAATAGAGCTTAACATTTCTTTGAAACCTTCCATCAATTGGCCTATTTGATCTATCCTTAACCATTACACTGCCTTAGTTGATTAAGAAAACAATGTTTGATAGCAACAGATTTTCTCTGGTCAAGCCTTGCAATAAATATGACATATACAACCAGTTAACCAGATCAAATATTCACATACATAATCCTTGTGATCTCCCAGATGAAGGTTAGTTTCTAACTAATTAATCATTTGATTGTTATTCATAAATATAATAATATATTATGTGTTAGGCAGTCATTTATGCAATGGTAATGCAAAATCATGATCCTACCAAACAGCTACTTCATTTAGTGATCAATCACTGGACGCCAATTTGAAAGCTGGCAAACTGCATGTTTCTTACCTTCACCACCTTCTTCCATATGGATCAATTTTCTGTTCTGATCTCAACAAGTCTGGGCAACTGCTCAGTAGGCACCAATCAGTGGCCACATTATTATGATGTTATCATGTAGATTCATACAAAGTATTTTACAGTATTTAAAAACTTTAAAAATACTAAACACAAAAGTATTTTGATACAAAATATTAAGCCATTTTCATCAACCCTATCAAATTACAAAATCCAACATAAATACTGCCCATCCCTGCTTACATATCTGATTGACATCACTGATGTTCATATCACAATCACGTAACGAATAAACGTAATGAATAAAACGTTATGCAGACACAGCACTGAATATAACTCAGAAGTGTTTGTGCAAGAAGCTCATTGTCAGGGAGCCACCAGCCAAGCCCCACTCCTACACACAGCACACTCACACAGCCTCGCCCTACTACTAATGACCTGTCTCCAATCCTCTCTCCCCTTTATAAGAGGCCCAGTTCCACTCCCTCATCATTCGATCTACAGTTCACAATAAAGTGTATAACCATACTTCAGTTTCCGACTCTTGGTGTGACATTTAGTTAAACAGTAAACACTGTCACAACACAGCGTTACATAAATTCTGATGCAGATAATAAATGATCCAGGTGACAGTGAGGAGATGTCATTTAAGAGAAAACTGAAGACTATAAAAAAACTTTATTTTCGGCTTCTCCCGTTAGGGGTCGCCACAGCGGATCCTCCGCACGTTTGATTTGGCACATGTTTTACGCTGGATGCCCTTCCTAACGCAACCCTCCCCAATTTATCCGGGCTTGGGACCGGCACTAAGAGTGGCTGGGGATGGTTCCCTGACCGGGAATCGAACCCGGGTCGCAGCGGTGGGAGCAGTTCAGAAAACTGAAGACTATATGGACTATAAAAGTGTGATTTGGGAAAGAAGGATAATAAATGATTAGAGTGTTTAGAGGAGTAAAAACATGCAGTATTGAATACTGAATGTGTGTTTAGGAGTGTGAGCAGAGTGTGAATACATGACACAGGACAGTGATCATGGTTACAGCAGTAGTTCATAGATGCAACTTTTCAATCCAGGTGTGTGTGTGTGTGTGTGTGTGTGTGTGTGTGTGTGTGTGTTTGTGTGTGTGTGTGTGTGTGTGTGTGTGTGTGTGTGTGTGTGTGTGTGTTGGGTCAGGGGGGGTCAAGCTTTACTTGCTGACTCGAAGGCAGAGTCTTGTGGAAGAAACAGGTGATATCCCTAAATGAGTAAAAGTCATGTGCTATGTGATATTCTCTTTATGCATATATATCAGTGGTGGGCTGTTAGGGCCAGCAAAGCCCTCTCTACTGGCCTAAACTCTATCAGAAGCACTAAGCTACATTTACAACCTAAATTCTAATATTTGTTTCATAAATTGTATTAATTTATTCCCAACAGTTTATTCGCTTCATTTTGTAGTGTTTCTCTTGGCTGCACTGCTTCCAGTACGTGTATGTGCCCAGGGCCTTCAAAGTCTGTACTGCTGGCCTTTTTACCATAGACTAAAGAAATAGCTCTGTTTCTTTAACAAATCAGATTTCAAATTCACCTCACAGGGCTATTAGCTAGCCCAGAATAGCGTTTTTCTGTCCTCTGATTGGTTGGTCAGAGGGAAACTGTTACAGCCAAGTTCGACTGGCAAAACACGTGTGTAGCGCTCTGCACACATTAATACATCTGAGTTAGACATTTTTATGCCTACGGAGGAAAACAAATTGATTTGGTTTCAGACATACTTAAAAAACAAAATTCAAGAAAAGATAGACATTGTGAGGAGAGGTTGGCCAACCGCCCGAAGATAGCTAGCTTGTCTCAGCCCATTCACCAATTTCAGTACAGTGCCTACCAGCCGTACCACTGGATTACAGCCTCTGAGGAGTGTTGCAAATTATGAGTATGCATCGCTGGTGAGTAGGTTGTATTTTATTTAAATTTTTTATGTAGTTTAGTTTGATTCTGAACTGCTCCAGATGATGTAGGTGGCACAGTTGCGGTTGTAATGTAGAGGTTTGGAGCTTGCTTTAGTTAAATTATATTCACCCTCGATATGCGAAATGCCTCTCTCTCTGTAATGCCACGCATTGTTATATTGCGTTTTTGTATATTATTGATGGTTTCTATAATTGCGACGTGATAGTTATGGTATTAAGAGGTGGATTAAGTCGGGTAAGTACCCAATGATTGATTATATATATATATATATATTACATTGCATTCTCTACAGGTTAGAAGGTGTTTTGTATTAAACACCTGTGTGTGTGTGTGTGTGTGTGTGTGTGTGTGTGTGTGTGTGTGTGTGTGTGTGTGTGTGTGTGTGTGTTTGTGTCTTATCATGTATGATGCAAAAGTTCCCTTAAATACACTGTACCTGACAAATCATACTGTATTTATTTCAGTTCTGTTCTGACGGATGTTTTTGCTGACAGCCATCATGCACACACAAATACACACACATACACACACACACTTGCATACACACATGCTTCCACTTTGACTCAGGCATGAGGGATAGAATGCTAGTTCTCTACTCTACACCACTCTTTAATTATTTTTTAATGATGAGACCTTCACTCTCTCCCTGCAACTTTTTTGTCATCAGATATCAATGATTCATGCTGTTCCTAAAACTATACTCTAATATTCTGTATAGAAGATGATAATAGGAGAAGACTGCTGATTTAAATCACACACATGACTTTAAGCATAAAAAAACATAACTATATTGACAAAAAAAAAATAAATAACGAAGCAGAAATGAAACCATGGAAATAATAATAATAAAAAAACTTTGAAAAAATTAATAAAAATAATACCAATCATAAGTCATCAAGCAAACTAAATTGAAAATGATAAAAACAAGCACGTTTTCATATATTATATAATACAAAATAATAATATTTTATAATAAAACATATGCTTAGATTAATGTAGTGAAAAATGGGCTAAAAAAGTTGAGGATTTTTTATTTTTACCAGATCAGATTTTTGCTGTCAATTGTAAAACTATGTGTTAGGAAAGAAAACAAATCAAGTTTAGTTAAATTTAGTGATTGTTGGTTAAATAAAAAATGTACTTGTTTGAAAGTAAATTTGTTTTAGAGCCCAACAAAAGGTCCTCAGAAATTAAAAATATTATTGACTTTTAGAGCTTAGATTAGATTCAGTTTCATTATAATTGTGAAATTATCTGAAGTGCAGTATATACGGTGGTGGGCTAAAAGGGCCAGCAAGGCTTAAACTCTAGCAGAATCATTTACATACTCTTTATACATTTGGTTTGGTTGTGTTGATTCCAGTAATGTATGTTTATGTTAGAGATTCCAAACAAACATCAGCCATCTTGTGTTGTCAGGGTCAAATTCCAGATTTCAAAAATCAGATTTCAAGTTGGCAACACTGGGGTCATCTAGCAGGTGTCTAATAACCTCAGGTTTTATGTCCTTTGATTGGATGTTCACTAGAGCTAGAAACCACATCTGTACCAAGCTGTACAAGCTCAAATATATTTGTGTAGATTTAAGCTCTTTTTTTATTGCACAATGGATGAGATAAGGAGAAAAAATTGATTTAGTCACAGATATGCTCACATGGCCATTTTTAAGACAGACTTTTGCTGTATGCTGGACATTTTGAGGACAGGTCAGCCAAAACAGCTTTTTAAAGAACTAATTATACTTTTGCATTTTCTTTCCTGTAGAACAAAACAGAAACAAAAATAAACAGTTTGCCTTAATGTGGCTGGTGAACTCAAAAGGTACTACAGAAACTCATGGGAAACCCAGGGTGGACTGTAATTTTCTTATTTTATGAGGTTAATATTTATATTTCTGCTAGAGATTATGTATGTGGTGCAGCTGTGGCTACAGTGAAAGGAGACTTGTGAATTGTGTTAACTGGGTATCTTGCTTTTTTAATGGCTTTCATTTTCATAATGGCTTTCATTTTCATTTTTGTTGCATGAGGTTCATACTCACTGCATGAGATACACTTGTACATTGTCAGGAATTTTGTAGAATCAGAGTCATGTGTATGATTAACCAGCTTTTCCAAGCCAACATCATTAATTTTATATATATGGCAATTATGAAGCCTGTAGATGCAGTGGTCGGCCAAGGAAACCTAATGCAGCAGATTAAAGGCACATTATGCTTACTTCCCTTCAACATCGGAAAATGTCCCGCAGTGCTATCAGCACAGAATTGGCGGAAATCAGCAGGAAACAGGTACACACTTCTACTGTTTGTAGAAGTTTGGCCAAAAGTGATCTTCATACTAGAATTGTGGCCAAAAAGGCATACCTTTCGAATGGGCGCAAGGCTAAAGATGTTAACAATGCACGAAAACATAAGAACTTGGGTGCAGAAAAATAGCATCTGGTGCTCTGGACTGATGAGTCAAAATGTAAAATTTTTTGCCATAGCAGAAAACAATTTGTTTGTATGGTGGAGGTTCCTTGCAAGCTTAGGGCTGCATTTCTGCAAAAGGACTTGAAAATTTGGTCCAGATTAATGGTGTCCTAAGTGCAGATAAATACAGGAAAATATTTATCCATCATGCAATACTATCAGGGAGGCATCTGATTTGATCCAAATTTCACTCTGCAGCAGAAAATTGACTCCAACATACAGCCAGTGTCATTAAAAACTATCTACAGTGTAGAAAAAAAAGTGATGGTTTGGCCCCCACAGAGCCCTGATCTCAACTTCATTGAGTCTGTCCATGATTACTTGAAGAGACAAAATAATTTTAGCCAGCCTACATCCACAAAAGATCTGTGATTAGCTCTCCAAGATGTTTGGAGCAACCTACCTGTGAGGTCAGTTAAACACTGTGTATAAGAAGACCACAAACAGCAAAAAGGATCACATAGGGATCATGTAGTAACTAAAGCGCAAAATGTGCAAAGGAGCAAGTAGAGGGAAAGTAGCACAGTAGTTGGCAAGAGCCAACAGCATTAATAAATGTACAGTACAGGTGTTTTTTTTTTTTATTAACATAGATCAGATCATACTTAAAAAAAATGTAGTCCTTACTTATAGAACATATAATTTAGTTGGCACAAAGTAACAAAGTGACTTTTTAATTGAGAATTTTTCATCCTTCATTCATTTTCTCCCGCTTATCTGTAATCCGGGTCGCGGGGGCAGCAGTCTAAGCAGGCCCCCGCCTTCGACTGCTGCCCAATCCTCACAGCACCGTCCCTTACGGTCCCTCTTGCAGGGGGTGAGCCCACGGGAAGGCGGCCCCACGTCACTCTGGACCTTGATATTTCCCTCGTAAGGGACCTAATTGGGAATTTGTTTATGTTAATTGTGTGTATATTGATGTGAGCATGCTTGGTGATTAATTATATGAATGAAGTTAGAGTTATTTTTATGAGTTTTTTTCTCTTGCAGCTGAATGCTGCAACTCTCTCCCTGCTAAATAAGGGATTTTTCAATAATATGTTTTTGCTGAGGGAAATGTCAGCTTGAGAAAATAAAAACAGTTGTTATTAGTAAGGTCAGTTGTAGTCACGTCCTCCTCCATCACTCTACCATTTGCACTTTTTTATCTTTTATATTATTTTATTATTTAATCATATTATTTATGACCTGAGGTCAGGCAGTGACCTTTAAACACAGTAAGGACACAGACACTGCTCTCAGGAAGTGCTGAATGAGCAAAGTAATATGTCACAAGCACACACACACACACACACACACACACATACACACGCACACAAAAATCACTTGGATCTTTATTACAGGCTCAGTATATGTGCCTATTAGCTGAGACGTGTACATTGTAAGACGTATGAATTCGATTGAAATGAATCAACCTCCTCTTTAAAATACATACAAAAATTATTTTTGAAATTTATGAAAAATTCATCAAGCATAAGTGCAATAAAAATTTAAATATAAGCTAAAGGAGCAGAAGCAGTACATAAAATATTTATGTGTATGGAAGTTTGTATTTAAAAATGAATCATATTTAACTTATTTGTGTTTGTCATTTTGTTTGTCTTGTTTTACAATTTTGCTTAATGCTGTGTAACATGAATTTCATATACAAACATGTATTACTGACTGTTATTATTATTATTATTATTATTATTATTATTATTATTATTATTATTATTATTATTATCATGTAATATATTTATTGTTTAACCCAACCATTATGGTTGCACAAGCCAGTGCACTCTTAGTGAGAGTCCCAAACGCAGATAAATGGGGAGGGTTGCATTTGGAAGGGCATCCAGTGTAAAACATGTGACAAATCAAATATGCTGATCACGAATCAGAATTTTATACTGAATCGGTCGAGGAACGAGTTACCAACAACCGCCACAGGTATTGTTAGCCAACAGGGTACTGGTGAAAATTGGGCTAATGTTGGCCAAAGGAGGAGAAGGAGAGGAGGAAGACGTCAACAGAGACAGCAGGGAAAGGAAAAGTGTAGGAGAGTGGAGGTTAGGGTGGGCACTTAAAAACATTGGTACTATGAATGATAAAGGGAGAGAGGAAGCTGATATGAAGGAGTGGAGAAAGGTAGACATGTTGTGTGTTCAGGAGACCAAGTGGAAAGGGAGTAAGGCCAGTAACATTGGAGGATGTTTAAACTGTCCTATCAAAGTGTGGATGGAAAGAGAATTGGTGTAGGGGTGATCATGAGGGAATATTATAATAAGAGTGTAGTGGAGGTGAAAAAAGAGCTTCAGACATGGGCAAACTATGGCCCGCGGGCCACACAGGATCATTGGGTGACATAAGAATGGAGGAAGGTGCACAAAGGTGGACAATTTTCTATGCAGGAGATGCAACCTGAAGGAGATTGGAGACTGTAAGGTTTTGGCGGGGGATAGTGTAGCTAGACAGCATCGGATGGTGGTCTGTGGGATGGTTTTAAAGGTGCAGAAGAAGATGAGGAGAGTGAGAACTGAAAGAAGAATAAGAAGGTGAAAACTGAAGGAGGAAGACTAGTGTAAGGTTCAGGCAAGAGGTCAGACAGGGTCTCGGTGGTGGTGAATAGGTGCTAGATGATTGGGCAACGACTGCAGAAGTGATAGGGGAGACAGCAAGAAAGGTAATTGGTGTGACATCTGGAAAGATAAAGGAAGACAAAGAGACATGGTGGTGGAATGAAAAATTGCCGGAAAGCACTTTGGATCGGCAGAGAGACGAGAAAAGTAGGGAGGAGTACAAAGAGATACGGCAGCAAAGGACAAGGAAAAGGCAAACGAGGAGCTGGGAAGGATGTGCAGCAAATTAGAGCTATAAAAGATGCAGATGTAAATGTGTTAACGAGTGAGGGAAGTGTGTTAAGAAGATGGAGGGAGTATTTTGAGCAGCTGATGAATGAGGAAAATAAAAGAGAGAGAAGGTTGGATGATGTGGAGATGGTAAAGCAGGAAGCGGATCAAATTAGTAAGAAGGAAGTGAGAGCAGCTATTAAGAGGATGAAGAGTAGAAAGTCAGTTGGACCAGATGACATACCGGTAGAAGCATGGAGATGTTTAGGAAAGATGGCAGTGGCATTCTTAACCAGACCGTTTAACAAGATTCTGGAAGGTGAGAGGATGCCTGAAGAATGGAGAAGGAGTTGGTACCGGTTTTAAGGAATAAGGGAGATGTGCAGACCTGCAGTAACTACAGGGGAATACATTTTATCAGGCACACCAGGAAGTTATGGGAAAGAGTAGTGAAAGCCAGGCTGAGAGAAGAGGTAGAGGTTGGATTGCATCAACGATCGGCTCTGAGCCCTTTCCTGTTTGCAGTGGTGATGGACAGGTTGACGGACAAAGTCAGACAGGAGTCTCAATGGACTATGCTGTTTGTGGATGATATTGTGATTTGTGGTGAGAGTAAGGAGCAGGTTGGATAGAGCCACCAGGAAGGAGGAAAAGAGGAAGGCCAAACAGGAGGTTTATGGATGTAAAAAGGGAAGACATGAAGGTAGTCTGTTTGAAAGAGGCAAATGTAGAGGACAGAGTAGTACTGCGACAGATGATCCACAGTGGCGACCCCTAATGGGAGCAGCCAAAAGAAAAAAAAGAAGAATATATTTATAGTTTGTTTATATTTACAAAGCCTGCATCATCATGTAAAGTCTGATGATTTCTGTGTGTGTGTGTGTGTGTGTGTGTGTGTGTGTGTGTGTGTGTGTGTGTGTGTGTGTGTGTGTGGACCATGTGGTGAGACATTAACATCTCCTCAAAGTGACCTTTCCTGAGTTCAGCACAGTTTGAGGCCGTGAGTGTTAATAGCATCAGGTTTGGAGTGAGGAAGAGAAACTCCACACACTGCATGGTCGCCCACGTCCATTTACAGTGCACAAGGTTAAACAGAGTAAAAGTACAAGTTAAACTTAAAGTTATCTAAAGAACAGAACCAGAAAACGGAAAAGTGGCCTAATATTCTAATCAGCATGCTTGATGGTAACTATACCAACTCTAACAACACTCAAGCAAATAACTCTTTTGATTTAACTTTTAGCTTTTATTTTCTACCTTTGCTTTTGTAGATAGGTTCAATTCAATTCACTTGTATTTGTATAGCGTTTTTAACAATGAACATTGTCTCAACTGACAACACCTGTGAAAAGTTTTTAAATTTTTTGAAAGGCATGTACATGTTCTTTTTGTTGATATGCAATAAACTGGGTCATTTAACAATATGAAGATTTACTTTTTACAGATGTTAAACTGTATTTACATGGAAATAACCTCTCTTAGTATGAAAAACAGCTAAAAACAGCTGTTTCCGGTGCGGCACCCTCTCACTACCTGCGCATCAGCCATCTTCCCGCAGTATAAATAAACGCGGCCCAGGGTACCATTTCGGGCCAAATCCTTGAATACTACACTGCTCCACCCCCAGGTTTTGCTGGTGACGTGGGTCTCCACAGAGGGTGTCACCCCGCCTCAGTCCGCTGCAGAGGGTGTTGCCCCGCCCCCAGCCCCAGGGCGTCACGCTGCCTCATCAGCAGCCAACTAGAGGCTTGTTTATCCTGCACCACCAGGTAAAAAATTACATAAAAACTTTAGCTCAGGGCCAGATTATCTCACCGGCTTTCCATGTCCCTGGGATTACTCTCGCCGCCCTGCCTGTTCTGGTTTCCCAACTCTGTCTCTGATCCCTGTTCCTGCCCTGGATACCCTGATCTCTGGTTTGAGCTCTGAACTGTTTTCTTGGACTTTGTTTTTGCCTTTTGCTCTATTGCTCTGATTGCTGCTTTTTTTTTTATTAAAGCCTGTTTTCTCCATACCCCATTGGCATCCTGGATTTGGGTCCTCTCACTAACCCCGATTCCTGGCAGAATAATTTGGCCCCTGCTTAGCTTTTGAGATTAGACAAGATCGAGCGTTCTCAGAGTGGTATGATCGTAAACTCGCTCCTCGATTTCTGGGACCCTTCCCCATCTCTAAGTTCATTAACCGATTGCTGTACGCCTTAAACTACCCAAGGTCTTTTGGATCCACCCTACCTTCAATGTCTCTTGCCTCAGACCTGTTCAAGCCTGTTCCTTGAATTTCTTTTGTTCCTTGCTCGTATTAAAGACTGTTACTTATATCCTTTGGCGTGTGGTGGTGGGGGGTTTGGGTTAGGGTTTTGTGTGAGTGGGTGGGGTGGTGGGGGTTTGTGAGTGTTGGTCATATTCAAACACATACCACCCAACCGATGTTAGGGTTGAAGTTTAGGTTTAGACCTTAGAGTTTAGAAATGGGGGTTGGGGTTAGAAGTTTGGGATTAGGGCTTAGAATTAGGGGTTGGAGTTTAGAAATAAGGTTTAGGGTTTAGAGTTCAGGGTTTGGGGACGGGGTTAAAAGATTGCGTTTAGGGCTTAGAGTTAGGAGTTAGAGTTTAGAGATAGGGTTTTGGGCTTAGAGTTTAGGGTTGGGGGTTGGAGTTAAAATATTGCGTTTAGGGCTTAGAGTTAGGGGTTAGAGTTTAGAGTTAGAGTTTAGGTTTTAATGCTTAGCGTTCCGGTTTGGGGAGTTTGTTTGGGCTATGGTTTAGAGTTAGGGGTTAGGGTTTAGAGATTCCTGTATTTTAAGCAAAATGGCTGTGTAATGAATGTGGTTATATAACATCCATCCCTTTGCTTTCCTGCAAATATCCATGGTGAGAAGCATGTGAGGATCTTTCTGTGTTCGTGTAGATTCTGAGAGAAACGCTGAGGATCGATGTGCGGAGGCTGGAAAATAAACCTGCGGGTTTTCTTTAGAAGATGAGGTGAAGTTGGAAAAAATAAAACTGTATCGATTGAACTGCTTTAAGATCAGAGAAATAAAGCAGGTTTAGTGTAATAGAGCCGAGGTGTGAAAGGGGTGACGTCTCTCTGGAGGTGAATCTTTTATTTCTTTATGCTATTTTCAGACTGTTTTTCCAATCCGACATCAGCGAGCTCCTTGTTTAACCCGTTTACTCAGCTGCAGAAGTGAAGAGCTGTCAAAGCTTTTCATTTCCGAATCAATGTGGTATAAATAATTCACTTCCACCTTAATGCTGCCTTCATGTAATAACTGTGGTTAAAAACACACTAACAGCATGTTAAAAACATGTTACTGAACTGCATATTCATCAAGTGAGAGTTTCTGAAACTGATCTGAAATGATTTTCTGACTTACCTACTGAGTGCTACGGATGTTGTTCTTGTGTTGGAGCTTTTATAAAAGAAGAAAAAGAAAGCATAGGGTTTATGGTTAGGGCTTGCCACAGACACCACCAGCTGGCTCATTATGGACAAACTTACAATTATAAAGGAAAAAATATACATTATATATTACCACATTATCCTGTGAAGCTGCTTTGTGACGATAGGCATTGTTAAAAGCACTATACAAATAAAAATTTATTGATTTGAAACCGAGTGATCAGGGTTAGGATCTAAAGCACAGGTTTGGGATTGTAAATTGGACTTTCATTTTTGTTGTTGTTGGGCTTAGAGTTCAGGGTTATTGTTAGTGTTAGGGGATAGAGCTTAGGCTAGGGCAAAGAGTTTACACTTAGCAGTTAGGGCATGGAGATAAAGGTTAGGGTTTAGAGTTAGGGGTTAGGACATAGAGATAGTGGTTAGGGGGTTTAGAATTAGAGGTTACCATTTAGAGTTCAGGGTTAGGGTTTAGATTTAGGGATTAGATAGATAGATAGATAGATAGATAGATAGATAGATAGATAGATAGATAGATAGATAGATAGATAGATAGATAGATAGATAGATAGATAGATAGATAGATAGATAGATACAACTTTATTGTCATTGCATAGTACAGGTACACAGCAACGAAATGCAGTTTGGCATCTACCAGAAGTGCAAAATGTAGCAGTCGTGCAAAAGTGCAGATAAATATCTAGCATATTCACAGTGCAGATAACTATCTAGCATATTTACAGCAAGTGGTATATATGAAAGTATATACAGTGAATAAATATAAAGGCTATTTCAGTGCAGGGATGTGTGGACATTCAGAAGTACAGTGAATAAATATAGAGGCGTACAGTAATTAAGAAATTGTGCAGAAATGAAAGGTTACAGATCACAAGATTATGGCATTAAGGAGTAGCAAGCTGAATAAACAGTCTACTATAAAAAAAAAAAATATATATATATATATATATATATATATATATATATATATATATATATATATATATATATATATATATATATATATATATATATATACAGTGAGGAAAATAAGTAATTGAACACCCTGCTATTTTGCAAGTTCTCCCACTTAGAAATCATGGAGGGGTCTGAAATTGTCATCATAGGTGCATGTCCACTGTGAGAGACATAATCTAAAAAAAAACATCCAGAAATCGCAATATATGATTTTTTAACTATTTATTTATATGATACAGCTGCAAATAAGTATTTGAACACCTGAGAAAGTCAATGTTAATATTTGGTACAGTAGCCTTTGTTTGCAATTACAGAGGTCAAACGTTTCCTGTAGTTTTTCACCAGGTTTGCACACACTGCAGGAGGGATTTTGGCCCACTCCTCCACACAGATCTTCTCTAGATCAGTCAGGTTTCTGGCCTGTCGCTGAGCAACACAGAGTTTGAGCTCCCTCCAAAGATTCTCTATTGGGTTTAGGTATGGAGACTGGCTAGGCCACGCCAGAACCTTGATATGCTTCTTACAGAGCCACTCCTTGGTTATCCTGGCTGTGTGCTTCAGGTCATTGTCATGTTGGAAGACCCAGCCTCGACCCATCTTCAATGCTCTAACTGAGGGAAGGAGGTTGTTCCCCAAAATCTCGCAATACATGGCCCCGGTTATCCTCTCCTTAATACAGTGCAGTCGCCCTGTCCCATGTGCAGAAAAACACTCCCAAAGCATGATGCTACCACCCCTATGCTTCACAGTAGGGATGGTGTTCTTGGGATGGTACTCATCATTCTTCTTCCTCCAAACACGTTTAGTGGAATTATGACCTAAAAGTTATATTTTGGTCTCATCTGACCACATGACTTTCTCCCATGACTCCTCTGGATCATCCAAATGGTCATTGGCAAACTTAAGACGTGCCTGGACATGTGCTGGTTTAAGCAGGAGAACCTTCCGTGCCATGCATGATTTCAAACCATGACGTCTTAGTGTATTACCAACAGTAACCTTGGAAACGGTGGTACCAGCTCTTTTCAGGTCATTGTCCAGCTCCTCCCCTGTTGTTCTGGGCTGATTTCTTCCCTTCCTTAGGATCATTGAGACCCCACGAGGTGAGATCTTGCATGGAGCCCCAGTCTGAGGGAGATTGACAGTCATGTTTAGCTTCTTCCATTTTCTAATGATTGCTCCAACAGTGGAACTTTTTTCACCAAGCTGCTTGGCAATTTCCCCGTAGCCCTTTCCAGCCTTGTGGAGGTGTACAATTTTGTCTCTAGTGTCTTTAGACAGCTCTTTAGTCTTGGCCATGTTAGTAGTTGGATTCTTACTGATTGTATGGGGTGGACAGGTGTCTTTATGCAGCTAACGACCTCAAACAGGTGCATCTAATTTAGGATAATAAATGTAGTGAGGGTGGACATTTTAAAGGCAGACTAACAGGTCTTTGAGGTTATAGACAGACAGAGACAGGTGTTCAAATACTTATTTGCAGCTGTATCATACAAATAAATAGTTTAAAAATCATATATTGTGATTTCTGGAATTTTTTTTTTTAGATTATGTCTCTCACAGTGGACATGCACCTACGATGACAATTTCAGACCCTCCATGATTTCTAAGTGGGAGAACTTGCAAAATAGCAGGGTGTTCAAATACTTATTTTCCTCACTGTATATATATATATATATATATATATATATATATATATATATATATATATATATAAATATATACACATACATTATATATACAAATGAATGTGAAATGTTGGGCAGAATGTACAGTAATGATAAAGATACATACAGATATAAAAAAGTGCAGATGTACTGAGGAGTGAAAAAGATATAATATGTAGTATGTACATGTATTGTACAGAGGTTATATACAGTCTTTTGTTTGTGTTTGTTTTCTAGTGATTTAGCGGTGTAGTGTTGAGTTTAGTAATGTGATGGTGGATGGAAAAAAGTTGTCCCTGAACCTGCTGGTTCTGGTGCGCAAGTTTCTGTATCTCCTTCGTGATGGAAGAAGGTTAAACAGTTTATGACTGGGATGTGAAGAGTCCTTGATGATGTACAGGCGTTGTTGTGCTTTTTTTTACCAGAGCTGATGTGTTCTGCTGCCAGGACAGATCCTCAGAGATGTGAACTCCCAGGAACTTAAAGCTGGAGACTCGCTCTACCTCGGTTCCATTGATGTTGACTGGTAGATGTCTCCCACTGTTGGATTTCCGGAAGTCCACAATGAGCTCTTTGGTCTTTGTGGCGTTGAGTGTCAGGTTGTTGGTGGCACACCATGCTGCCAGATTACGGATCTCTTCCCTGTAGGCCGATTCGTCGTTGTTTTCGATCTGGCTGACCACGGTGGTGTCATCTGCATACTTGATGAAGATGTTGGAGTTATACAGAGGAGCACAATCGTGGGTGAACAGGGAGTAGAGCAGTGGGCTCAGAACACAGCCCTGCGGTATGCCAGTGTTTAGAATGAGGGTTGAGGATACCTGGTTTCCCAACCTGACAGATTGAGGTCTGTTGGTGAGAAAGTCCAGAATCCATCTGCAAGTGGAGGTGCAGATACTTAGTTCACTGAGCTTAGTGATCAGTACAGTGGGGAGGACTGTATTGAATGCAGAGCTAAAGTCAATGAACAGCATTCTGATGTATGTGTTGCTCTTATCCAGGTGGGTGAGAGCAGAATGAAGAGCTGTGGAAACTGCATCCTCGGTTGACCTGTTCGGGCGATAGGCATACTGGTGTGGGTCCAGTGTAGGTGGTAGGCCCGCAGTGAGGTGATTCAGGACCAGTTTCTCAAAGCACTTCATAGCAATGGGGGTAATGGCAAACGGGCGAAAGTCATTCAGGCATTCAGCAGCTGAGTGCTTAGGCACTGGTATGATAGTAGTGGTCTTCAGGCATGTTGGTACCGTGGCTTGGGCCAGTGACAGGTTGAAAATGTCAGTAAAAACCTGTGCCAGTTGTCCAGCGCATGCTATGAGAACACGTCCCGGTATGCCATCCGGGCCAGCTGACTTGCGTGCATCCACTCTGCTAAACACTGAATAGACGTCCGTCTGGCCATACCTTTACTGTCCTCACAGCTGGTTTCACACGTTTGATCAGTGGTGTGTATTTGGATAGCATGAACAAAGAGAGGTGATCAGACTGACCCAAGTGGGGGAGGAGAATATGTTTGTGTATACCTGGTCCAGTGTTTTGTCCCCTCTGGTAGAGCAGGAGACATTGCGGTGAAATTTTGGTAGAACAGATTTCAGGTTGGAGTGGTTGAAATCTCCAGCAACAATTATGGCTCCTTCCGGATGTGTAGACTGCTGTTTGCTGATAGCTGCATGCAGTTCCTCCATAGCTAGCTTAGCATTAGCATCCGGTGGAATGTACACTGCAGTCACAACAATGGCTGAGAATTCTCTCGGTAAATAAAAGGGTCTGCACTTAATCATCAAATACTCTAAATGAACAGAGCAATGACTTTCAGTAACAGTAGAGTCCGTGCACCATGAGTTGTTAACATAAATGCACAGACCTCCACCTCTGCGCTTACCAGAGTCCTCTGCCATCCTGTCCGCCCGATAAACACTGCGACCCCCGAGCTCAATGGCGCTGCTGGGAATGTTGTTGTTGAGCCATGTTTCCGTAAAAATCATGACATTACATTCCTTAATCCGTTTGTGTGATGATATCTGGAGCAGCAACTCATCCATTTTATTAGCAAGAGACCGTACATTGGCAAGGAAGACGCTTGGAATCGATGGTTGATGCGGGTTTAGCCTTAGCTTAGCCCTGATGCCGCCTCGCTTCCCCCTCCTTTGTTTACGGTCTCGCCGCCGGCGCTGTGGTCTCGCTGTCGGCCAAGCTGGATCAGCGGTCCGCGGTGTTCTGGCGATTTCCCGAGGGAGTTCAAAGTCCGTTGAAAGTCCGTATCTGTGAGTGTTGCCAATGTCTAGTAATGCTTCTCGGCTGTATGAGATGTGTGCAAGCCTGTTCTGCGTGAATAAACTTGCTGTTGATGGAGAAATTGCTACTAAATCGCAAAATCTGGAGAGACGCTGGGCCTCGCGTTGTGCACGCGCCGCCATCTTGGTCGAGAATATCTATGGTTTAGTTTTATGGATTATGTCTTAGGGTTTAGAGTTAGAGTTTGTGCTTAAAGTAAAGGATTAAGGTTTAGAAATAGGAATTAGAAGATATAGATACAGGTTAGGTCTCAGATTTAGAGTTTTAGAGTTTCAAGGTTAGAGTTTAGTGTTACAGGTTAGGAATTTGATTTAGGTGTTAGGGTTTAGAGTTCAAAGTTAGGAGTTAAGGTTATGGTCTAAAGATAAAGATTAGGGTTTAGAGTTAGGAATGAGAGCATTGGCATAGGGGGTAGGACTTAGAGTTGGGGTTTTAGGGATTAGGTCATATAGATATTGGTTAAGGTTTAATGCTAAGGGTTAGGGTTAGAGATAGGGTTAGGTCTTAGATTTAGGGGTTAGGTTTTAGAGTTCAGAGTTAGGAGATAAGGTTAGGGGTTAGTTCAGGCTTAGGGTCTGAAGTTAGAGGTTAGGGTTCAGAGTTAGGGGTTAATGTTTAGAGTTAGAAATGAGAGCATAAACATGGGGAGTAGGGCTTTAAATTAGGGGTAAGGTTTTAGATTTACGGATTAGGGCATATAGATACGGGTTAAGGTTTTCTGTGAGCAAAAGTATGGATTCATGCCGAGGAAGAGCAGTACGGGTGCAATATTTGATTTGAGCATGTTGACGGAGAAGTACAGAGAAGGTCAGAAGGAGTTGCATTGTGTGTTTGTGGATCTAGAGGAGATGTGGTATTGTAAGAGGAAGTCTGGTGTGGCAGAAAAGTATGTGAAGGTGGTGCAGGACATGTATGAGGACAGTGTGACAGCAGTGAAGTGTGCAGAAGAACGACAGACTGGTTTAAGGTGGAGGTTGAATTGCATCAAGGATCGGTCCTGAGCTCTTTCCTGTTTGCAGTGGTGATGGACAGTTGGACAGATGAGGTAAGACTGTTTGCGGATGATATTGTAATTTGTGGTGAGAGTAGGGAGCAGGTTGAGAAGAGCCTGGAAAAGTAGGGGTATGCGCTGGAGAGAAGGGGAATGAAATTCAATAGGGGTAAGATGATTTTTTTAGAGAGATTTTATTAGAAACATGTAGTACATTTTGGAAACAAACAGAGAGGCCCGATTGAGATGGTTTGGACATGTGCAGATAAGGGACATGGGGTATATTGGTAGTAGAATGCTGTAGATGGAGCTGCCAGGAAGGAGAAAGAGAGAAAGGCCAAGGAGGAGATTTATAGATGTGGTGAGGTAAGACATGCAGGTAGTTGGTATGAAAGAGGCAGATGTAGAGAACAGAGTAGTATGGAGACGTTTTTTCCGCTGTGGCGACATCACACAGTATGAATTTTTAATATGTAAATATTACTTGATGACACAGCACTTAATATGAGTGTATGTGTCTGAGTGTATGAGTATATGTTTTTTTTATTAAATTTTTGTCTATATTTATTTTCTTAAATATCCCTGTGGGCTGTATTTCATTTCTCGTCTGATTCCCTACATAGGGTGCATGTTGGCAGCAGTATTAATGTTTGCATCTCATTAACATTGACATTTTTCCTTCATTCTTAAACAATTATCGCTTAACTGACACATCAGCCCCGCGAATAAGAAAATAGCCATGAAAAAACGTTCAGCCTGAGAATGACCTACAACAGAATGACGTCATGCTGTTATAAATC
Source organism: Silurus aristotelis (assembly GCF_946808225.1). Lineage (NCBI taxonomy): Eukaryota > Metazoa > Chordata > Actinopteri > Siluriformes > Siluridae > Silurus > Silurus aristotelis. The sequence goes on from NC_139582.1 coordinate 14,069,045, forward strand.
ACTAATTTCACTTTGTGTCTCATTGCTTATGCTTCTCCTGTTGTACAGTCTTATAGGCATGAATTATATATGTGTGTATATATATATATATATATATATATATATATATATATATATATATATATATATATATATATAGTTGTTATTTTCTCAATGTATATTAAATTGTCTGTGTCTAAACCGAAGGATGTATGAGCAATTGTGCTGCATTACAGCTGCAGCTGTTTAGAAGACGCCTCCAATTTATCAGCGTTGTTTACCGCAGGATGTAATTTACACCCATTTACTGAAATGAAGATACACGAGCACAGAGGACGAGCATTTCAGATCCAGGATCAAGGGCAAAATCTTCATTTTGTCGTGTTATTATTTCATTCTCGTAGTTGCGATTCATTCTTTATCCTTGTTTATGTGGATGTAATGGAATCATATGGGAATTTTTAAACCAGACGTCTAACATATCTGGTTTCACAGAAAATTACTTGTTACATCTGGATTATTCTGCAGTTAAGTTGGTTTTCTACAAAATAGACATGGATTTTAACATTAACAATGTTTTATTACTTGGAATTTTACTTCTAAAGCAGGAAGTAAGACAGAAGTAATTAAGTTGCTGTTTAATGAGCACTTTTACTTAAAAAAAAAAAAAAAGAAAAAAAAATACACAATATACACAATAGTTCATGGATAACAGTAAAGATTAAATGGCCAAGGTTAAAGGTCTTGAGCTTTATTATTTAAATTTCATTTTTGAGAATTCAGATCTCAGATTATCCATCACACTATGAGCACAATATCTATACAGAATAGCTAATCAGATTACACAAACACATCTTGCACACAAGATAGCATTTCATTACCTTTATTTAGTATCCTGTCGCTTCAATTAGTTGTACTCAAGAAAATGTCAGCTTATCTTAAAGTCGCCTATTTGTAATTTCAATATACAGTACAGAATACATTTGTGGCACCGGCGCATCCAATTTGTTCCCGAAAATCGAGAAATTTAGGATAGAAGACTTTAACAATAAAATGTATGAACAAGATTTAAGAATGTTATTAGTAGAAACCGACTAGGCCAGCCCGGGGGCTCAGTTACTGGGAATAACCCTTTATAAAAGACGTGCACAAGGCACCCAGATTCGTCTACAGAGTCAGGACGTGAGACAGAGGTATAATTCACACAGTTTATTAAGAACTATTAAAATTACATCAAACTATACATCATATACCACACAAGATTGCTTGGACTCCAGGGCTGGGGACCTTACTCTAATGATCTCCTATCCACAGCAAACACACGTGCACTAATACGACACCACAACCCCACCTTTCGACCACTGCACACCAAAGGAAACCACCACCAAACAAAGAGGAACTTTTTCCTCACACTAGAACTGGTCTCCCAGACACCTGGAGAAGAAGCAAACCACAGTATGGTCAAATCAATTCGATTCAATACACCTCATAAAATAAGCACATGACCTCTTAGCATTCCGCTAGCTGTTGGATGGCATCCAGGTCTTCAGACTCCTCAGACAAACATATGTATAGCAGCAGTTTCTCAGGCCACCTCTCAGCGGACCGTCACAGTGTGGAGCACTGAAACAGACACACTAACACATACATGTATATGTCCGCTAGCATTTAGCTCCTTGGCTAATCCAGTAAGCCGTTAGCTATAGCACGGTATGGCCAGGACATGTGTCCCACGCTGATTCTCGGCATGTAGATAACATGCACCCCGATGCAATAGGTCACTCCGTCCGTGCGTTAGCGACCCGCAGACCACAAGACAGCGAAACAACCAAACAGCTAGACAGCCCAGCAAAACAGCAAAGCAACCTAAAAGGCAGCCCAGCAAGAAGACAGCCCAGTACGAAGACACCCTGGTAAGACAGCAGCCCAGTACGAAGTCACCCTGGTAAGACAGCAGCCCGGTACAAAGACACCCTGGTAAGAAAGCAGCCCGGTACGAAGACACCCTGGTAAGACACCCGGGTAAGACAGCCCACTACAACGGCTCTCAGTTCCTCACTTCATAATTACAGAGAAATTAGCACAAAATTACCATCTTCTGACATCAGATATTAATACCCGACAGTTAACCAACTTACCGGTTCAACCAGGTCATGATGCGGCGTGAAACTCTAAACGAGAAAGTGGGATGATTTTAACCTGATAATGGCTGGATTCCTTAATCCACACTAAAAGAAGAAACCAAACCACCCTTAAAACCCAATCCACCCAATCAGGCTACCAAGCAGGCATGACAACTTAGTCCTTACCACACGAACCTCTCCCAGCTGCGCCAGATATATGGTGGTGTCACCAGGGTTTATGAAAATGCATTCCCACCAGACACCGACTGCTCCTTTTATAAACCCACTAATTTGATAAGCGAAACCTGGCCATCATTCCAATTGCTCCGCCCCAACATGTGACTGTTCCCACTACCACACATTGAAACAAAACAACATTCCTCCAGGACCAAGTTGCTACATTACACAACATAAATTAACACAAGATAAGACAAAACTAACTACAGCAAATAGATCTATACACAGAATATCACATAAAGTACATGATTACAATATATATAATTATAATAATAATTTTATATATTATAATTTATATTTATAATTTATAATTTATATATATATATATATATATATATAATATATATATATATAAATATAATATATATATAATATATATATATTATATATATATATTATATAATATTATATAATATTATAATTGTATATATAAATGTAATCATGGTTGTCATAAGTTATCTTGTGTAGATGTACACCTATATATATATATATATATATATATATATATATATATATATATATATATATATATATATATATATATATATATATATGATTGTCATGATTTAATTTAATCACAATTAATTACACATTTCTATCTGTTTTAAATGTACCAAAAATAATACTTTTCAAGTTTGCATGGGCAAATATGGATGCTTTATGTCACAGTTGCGGAGTGACCGCAAGGCAGGCTGTTCCATGACACTTTAGGCAAATGTATGTTTATTATTAGTGAAACCTGACTCAACATAGAGCATTAAGATAAAATATACTTGATAATGTATTAAAGTAATTATGGTGTTTTAAATTACGTAAATCATCAGGACACCAAAAATAACTTTTGCAATATTTTCACACAGATGGTTTCAATTGTCAGATGTGTGCATCATGCGGATTTTGGTGCTCGATTTGTGACTTGGCGCATCAGTAAAAGAAATGCTTAGTGATTAAAAAAAATAAATTCTGTAAAGAAAGGACATTGTGAATAAATGTGTGTTGCGTTCAAGGTTTTAATTTAGCTTCATTCGTATTTATTTATTTAATAATTTAAAAATAATATTATTATAATATTAATATTTATGGTCAAACAGAAATGCGGTTGCATTAACTGCATGTTAATAAAATTTGTGCTGTTAAAATGAATGTGTTTACGTGCTATTAATAAATTCATTTTGACAGCCCTAAATGTAAAATAACTTGACGTGTTTGATCAGGTGCAATTCTGTGTGTTGTGAATATTGTGTCAAAGACATTTTGTTCCAATTAAAGTACAACCTCTTCTATAGTTATATTTATAAGGATATAATAAAATGTACCTGTTCCTTATCAAGTCTTAAAATTAGGTGAATACAATTTTAGGTTAATAATAACACATGCCATTTTATACATGGCCATTATTGATTTTACAGTAATAAAGCTGTAATAAATAAAATATCAAAGCCATCTGTGAAAAATAAATCACACCCTTACTCCTTTCATAAGAATTAAGAGGCTGTATAGTAGCTAGGTGGCCTTGATTAATTGATCAACTGAAGTTTTAGATGTTTGCTGGCCTGAAGCATACAGGTTCATGGTAACTCAAAGACAAGAAGGAAAGAAACCAGCAATGATCGTAGAAAAGCATTTGTTGCTGCCCAAGGGATTTAATGCCATTTCCAAACAACTCAAATCTTAACATTAAACAGCAAGGAAGATTATGCACACAACATTTGCCAATCTTCCCAGGAGTGGACAACCCAGGAAATTCACACCAAAACCAGACTGTGCCATGGTCAGAGAAAAAGAAAGCCAAAATATGTCATGTATTCTTATTCATCTAAAGTTGCATTTGTATAATGTACCAGGTAAATTTTATTATGTCCTGGTTCATAGTCCCATAGAAATTTAGATGGTGTTATTTTATGTATATTTCATGTTTTATATATATATATATATATATATATATATATATATATATATATATATATATATATATATATATATATATATATATAAATAATCTAAGTAAAGAAAGGACGTTGTGGATAAATTTATTTATTAGGTTTTAATTTCGCCTCTTTTTTATGTAGTTATTTATTTATGTATTTACAGAAATGTGCGCTGAATTGATCGCGCTTTAATAAAATTTCGTGCCGTTTAAAAAAAAAAAATATATATATATATATATATATATATATATATATATATATATATATATATATATATATATATATATATATATATATATAAATACAAAAACTAAATAAAAATGTTGTTACCTAATGAATGTGTCCAGGCTGAAGTTTCACATATTGAACACAAGCAGAGAAAAGATGATGATCAGGAATGTGTCTGTTCTCAGTCATGTTTACATCACTGACTCCCTCTGTCTCATCCACATTAACCCCAAACTTCTTACTGCCTTCTGCCTGCTGATTCTTATCTTTGTAAACTAGTCTACATCTGTGGTGAGTGAGAGTCAGGACTTTATACACCAGCGAATTGAAAAAGACGCGCAGTAACAGGAAATCGGTTGTTCGGCTGAAATCGGCGAGCAGTGAAAAAAAAAAAATAATATTTCACCAAATCAATGGATTAAAACTAAAGTAACGAGTCTGTTTTGAAAATGTAAAAAGTAAAAAGTACAGATATTTGTGTAAAAATTTAATGAGTAAAAGTAAAAAGTTGTCTGAAAAATAAATAGTGGAGTAAAGTACTGATACCAGAAAAATCTACTTAAGTACAGTAACGAAGTATTTGTACTCCGTTACTTCCCACCTCTAATTCACACACATGTACTCTTACTCCTACTAAATTTTATTCCCCTTCTCTCCAGCATGTACCTCCACCTCTCTAGGCTCTACTCAACCTGCTCCCTACTCTCACCACAAATCACGATATCATCCGCAAACATAATAGTCCAGGGAGACTCCTGTCTGACCTCATTCGTCAACCTGTCCATCACCACTGCAAACAGGAAAGGGCTCAGAGCCGATCCTTGATGCAGTCCAACCTTCACCTTGAACCAGTCTCTTATTCCTACTGCACACTTTACTGCTGTCACACTGTCCTGGTACATGTCCTGCACCAACCTCACATACTTCTCTGACAAACCTGACTTCCTCATACAATACCACAACTCCTCTTTAGGCACTCTGTCGTATGCTTTCCCTAAATCTACAAATACACAATGCAACTCCTTCTGACCTTCTCTATACTTCTCCATTATCATTCTCAAAGCAAATAATGTGTCTGTGGTGCTCTTCCTCAGCAGGAAACCATTCTGTTGCTCACAGATTGTCACCTCTTCTTTTAGCCTGGCTTCCACTACTCTTTCCCATAGCTTCATGGGGTGACTGATCAACTTAATTCCCCTGTAGTTACTGCAAGCTTGAACATCTCCCTTATTCTTAAAGATCGGTACCAGCACACTCCTTCTCCATTCCTCAGGTATCCTCTCACCTTCCAAAATCCTTTTAAATAATCTTGTTAAAAACTCCACTGCCATCTCTTCTAAACATCTCCATGTTTCTATCGGTATGTCATTATTATCCACTTCCTGCTTCACAATCTCCACACCATCCAAACTTCTCTCTCTCTCTCATTTTCCTCATTCATCAGCTGCTCAAAATACTCCCTCTATCTTCTCAACACACTCTCCTCACTAGTCAACACATTTCAATCTCCATCCTTTATTGATCTAACTTATAGCACATCCTTCCAGCTTGGTTCCTCTGCCTGGTCAATCAGTATGAATCCTTTTCTCCTTCCTTAGTGTCCAACTTCTCATACAGCTCCTCATACGCCTTTTCCTTGACTTTCGCCACATTCTTCTTTACCTGCTGCTGCATCTCCTTGTACTCCTGCCTACTTTTCTTATTACTCTGTCGATCCCAATTCTGTTTTGCCAACCTCTTTCTTCTTATGCTCTCCTGCACTTCCATTCCACAACCACGTCTCCTTGTCTTCCTTTTTATTTCCAGATGTCACACCGTTTAAGTACCTTTCCAACTGTCTCCCTTATCACTTCTGCAGTAGTTGCCCAATCATCCAGCACCTCTTCACCAACACCAGGCCCCTGTCTGACCTCTTTTCTGAATCTCACACTCCAGTCTTTCTCCTTCAGTTTCCACCATCTTATTATTTTTTCAGTCCTCACTTTCCTTTCTTCTTCTTCGCCTCCAAAACCACCTTACAGTCTCCAATCTCCTTCAGCTTGCATCTCCTACATAAAACATAGTCCACCTGTGTGCACCTTCCTCCACTCTTATATGTCACCCTATGATCCTCCGTCTTCTTAAAATACGTATTCACCACTGCTATTTCCATCCTTTTAGCAAAATCTACCACCATTTGCCCTTCCACATTCCTCTCCTTAAGACCATACCTACCCATCACCTTCTCATCACCTCTGTTCCCTTTACCTACATGCCCATTAAAGTCTGCCCCAATCACCAATCTTTCATTCTTAGGTACACCATCTACCACTTCCTCTAATTCACTCCAGAATTTTTCCTTCTCCTCCATCTCACAGCCGACTTGTGGAGCATAGTCACTGATGACATTTATCATCACCCCTTCAACTTCCAGCTTCACGTTCATCACTCTATAATAAACTGTCTTCACCTCCACTACACTCTTACTAAACTCTTCCTTCAGAATTACCCCTACACTGTTTCTCTTTCCATACACACCATGATCCACATTTAGACAGCAACTTGTCTTTTAAAAATCATATCAACCAAGTTACAAAAACAGCCTTCTTTCACCTTAGAAATATTTCTAAGATAAGAAACATGTTATCTATATCTGATGCAGAGAAGCTCGTCCATGTGTTAATGACCTCCAGACTAGACTATTGTAATGCATTACTAGGTGGATGTCCTGCATCATTAATAAACAAGCTTCAGTTAGTTCAGAATGCGACAGCCAGAGTTCTCACAAGGTCAAGGAAATATGATCATATAACTCCAATCTTATCATCACTATACTAGCTACTTGTTAAGTTTCGAATCGACTACAAACTACTACTTCTTACTTATAAAACACTAAATGGTTTAGCTCCCATGTATCTATCCAGTTTTTAAACACGCTACAATCCGTCACGCTCCTTGGGATCTAAAAACTCTGGACTTCCAGTAGTTCCTAGAATAGCAAAGTCCATTAAAGGCGGTAGATTATTCTCACATTTAGCTCCTAAACTTTGGAATAGTATTCCTGACAGTGTCGGGGCTCAGACACACTCTCCCAGTTTAAGTGCAGATTAAAAACGTATCTTTTTAGCAAAGCCTACACATAACATACGTCACATATAATAAACTTGTGCTCCAGTACATTTGATCAAATTTACATTATCATCTTGTGCTGTTAATATCATGAATAGCAGCTACGCAAATTTCTCTTCACTGCTTCTCTTTCTCTCCCCATCCCGAGGCATCCTGAGGTTTGGCCAGCTCCAGTTACGTCCCACCTAATGAAGATTATGGACCTTTAAAGAAATAGATGTGGAACTCGCAAACTTCCCGTACCTACCAGAAACATACCAGTGCCAGCTGGATCCCACTTCATGTGTGGAGTTTTGACATTGGACCTCCTGGAGTGTTTAAAGGCTCTGGCATGGAGAAGGTGGTGTTGGATCTGTGATGATCGCAAATGTTGAGCTATTTCATAAGTTGCTCAGTAGCTCGTTTTTTAGCTAGTTTTATAACCATAATGACTGTATAAGACTGTAGAAAGAACATTACTTATAATCTTACACTCAAGTGCTCATGTTAGTTCTCACTCTCCAGTGTTTTGTATTGTTAAAAGATTTATAATCACACTCTTGATGTCACCCAAATGAGGATGGGTTTCCCTTTTGAGTCTGGTTCCTCTCAAGGTTTCTTCCTCATAACATCTAAAGGAGTTTTCCTTGCCACAGTTTTGCTAATCAGAGATAAATTCTGTTTTAAGACAATGTCTGTTGTGAAAAGCGCTATAGAAATAAACTTGACTTGATAGAATAGTTAAAACGCATCTCCAATGTTCCTGGTCTTACTCCCTTTCCAGCTCTCCTGAACACACAACGTCTAACTTTCTTCTCTCTATCATATCAGCTAACTCTCTCCCTTTACCAGGCATTCAGAGCAACTTTTCTTTTTTATAATGTGAGCCAACATTTTCTGGGGTGCCTTTCTGTCGCAGACAGACGAAGACACGTGCGACCATAATAAATTATTTAATAAAAGTAAATAATACGTCATGTTTTTTTAAAAATAAAAGCAACACAGTTGTATTGCATGCACAGCATAAATACTTGTTTATTTGTGTTTATGACTGACATACCGCGGGCCGGTCAGGGATGCCCAAAGGGCCGTATGTGACCCTCGGGCCGGAAAATGCCCAGGTCTGTACTAACCCAAACTTCCACTCTCCTACACTTCTCCTTTCCCTGCTCTCTCTGTAGACGTCTTCCTCCTCTCCTTCTTCTCCTTCGGCCAACAGTAGCCCAATTTCCACTGGTACACTGTTGGCTTACAAGACCCCATGCCTCAACCGACATGGTATGAAATTCTAATTTGTGATCCGCATATTTGATTTGGCACATGTTTTACGCTGGATGCTCTTCCTAATGCAACCCTCCCCATTTATCTGGGCTTGGGACTGGCTTGTACAACCCTAATGGTTGGGTTAACATGAAGCCTTGAAGAACACTGACGTAAAATACTGATCATTTTTTTTATTATTATTATTTATGTGCCACTGTCACATCCACATTTCCCCTTGCTAATTAATATATTGTTAGCATTCTGACATTCATTTTTAAATGATTACATTTTATAGAGAAACAAAATACTGATGATATGAGACTGAAAGTTACACAGAGAGAGCTGTAATACAAATAAAACATGACTAATACACATTATTTCACTGAAAGTAAAACTAAATACATGACAAGTGTATTTATTCAACATTAATTCACACTTAAACGCTGAAAGCTTTGAAGTAAGTGAGGTTTCATAAATAAAAACACAACCTGAGGCACACAGAAGTGAAAAGCGTATAACACAACATCCAGCTGCTCTCCAATAAAGAGAAATTCAACAGAGCAAAAACTGTCTTTTTTTCATTTATGGGTAAAATGGTGTGCTTTTTAAACTGTCAGCCATCCTGACCTTATGTGCATGGCGAAGCGTCTTTCTCTCTCTCTCTCTCTCTCTCTCTCTCTCTCTCTCTCTCTCTCTCTCTCTCTCTCTCTCTCTCACACACACACACACACACACACACACACACACACACACACACACACACACACACACACACACATTACTTAGCTCTTTGCAGGGATTTTCTTTTCACCTCTAGAACCAAGGTCAAATACATCACAGAACCTGTCTGCTAGCAGCTTGACCTGCTCCAGAGAAGGTAATTTATCATATTTCTCACACTCTGGATCACTTGGCCTCTTTTATTCTAACGCTTCTATGATATACATTTCTTTTTTTTTTTTTTTGGATGCACCAAGTCTCAAATCAAGCACCAAAATCCGCCATCATGTGTCTAATAGACATGAACAAATTCTTTAAAAAACATTTATAACCTTTGAAACATGTCTAGTTTTTATGCTCTATGTTGTGTATGGTTTCACTGATATTAAACATACATATGCGTAAAGCATTTAAATTTGTCAGAGTGAGTATTAATTGATTAGATTTGTTTTAATTTGAGGTACAATTAGAGATTAAAATGTGTGATTAAGTTAAGGACCACAAATGCATTGGCCAGCCAAGGAAACTTAATGCAGTGTATAAAAGTCTCTTTGACAGTGGAAGATGTCCAGCAGTGCCATCAGTTAAAAAACTGATCGAAACCAGTGGGACCCAGATGCACTCATGTACTGTTTAGAATAATCTGATAATAAGTGTTCTTCATGGAAGAGTTGAGGCCAAAAAGCCATACTTCAGATGTGGAAACAAGTGTAAGCCACTTAACTATGCATAAAAACAGAAACTGGGGTATATAAAAATGGCAACAGGTGCTCTGAAATGATGATTCAAAGTCTGTAATATTTGGCTATAGCTTGAAGAGCTTTTGAGCGCTACAATATTGAGTGTCTGTGGGCAGCAGTGAAGAATTGTGGAGATTTTTTGCAAGTTTGGGGCTGCATTTCTGCGAATGGGATTGAAGAATTGGTAAAGATTAATGGTGTTCTAAATCCTGAGAAATACAGGCACATACTTATCCATCATGCAATAAAATTTTTTGTGTTTCTTTAACTAAAAATGTTATACTTTAGATAACATCAACATAAAAGTGTAAAATTAGCTGGATAAACATAAACAAGAGTGTTTTATAAAAATATATCTACTTCTGCTCAAGATTAATTAAATAAATAACATCAATCTATAATAGTAGTAAAAATGAAAATTCTGTGATCAAAAATTTTCATGCATGAGATGTAGCATCTCTGTTCCTTTATTGTAATTGTTCTATGAAAATCTTTGGTTTTTATTGCTTTTTTAGATATTTTAATCAGTTTTGAACTCTTGTTGAATAAAGAAATTAATTTTAGAATATATCCTTTACCCAATCCATGTAGCAGCAAGTGAAACAAATTCCCCAGAACAGTTGAGTTATTTTTAGACAGATGTTTGTTTTCTCCCAGCATGCTGTGTGTTGTACAAACAGAATATAAATTTTAATATTGCAACAAAACGTGTTTGTCTTCTTCTACAATGGCATATTCATGAAGTCAGTGTTCTGAGCTAACATTTAAAAATGCCCTGTTTGATATAGGGTCTGTGATAATTTAGACATGTAGTAGAGAATGCACAATCCTAAAGTGGAAGGGAAATGTTTCCTTTTTTCCCTTCATTTTATTTAGCCTGCTTAAAGCTCAATGATACTGTATGTTATGATACTGTATGTAATGATACAATGATACTCATGCCCTGTTCGCTATCCACACACACAAACGCACGCACGCACGCACGCACGAACACACACACACACACACACAAACACACACACACACACACACACATACACACACACACACACTTCTTCTTCTTCTTTCGGCTTCTCCCTTTAGGGGTCGCCACATTTTCCATACCCCCCCTGCATCATTAATAAACAAGCTTCAGTTAGTCCAGAATGCAGCAGCCAGAGTTCTCACAAGGTCAAGAAAATATGATCACATAACCCCAATCCTATCGTCCCTACATTGGCTTCCTGTTAAGTTTCGAATCGACTACAAACTATTACTTCTCACTTATAAAGCACTAAATGGTTTGGCTCCTATGTATCTATCCAGTCTTTTAACACGCTACAATCTGCCACGCTCCCTGAGATCTCAAATCTCTGGGCTTCTAGTAGTTCCTAGAATAGCAAAGTTCACTAAAGGTGGTAGAGCATTTTCACATTTAGCTCCTAAACTTTGGAATAGTCTTCCTGACAGTGTTCGGGGCTCAGACACACTCACCCAGTTTAAGTGCAGATTAAAAACATATCTTTTTAGCAAAGCCTACACATAACACACATCACATATCATAACCTTGTGCTCCAGAACATCTGATCACATGCACATTATCAACTTGTGCTGTTACTATCATGAGCCGCAGCTACGCTAATTCCCTTCCTCTCCACTGCTTCTCTTTCTCTCCCCATCCCGAGACACCCTGAGGTTTGGCCAGCTCCAGTCACCTCCCACCTCGTGATGATTACGGACCTTTGAAGAAGTAGATGCCGAACTCGCAAACATCCCGAACCATCTAGAGACGTACCAGTGCCATTTGGATCCCGCTACATGTGTGGAGTTTTGACATTGGACCTCCTGGAGTTTTTAAAGGCTCTGGCATGGAGAAGCTGATGCTGGATCTGTGATGATCACAAATGCTGAGCTTATAAAACTAGGAGCTACTAACCATATAGACTGTATAAGACTGCAGAAAGAAAATCACTTATAATCTTATACTCCAGTAATCATGTTAGTTCTCACTCTTCTGTGTTCTGTATTGTTGAAAGATTTATGATCAAACTCTTGATGTCACCCAAATGAGGATGGGTTCCCCTTTTGAGTCTGGTTCCTCTCAAGGTTTCTTCCTCATAACATCTAAGGGAGTTTTTCCTTGCCACAGTCGCCATGGCTTGCTCATCAGGGACAAATTCACACCATTCACCTTAACTGTTGATTTGTGTAAAGCTGCTTTGAGACAATGTCTGTTGTGAAAAGCGCTATACAAATAAACTTGACTTGACTTGACTTGACCCCCCTGTCCTCTACATCTGCCTCTTTCAACCCAACTACCTGCATGTCTTCCCTCACCACATCCATAAACCACTTCCTTGGTCTTCCCTTTTTTCCTCCTTCCTGGTGGCTCCATCCTCAGCATTCTTCTACCGAAATATACCCCATGTCCCTCCTCTGCACATGTCCAAATCATCTCAATTGCGCCTCCCTCACCTTGTCTCCAAAACCTCCTATATGCTCTGTCCCTCTAATAAACTCATTTTTAATCCTGTCCATCCTTGTCACTCCCAGTGAAAACCTCAACATCTTACACACACACACAAAAAACATTAAATCAGTTTTCTTTATTTATCTCTGTTTCCTTTTTGTCTTTGAACTTTGATCAGGGGAAATGTTTTAAATCAGAAGAAGGTGGAGTGACATGTCCGAGCCAATGCCTACTTCATTAACATTTCTGCACTTAGTGCAGAGTCCCGACCTTTTTAACATTCACACTATAAGTCATTAATTTACAGGATCACTGAGTCTGTTCTGATTCCAGCTGAGAATGCAATGGATTTATAATAACTGCTGTTAAAACACACAGAGTATATGCACAAATAAACTTATAATATAATAAAATAATAAGAAAAAAAATCTCAACAGGAAAAGTTTTTCACCGGGGTTGTTTTTTTCTGTTTGATTTCTAGACAAAGGGGGAAAAAAAATCATGTTTATTTATAAAGCATGTTTAAAATGAGCAGATGTTGTTGATCAGAGTGCAGCACAGTCAGGGTCAAATGAATAATGAATAATGAATTTGAACTAATAATGTGGGGAAAGAAAGAAAAGTAAAAAAAAAAAAAACAACAAGCAGGCCACTAGGTTTGTTGGGTGGGTTTTTTTTTTGTGTAGTAGGTATTTTGATCTCATTATCTCTATAGATTTTATTTAACTTTTTTTTTTACAAAACTGATATGATTATACAGTGTGTATATAATAGAATATATATATAATATATATAATAGAATAATGTGCATTTTGAGAAAATTAAGCGGTTTCTGTAACTACATGTTAATGAGTCTAATGGTTTGAAAAGGTTATCCCTTTTCTATATTTTTCTTTCATTTTCTTAGATTTTTATTTTTATTTTGGATGACGTCACTTGTGACAGTAATGACGAGCACAAACACATTTTTCAACGTACATATATACAGTACTTAAAAGATTTTTAATATAAAGAGAATGTTTAAACCTCAGAGAAACTGTAACCAATTATTCATTTTATTTCACTTTTTGAAATATATATATCAGTGAAATTATTTATAGATAAAGAAATGTATTATTATAAATGATTGTGAATGAAATCAGTAATGTTTTGTGTATAAGCTGAGCTGAACTGTGTTAGTTGTGTGAACAGTTTAATATGAAGTTTCTAGAAGAGTTTCATAATAAGTGAAGAAAAAGACAGAAATAAAAATTCAAACAATTTTCCACATTTTTCTCTGGAAAGCTACAAAGTGACCTTGTGCACTAATCTTCACCTGGTCTATGATGTGGAGTTTAAAGTGAAGGGCGCATTTCAGGACTTGAGACTGCTGTTGATTCACATTGAGGCTAAAAATAGATATATTTTATTTTATAGTTTTTTCACCTTGTTAGGAAGACTCCATGTCCAGAGGTCAGAGTCACATCCTGCATCGAGATCAGTCGATATCAGAGATCGATTCCAGCACACGTCTACAAACTCCATCAATGTGTGTGTGTGTGTGTGTGTGTGTGTGTGTGTGTGCATGTGTGCGTGTGTGCATGTGTGTTTCCATTTGTCCATGCTGCTATTCTGTACAGGATTTTAATGAATTCACTCCTCATACTCCACATCCTCCATCTTCTTCTGTGTTTCTCTCTTAGCTCAAATTTATAAATAAAATAAACCTTATAACAATTTAAACCCATGACCTTCCAATCAAAAGTCCAACATCCTAAACACCATGCTATCACACATAGTAAAATGGTAAAATTATTCATTGTAAATTAATAAACATTAAAATATAAATTCATGTAATAGCATATCAAATACACATGTAGCTTATTGGAAAAACAAATATAACAGTCCATGAAAATATTCAATAATAAAAACATTTGCACATCAATATTTAGATAAATAATAAATACCCCTTATACTCAGTGTATGAACTCATTTAATAACACATTTTACATTTATGCAATGCATTTCAGGTAACCTAACCAATATATAAGGCCCAACAGAGGATGTACTTTCTTCGCCAGCTGAAGAAGTCCAACCTGCCATAGTTCCACACAGTCTTTATTGAGTATGTCCTGTGCACTTCAATACCTGTCTGATTTGGCTGAGCTACACAATCAGACATCAGAAAACGACAGACAGACGACAAACGACAGACAGATCAGTTTGAACGGCTGAAAGGATTATTAGTGTGCCTCTGCCCACTCTAAAGGAACTGTATGAAGATCCAGTGTGAGAAAAAGGCTCCGACAATCACTCTGGAGCCCCCACACCCAAGCCATATGCTTTTAGAATTTTTGCCGTCTGGCCAACGCTACAGAGCACCAAACACCAGGACAGACAGACACAAGAGAAGTTTCTTCCCCCAGACAATCTACCTCATGAACAATGAATGCTCTCCCCATTGTGCTATCAAATCAAAATATGAGCCCACTTCCCACTCTTCATCCTCTTAATCGCTGTTCTCACTTCCTCATTACTGATCCTATCCACTTCCTGCTTCACAATCTCCACACCATCCAACCTTCTCTCTCTCTCATTTTCCTCATTCACCAGCTGCTCAAAATATTCCCTCCATCTTCTCAACACACTCTCCTCACTAGTCAACACATTTCCATCTCCATCCTTTATTGCTCTAACTTGCAGCACATCCTTCCTAGCTTGGTCTCCCTGCCTGGCCAATCGGTATACATCCTTTTCTCCTTCCTTAGTGTCCAACTTCTCATACAGCTCCTCATATGCCTTTTCCTTGGCTTTTGCCACATCCCCCTTTACCTGCTGCCACATCTCCAATCATCTCGCACCTCTTCACCACCACCGAGCCCCTGTCTGACCTCTTCCCTGAATCTCATACTACAGTCTTCCTCTTTTAGTTTCCACAATCTTATTTTTTTTTCAGTCCTTACTCTCCTCCTCTTCTTCTTCACCTCCAAAACCATCCTCCAGACCACCATTCGATGCTGTCTAGCTACACTCTCCCCTGCTAACACCTTACAGTCTCCAATCTATTTCAGGTTGCATTTCCTACATAAAAACATAGTCCACCTGTGTGCACGATCCTTCACTCCTATACGTCACCCTATGCTCCTCCGTCTTCTTAAAATAAGTTTTCACCACTGCCATTTCCATCCTTTTAGCAAAATCTACCACCATCTGCCCATCCACATTCCTCTCCTAAAGTCCATACCTACCTATCACCTCCTCATCACCTCTGTCTTCACCTACATGGCCATTAAAGTCTGCACCATTCACCAATCGATCAGCCACTCCATCTAACTCACTCCAGAATTTTTCCTTCTCCTCCATCTCACAACCCACTTGTGAAGCATAAGCACTGATGACATTTATCATCACCCCTTCAACTTCCAGCTTTACGTTTATCACCCTATCAGAAACTCTCTTCACCTCCACTACACTCTTACTGTACTCTTCCTTCAGAATCTCCCCTATACAATTTCTCTTTCCATCTACACCATGGTAGAACAATTTAAACCCCCCTTCAATGTCCCTGGTCTTACTCCCTTTCCACTTGGACTCTTGAACACACAACATATCTACCTTTCTCCTCTCCATCATATCAGCTACATCTCTCCATTTACCAGTCATAGTACCAACATTTAATGTACCAACCCTAACCTCCACTCTCCTACATTTCTCTATTTTCTGCTGTCTCCTTCTCCTTCTTCGACCAACAGTAGCCCAATTTCCACCGGCACCCTGTTGGCTAACGATATCTGTGGCGGTCGTTGGTAACAAGGGTCTTGACCGATCCGGTATGAAATTCTGATTCCTGATCTGCATATTTGATTTGGCACATGTTTTACGCTGGATGCCCTTCCTAAAGCAACCCTCCCCATTTATCCGGGCTTAGGACCGGCACTAAGAGTGCACTAGCCTTGTGCAACCCTAATGGCTGGGTTTGCAATGCATATTAGTATTAAATACTGAAATAAAGTATTAAAATATTATTATAAAATTATAAAATGAAATTGTACAATATAGTATTTTAATACTATTAAATTAAAATTATTATTAAAATAATGAATTAAGATTAAAATTATAAAATAAAATTATTATAATAAATATAGTATTAGTATTAAATACTAAAATAGTGTATTAAAAACAGTTTATTGGCTGCAGTCAAGTTTAACAGCATCTATTTTCAATAATGTATCTATGTATCTGTCTGTCTGTCTGTCTGTCATTAAGGTAATGCAGTACAGAGATTAGGTTAGGTCTTAAAGTTCACATTTGAGAGTCTCTCTTCATTTATTCACCTTCCCCCTCTCTCTCTCTTTATTCAAAGACTAACTAAAGGTCATTTTGGTTTACCTTTCACTTGGTTAAGCCCAAGCTAAAACACACACACAGGAACTAATGCATGATGTAGTGATGTAATAAAGAGCAAAGAAAGGAAAATCAGTGGGTACAGTGAGAGTGAGACACTTCTTTCATCCTCCAAATTTCATAAATGGTTGTGATGAATGAAGCAGGCCCGTGTGGGGACGCTCTGCTCTCCATCCGTTCAGCTGCAGAGACATTCACACGTTTTAGAGCATGAAATTAAACATTAGACACATCTCTTATTGAATATTGTGTGATTTTACAGGGAAGTAAAGAGGAATAAAGTATGTGAAATAAAGGAGCAGAGAAGAAGAAGAGCGGAACATCCTGCTGCTTATCTTTATTCATATACAAAACACTGAACACACACTTTGTCTCTTATTGACATCAGCAAATAACTCTGGGATTTTTAATGTTTTTGCTGGTTTAACATTATTTGTGTGTGTGTGTGGGTGTGTGTTGGGGTTGTCTGTGTTTGTGTGTGTTTTATAGGTTATATTCATTTTAATATTAATAATATTCTTTTCAGAACAGAAAAACCTCTCTGACGGCTTTTAGTCAACATCAGATTTTTTTTTTACACGTAAATTGAGGTTTTCTTTTTTGATGGTCAACATAAAGAAATCTACTTTAAATCTCTAATTTAAATGGTTTATTATGTCTGTTTTTGTTACATTATGTAAATATCTCCATCATTTCCTAATTAAGTTTTAGTTGTTTTTTATTGCTACACAGTGGTAGAGAGTGGAAATGTAACTTGAAAATCCACATTATTTTCTTGGCTGCTCCCTATAGGGTTGAGTCTGTAGGGAGCATCTGAGTCTTTGCCATTAGACTTTAGCGCAATAGTATTATTTAAAAAGAAAAGAAAATATTTTACTTATGTCAGTTTATTTTAATTTTTCTAGTGTTTTATTAATACAGACAGATGTACAAACCCGATTCCAAAAAAGTTGGGACACTGTACAAATTGTGAATAAAAAAGGAATGCAATCATTTACAAATCTCATAAACTTATATTTTATTCAAAATAGAATATAAATAACATTAAATTTAACATCAAATGTTAAAAGTGAGACATTTGAAATGCCATGTCAAATATTGGCTGATTTTGGATTTAGAGCTACACATTCCAAAAAAGTTGGGACAGGTAGCAATAAGAGGCCAGAAAAGTTAATTGTACATATAAGGATCAGCTGGAGGAACAATCTGCAACTTATTAGGTCAATTGGCAACATGATTGGTATAATAAGAGCCTCTCAGAGTGGCAGTGTCTCTCAGAAGTCAAGAAGGGCAGAGGATCACCAATTCCCCCAATGCTGCAGCAAAAAGTAGTGGAGCAATATCAGAAAGGAGTTTCTCAGAGAAAAAAGTTTGAAGTTATCATCATCTACAGTGCATAATATCATCCAAAGATTCAGAGAATCTGGAACAATCTCTGTGCATAAGGGGGTCAAGGCCGGAAAACCATACTGGATGCCCGTGATCTTCAGGCCCTTAGACGGCACTGCATCACATACAGGAATGCTACTGCAATGGGAATCACAACATGGGCTCAGGAATACTTCCAGAAAACATTGTCGGTGAACACAATCCACCATTCCATTCGCCGTTGCCGGCTAAAATTCTATAGGTCAAAAAGGAAGCCATATCTAAACATGATCCAGAAGCGCAGACGTTTTCTCTGGTGCAGGGCTCATTTAAAATGAACAGTGGCAAAGTGAAAAAAGTTATTTCGGAAAACTGGGACGCCATGTCATCCGGACTAAAGAGGATAAGGACAACCCAAGTTGTTATAAGCGCTTAGTTCAGAAGCCTTTATCTCTGATAGTATGGGGTTGCATGAGTGCATGTGGCATGGGCAGCTTACACATTTGGAAAGGCACCATCAATGCTGAAAGGTATATCCAAGTTCTAGAACAACATATGCTCACATCCAGACGACGTCTCATTCCGGGAGGACCTTGCATTTTCCAACATGACATACATTCCACATAATGCATCATTTACAACATCATGGCTGCGTAGAAGAAGGATCCGGGTACTGAAATGGGCAGCCTGCAGTCCAGATCTTTCACCCATAGAAAACATTTGGCGCATCATAAAGAGGAAGATGCGATAAAGAAGACCTAAGACAGTTGAGCAACTAGTAGCCTGTATTAGACAAGAATGGGACAACATTCCTATTCCTCAACTCGAGCAACTTGTCTCCTCAGTCCCCAGACATTTGCAGACTGTTATAAAAAGAAGAGGGGATGCCACACAGGGCTAAACATGGCCTTGTCCCAACTTTTTTGAGATGTGTTGATGCCATGAAATTTAAAATACTTATTTTTCTCTTAAAATTATAAATTTTCTCAGTTTAAACATTTGATATGTCATCTATATTGTATTCTCAATAAATTATAGAAATTTTAAACTTCCACATAATTGCATTCTGTTTTTATTCACAATTTGTACAGTGTCCCAACTTTTTTGGAATCGGGTTTGTAAGAGAAAAAAAAAACAATAAAATTCCCGACACACATCATAAATATCTTTTCTGTACTTAGCACATGTTGAGACATGTGGGACAGAAAACACAAATTTCTGTCGTTGTCTGTTTCTCCCTCTGTGTCTCTTTGTCTCTCTGTATGTTTGTTGGTTTGTCTATGTCTCTATCTGTCTCTCTTTCTTACTCTTCTCTCTGTCTCGATCTTTCTCTCTCTGTCTCTGTATCTCTGTCTTTTTCCTTTGATAATATTTTTTAACATAAACCCATAAGCACTTTCACACATTTTCACACATTAGCAAGCTCATGAAGTCTTATAAATTGTATTTTAAATGTGGAAATTGTCTCACTTTCAGAACAAAATTATGTAATATTTAAAAGAGCTGTAATGCAATGCCTGTGTAATAGATAATCCCACACCCAATCTAATTCCAACCTCAACCCTCCCCCTAAACCCATCCTCTTTCATGAATTCTAACCCTGTCCATCAATATAACTTCACCTCAAAAACAGCATCACCCATCAATTTAAATAAAATATAAGACATATCCCTGGCCACAAATATAACTTCTTCAAAAATTACACAGTGTCCTTAACTATCATACAACCATAAGGACACATAATAATTTATATCCTTCTCTTCCTGTCACCCCTCTTTTCTCTCTCTCTCTCGCTCTCTCTCTCTCTCTCTCTCTCTCTCTCTCTCTCTCTCTCTCTCTCTCTCTCGGTCGAGTTAAACATGCTCCTGAGGTTCCAGTGACCACTGTTTCCTCCCTCTTTTCCCTCCTCAGATCTTCCCACTTCATCCAGGCCTGCCTCCGGATAGTGTCCTCTTTTTGTTTGGAGGCCACTCCAAACAAGTGGAGTTGGGGATGGTTTGTTATCAACGCCTTGGGTAGTTCCATGAAAATCCGGAGTAAGAACAGGAGCTTTGAGGATGGATTTGGACTGTAGTTAATGTCAACACTCTGCTACACTGACTCTGGACTACAGTTTGCTTTTGCTCACCATCACTGTACCCCGCAACATTGTATATCTGCAATAAATGGACATTCAGTGCAACCCAGATGAGGATAGGTTCCCTCTTGAGTCCGGTTCCTCTCAAGGTTTCTTCCTTATGCCATCTCAGGGAGTTTTTCTTTGCCACAGTCGCCACCAGCTTGCTCATCAGGAAAAAAAACTTACACTTATAAAGAACATCTTATTAATTTTTATCTACACATTATCTGTGTAAAGCTGCTTTAAGACAATGTTCATTGGTAAAAGCGCTATACAAATAAAAATGAATTAAATTGAAAAAAAATCCCAGTCCTACTCATCAATCTAACTTCATAATCCAGCCCAAGACAACTATCTAACACCATCTAACGCCACTAATCAATCTGAAACTGGTGCTAATCCAAAATTAATCCATTAATCTAACCCAACCCCAAATTCATCCCTACTCATCAATCTACAGTGGGTACGGAAAGTATTCAGACCCCCTTAAATTTTTCACTCTTTGTTATATTGCAGCCATTTGCTACAATCATTTAGGTTCATTCTTCTTCCTCATGAATGTACACATAGCACCCCATATTGACACAATAACACAGAATTGTTGACATTGTTGCAGATTTATTTAAAAAAAAAAACTGAAATATCACATGGTCCTAAGTATTCAGACCCTTTGCTCAGTATTTAGTAGAAGCACCCTTTTGATCTAATACAGCCAGGAGTCTTTTTGGGAAAGATGCAACAAGTTTTTCACACCTGGATTTGGGGATCCTCTGCCGTTCCTCCTTGCAGATCCTCTCCAGTTCTGTCAGGTTGGATGGTAAACGTTGGTGGACAGCCATTTTTATGTCTCTCCACAGATGCTTAATTGGGTTCAGGGCTCTGGCTGGGCCATTCAAGAACAGTCACGGAGTTGTTGTGAAGCCACTCCTTCGTTATTTTAGCTGTGTGCTTAGGGTCATTGTCTTGTTGGAAGGTAAACCTTCGACCCAGTCTGAGGTCCAGAGCACTCTGGAGAAGGTTTTAGTCCAGGATACCCCTGTACTTGGCCGCATTCATCTTTCCCTCAATTGCAAACAGTCGTCCTGTCCCTGCAGCTGAAAAACATCCCCACAGCATGATTTATTCTTTAGCTTTCTCACCAAGGCTCTTCTCCCCCGATAGCTTAGTTTGGCCAGACGGCCAGGTCTAGAAAGGGTTCTGGTCGTCCCAGACGTCCTCCATTTAAGGATTATGAAGGCCACTGTGCTCTTAGAAACCTTAAGTGCAGCAAAAACATTTTTGTAACCTTGGCCAGATCTGTGCCTTGCCACAATTCTGTCTCTGCGCTCTTCAGGCAGTTTCTTGACTTCATGATTCTCATTTGCTCTGACATGCATTGTGATCTGTAAGGTCTTATATAGACAGATGTGTGGCTTTCCTAATCAAGTCCAATCAGTATAATCAAACACAGCTGGTCTCAAATGAAGGTGTAGAACCATCTTAAGGATGATCAAAAGAAATGGATAGCACCTGAGTTAAGTATATGAGTGTCACAGCAAAGGGTCTGAATACTTAGGACCATGTGATATTTCAGTTTTTCTTTCTGAATGAATCTGCAACAATGTCAACAATTCTGTGTTTTTCTGTCAATATGTGGTGCTATGTGTACATTAATAAGGTAAATAAATAAACTTAATAGATTTTAGCAAATAGCTGCAATATAAAAAAGAGTGAAAATTTAAGGGGGTCTGAATACTTTCAGGTATACTTTCACTGTATACCTGCAGTTAGTCCACCCTTTAGTCCAGTAGTAAAGTGGTTTAATTTTCTTTATAGTTCAGATTCAAAATTTTTATTTGTCACAAACATAGTTAGTAGTACAACTTAAAAATAAAAACTTATAACCAAAATAAGAAAATATATAAGAAAATATCTTATATAATGAAAAAGTGGAATTAAAAAAATAGTGAAATTATATTTAATAAGATATAATAAGATATAAGATATATTAATAAGATATAACAAACCAAAGACAGTAACAATTATTATTAATATTATTTTTTTGTATATATATATATTTTTTTATTGTTGTTGTTACTGATGATAGTTATAATTAAGTAATTTAATATAATTAACTAAAACTCAAGAACTCTGAAACAAGAACTTCCTGGAAGAAAAAAATTTGTATCACAATGAGGTTTTCTTGCTAAATAAATTCTAAATACAAAAAACTCTTCTTGCAGCGTTTTTAATTTCCTGTTGGTGATCCAGCTCTGGTGAATGCTGCCAATGTGGTGCACGTCCTTTAGAGAGTTTAAGGTCATGCCAAGATGCACCATGGGATACCTCATCAAAATGCACATAGACACAATCACCTTCATTTACAATTCTAAGATTAAAAAAAAATCCCCTTGGTCTATTGATGATGCAGGAGAAAATAAAATTCTGAGGTCACACCATCTGTCTGCTCACCAAGAGCTAATTGCCAAATTGCTAAAAGGAGGAGAACAAAAATTAAATGATTTAGTCATATTTCACACAGTGTTGGTAAATTTAAATTAATTTTGACAGCCCTAATATCTCTCTCTCTCTCTCTCTCTCTCTCTCTCTCTCTCTCTCTCTCTCTCTCTCTCTCTCTATATATATATATATATATATATATATATATATATATATATATATATATATATATATATATATATATATATATATATTAGATCTGTCAAAATACATATATATATATATAAAAGATGTGCCAATTAAAATCTTCGGCTCACGAAAGAGAAATTCATACCAGGTTGGTTGAGGCCCGGGTTACCAACAACCGCCAAAGGTATCCTAAGGCAACAGTGTATCAGTGGAAATTGGGCTACTGTTGGCCAAAGGAGGAGAAGGAGAGGAGGAAGATGTCTACAGAGAGAGCAGGGAAAGGAGAAGTGGAGGAGAGTGGAGGTTTGGGTTGGTATATTAAATGTTGGTACTATGACTGGTAAAGTAAGAGAGTTAGCTGATATGATGGAGAGAAGAAAGGTAGACATGTTGTGTGTTTAGGAGACCAAGTGGAAAGGGAGTAAGACCAGAAACATTGGAGGTGTGTTTAAACTGTTCTATCATGGTGTGGCTGGAAAGAGAAATGGTGAAGGGGTGATTATGAAGAAAGAGTACAGTAAGAGTGTAGTGGAGATGAAGAGAGATTCTGATAGGGTGATAAACGTGAAGCTGGAAGTAGAAGGGGTGATGATAAATGTCATCAGTGCTTATGCTCCACAAGTGGGTTGTAAGATGGAGGAGAAGGAAACATTCTGGAGTGAGTTAGATGAAGTGGTAGAAGGTGTACCTAGGAATAAGAGATTGGTGATTGGGGCAGATTTCAATGGGCATGTAGGTGAAGGGAACAAAGGGGATAAGGAGGTGATGGGTAGGTATGGCTTTAAGGAGAGGAATGGGGATGGGCAGATGGTGGTAGATTTTGCTGGAAATGGCAGTGGTGAACACTTATTTTAAGAAGAAGGAGGATCATAGGGTGACGTATAAGAGTGAAGGAAGGTGCACACAGGTGGACTATGTTCTATGTAAGAGATGCAACCTGAAGGAGATTGGAGACTGTAAGGTGTTGGCAGGGGGCAGTGTAGCTAGACAGCATCGGATGGTGGTCTGTAGGATGGTTTTGGAGGTGAAGATGAAGAGGAAGAGAGTGAAGACTGAAAGAAGAATAAAATGGTGGAAACTGAAGGAGGAAGACTGTAGCGTGAGATTTAGGGAAGAGGTCAGACAGGGGCTCGGTGGTCATGAAGAGGTGCTGGATGATTGGGCAACTACTGCAGAAGCGATAAGGGAAACAGCTAGAAAGGTACTTGGTGTGACATCTGGAAAGAGAAAGAAAGACAAAGAGATGTGGTAGTGGAATGAGGAAGTGCAGGAGAGCATAAGGAAAAAGGGGTTCGCCAAACAGAATTGGGATCAACAGAGTGATGTGAAAAGTAGGCAGGAGTACAAGGAGATGCGGCAGCAGGTAAAGAGGGATCTTGCAAAAGCCAAAGAAAAGGAATATGAGCTGTATGAGAAGTTTTACGCTAAGGAGGGAGAAAAGGGTTTGTACCATCTGTGAGCAACAGTATGGTTTTATGCCAAGAAAGAGGACCACAGATGAATTATTTGCTTTGAGAATGTTGATGGAGAAGTATATAGAAGGTCAGAAGGAGTTGCATTGTGTGTTTGTGGAATTAGAGAAAGAGTACAACAGGGTGCAGAAAGAGGAATTGTAGTACTGTATGAGAAAGTCAGGTGTGTCAGAGAAGTATGTGAAGGGGATGCAGGACATGTATGAGGGCAGTGTGACAGCAGTAAAGTGTGCAGTAGGAACGACAGACAGACAAAAATGTGCGATTAATTTGCGATTAATCACAAGTTAACTCATGACATGAAATTTCGTTTGTTATGTAAGCCTTTAATAATGAAATGATAGCAAATAATAAATTTAGACTTGATTTTCATTGTCACACAACTTAAGAGATTAAGACTATGTGGGAGCATTTGCCTTTGACCTGGTAGATCACTTGATTTCCTGCGTCAGAAGAGTTTTAAAAGAGCAATTAACACCATTCCTAATCATGTTTATCTTCCTGAATATCAGGCAGTATTTAAGAGCTTTACTCTGATTTGTTTTGGTGATTAAAATTAGCTTTTTTAATTTTTATTTGGGATTTCAGCAGTAAAGTGATGGGAAAAAATGCAAGTGGGTGTAACTGAAATCGGAAAAGGTTCTTTGTCCCATCAGACTATGAACTGAAATTTTGCCCCTCTTACATTTACATTTACTACATTTGACAGAGGCAGCTTAGTGGTGGTGTGATGTCCAACATCCTAACCACTGAACTACCTCTTACATCTACATACACCACTCACCCTATGTTCCTACCATTCATATAGACATTTAGTGTCACCAAAATGAGGATGCTTTTCATTTTGAGTCTGGATCCTTTTAAGGTTTTTTCCTCATACAAGTTTTCTTGCCACTTTTGCCAATGGCTTGCTTATTGTTGATCAATTTATAAGGACTAATTTATGATGAAAAACATTTAATTATGACAGTCACATTCTATTTAATCGAATTCAATACACTTCTCACCCTCTGTCCTGGTTTACCCACTCATACACTGCTTACCTTCTGTCCTGTGCTACCACTTAATACACTGTTTACGATCTGTTTCTGTTTACTTTTTCTGTTTCTGTTCTGTTCAGCACTGTCCCAGTTTACCTTTTATACACCACTCACCTTCTGTCCCAGTTTACCCTCATACACCACACACCCTCTATCCAAGTTTACCCCCTCATACACTACTTACCCTCTGTTTCAATTCAATTCCATTCAATTAATTTTTATTTGTTTAGCACTTTTAACAATGAACATTGTCTCAAAGCAGCTTTACACAGATAATGTGGTAATAAATAATGAATAAGAATGTTTATTTGTAAGTTTGTCCCTGATGAGCAAGCCGGTGGTGACTGTTTTAGTGTATTTTTCATACACCAATCATCCTCTGTCCCAGGTTAGGTTATAAGAAATAGACTGGAATTGTGTATGCAAGGAATACAGGACAGTGGGTGAACCATGTATTTGGGCTAGATTGAGACAGAGGGTGACCAGTTTATGCAGGATCAAGACAGAATGTTAACAGCAAATAAATATTCCTCTCCTGTATTCCTTGCATACACCATTCACCTTCTGTCCTGGATTAGCCCTCATCCACCACTCACCCTGTGTCCCAGTTTACCTTATCCACTGCTCACCTTCTGGATCACTTTACCCCTTATTCGCAACTCACCTTTTGTCCAAGTCTATTTCTTATGCAATGCTCACCCCTTTGTCCCAGTTTACCCTGCATACAAAACTGAGTGAAGTTAATATTACAGCAGGATTAATACATAAAAGGATGAAAAAAAAGGATAAAGGAAATGTAGGATAGTAGAATGAAATAAAAAGGGAAAATAAATAAAATATACAAAAAGAATATTAATAAGTAAGCATTAGTAAGAGAAAGAAAGAAATAATAAAATAAGTAATACTATTACTACTATTACTACAAATAATAATAATAACAAAAAAAAATCATTCCTCTTCCTCTTCTTCTTCTTCTTCTTTCGGCTGCTCCCATTAGGGGTCGCCACAGCGGATCATCCGTCTCCATAACACCCTGTCCTCTACATCTGCCTCTTTTACACCAACTACCTGCATGTCTTCCCTCACCACATCCATAAACCTCCTCCTTGGACTTCCTCTTTTCCTCCGACCTGGTGGCTCCATCCTCAGCATTCTTCTACCAATATAATTCATGTCCCTCCTCTGCACATGTCCAAACCATCTCAATCTCGCTTCCCTCACCTTGTCTCCAAAATGTCCTACATGCACTGTCCCTCTAATAAACTCATTTCTAATCCTGTCCATCCTCGTCACTCCCAATGAAAATCTCAACATCTTCAGCTTTGCTACCCCCAGCTCCACCTCCTGTCTTTTAGTTAATGCCACTGTCTCAAAACCTTACAACATCGAAGGTCTCACAACAGTCCTATAAACTTTCTCTTTCACTCTTGCAGATACCCTTCTATCACAAATCACTTCTGTCACGTTTCTCCACCCACTTCACCCTGCCTGCACTCTTTTCTTCACTTCTCTAAAAGTCTCTCCATTACTCTGCACTGTTGACCCCAGGTACCTAAACTCCTACACCTTCAACACCTCTTCTCCCTGCAACTGCACCACTCTTCTGCCCTCCCTCTCATTTACATACATGAACTCTGTCTTACTTCTGCTGACTTTCATTCCTGTAGGTCTGCAAAAATCAAAGAAAAAAAATATAACTATAAAGAAGGATTATGACCAATAGAGAAAAAAGAAAAGCGGAAACATGAAAAATAGTAGGCAAGAAAGAATACAACTTCATTCACAATTTTATAGGAGAGAAGTTGTATTATATTTCAGCAAGGAGTCCTGGGTAATTCGTTTCCAAATCTACAATCTAGAACACTTTACAACTTCTTTTTTTCTCTGTACATGAGCAATTTAGTTTGAATAAATGAGTTTCATGCCCTAAAAAATGGCAAAAGTGCTGTTACTCATAGTTTACACAGAAAACACAGAAAACTGAGTTGGAAATGTCATTATTCTCTTGCTTTTTTTGTGAAATTGAGAGGATTTCTTTTACACAGGACGTGTGTTGTTATTAAGACAGGACAAGCCCTCAACCGTGTGTGTGTGTGCGTGCGTGCGTGTGTGTGTGCATGTGTGTGTCTATGTCTGTGTTAACAGCATCCATCTGCACTTTTTCTCTATTTTACCCTCTGTTTTTTCTCCATTATTTCTCTCCAGGGAGAAAACGTAGGATCTCGAGAGCCCGCTTGAATTGCTCAGCTGATTTAGTAAAAATAAAGAAAGGCCACTTTTCCACCGAGGGCCATTTTCCAAAAATAACAGTAAAGTGGAGTGGCTCGTCTTGAAGAAGAGCGAGTCCATTTGGTTCCCATTAAAGTGCTCTCTGTGGCTTGTGGGCACTTTGGGGAAAAAGTGAGAGAGAGAGAGAGAGAGAGAGAGAGAGAGAGAGAGAGAGAGAGAGAGAGAGAGAGAGAGAGAGAGAGAGAGAGAGAGAGAGAGAAAGAAAGAAAGAAAGAAAGAAAGAAAGAAAGAAAGAAAGAATGTCCAGATTTGATTCCTTGCCCCCACCACACTCTGCCTGTCGTGACCATGTTTTTTATTTACTCCTGTGATCATACAGTAAATGGAAGTCTAGTTTATGCTTACATTAAGTCAGATATGTCATCTCTGCCCTGTCCCTGCTCCTCTGTGGGCCGAGGTTTTAAACCTGAAAATAGTCTAAGTTTATTTACAGAGCAGAAAGCCATTGTAAGCCAGTGTGATCGACAGGATGTTTGAAAATGGACCTGAACTATGCAGAAATACAGAAGTCACTTGTGCCACCTGCTTTTTGTTTTTCAATTCTGTTTATTAAATTGTTCCTTTAAGAATAAATTTCTTTATGATATGAGTTTGATAAAGTTTTTTTTCTCAATTTGATAAAACAATTATAGAAACATGTATGAAACAGCACTATCTCTGATATTTAAGGTATTTAAAGTAATTAAATTAAGGTATTTAGTAATTAATAAATTGAAATGTCAGTGTTTCAGCTTTTAATCAGAAACAGTAATAGTGTTACGGTTGAATGTGTGTATATTTTAGGTTTTCGATTCTAATTGATAAAACGGACACTCAGGCTTTCGTCAGTAATAAATTCCATTAACATATGCAGGTATAAGCAAATTAATTTGAAAATAAAGTATTTAAATAAATGCTAAAAAAAAATAGGTTCTATTTACTGCACCCTGAATTTACAAGTAAATCCTGTGGGGTATCCTGTGAAGATTATTGCTCAAGAATATGTATAAATATTAAGTAATAACACTCTATAATAATAAATAATAAAATGTTTTAATTATAATAATAAAATAAGAATAAATAATAAATATAATAATTGTTATAATGTCTGTTTGATTTGTGCAGCGATTGTGTAAAGTTTGTGTAATGTTTGTGTGTGATGTGTGTGTAATGTATGTGTCCAATGTTTGTGTAAATTTTGTGTAATTTTTGTATGCAGTGTTTGTGTAGAGTTTGTGTATTTTTTGTGTCCAGTGTTCGGGTAATTTCTGTGTGCTGTGTTTGTGTAGTGATTGTGTAATGTTTGTGTGTAGTGATTGTGTAGCATTTGTTCAATGTCTGTGTTCATGTAGTGATTGTGTAGATTTTGTGTAATGTTTGTGTGTTTGTGTAGTGATTATGGGGCATTTGTGTAACATTTGTGTGTGGTCTTTGTTTAGTGATTGTGTAGAATTTGTGCTATATGTATATGTGTGTGGTATTTGTGTATTGACTTGTGGAATGTATTTAATGTTTGCTCGTCATTTTTGTGTATTGACTGTGTGTGGTTGTTTGAATAGATGTTCTGTTATTATTCTTATAAGTATGATAAGCTTGTTAGTTTGCCCTAGGTTCTACATTTACAGTGTTTGTTTTTATTTAACAAATGCAACAGATGGCTGAGGAATCTCTCTCTATCACACACACACACACACACACACACACACACACACACACACACACACACACTGTGTCAAATAATCTGAGGTTTTCATCTCTGACAGCTTGAGGTGACAAGCAATTCCCACTACAACATTTTACTCACTTCACTTCACACACACACACACACACACACACACACACACACACACACACACACACACACACACACACACACACACACACAAACATTGGCAGATAATAATAATAATAATAATAATAATAATAATAATAATAATAATAATAATAATAATAATAATAATAAATTAGACTCTGTGCTCTAAATTCAAGTCTCTCTCTCTCTCTCTCTCTCTCTCTCTCTCTCTCTCTCTCTCTTTCTCTCTCACACACACACACACACACACACACACACACACACACACACACACACACACACACTCCAGATGTGACCTTCACTCAACAAGTGATAGATTAGCTAATGGAGTCAAATAGACAATGTGTGTGTGTGTGTGTGTGTGTGTGTGTGTGTGTGTGTGTGTGTGTGTGTGTGTGTGTGTGTGTGTGTGTGTGTGTGTGTGTGTGTGTGTGTGTGGTAAGGCACAGATAAGAGGGTAAATTAGAGGGGAATCGATGACACATTAATGCAGTTGCCTCCCTTAACCCACACACACATCACACATGGGCGTGCACTAGTGATAATAAATTGGTTATAAAGTTTCTGATCTGGCAGTGAAGGTGAAGTTTTCTAAGAGATTTAGGATAAAACCTGGCCATCTTGACATTCTCTTTGATAACAGCTCTAAGATAAAATAAATGATTCCCAGTGGTGTTAGCATCCAGAATTATTGTGAAGTGTTAGCATGCAGTGTTTCTTTGCAATGTTACTCGTATTCACGCACTGCGGTGCAAATGAGATTTTTCATTCTATGGTGTTTTTAAAGTTCAATGATTTCAAAATCACACACCTAGTGTCACCCAAACGAGGATAGATTCTCCTTTTGAGGGTAGTTCCTCCTCTCAAGGTTTCCACCTTATTCCATAAATATAAATATAAGTGAACTTTGTTCTATAATACTTTCATTCTGTAAAGTTGCTTTAAGTGCCCATGGTTATAAATGCTATAGAAATAAAACTGAATTTAATTAAATTGTAATTTTAGCATGCAGTATTAGCCAATTCAATATTATAAGATAAACCTTTATTTGGGGTAAATGGGAAAATGTCCAATAGGTCAATAATATATTTAATAATTCCAGCCATGATTGAGATTTATTACTGGTTTCTTAAGCAAATCAGTAAATCAAAAACATTTAAGTCATTAACTGGACTTACTCCTCCTTGTCTAGTAGTTTAGCCAAAGTTGGCAATTTTCAGAAAGTCTTTTACACAGTATTCTGTGTTGATTTGGATATGAAAAATATTTTTTCTAAATACTAACACTGCTCAAGCTGTTTGCCTTTAGAGCAGCTAAAATATTTTTGCAGGTGTTTATGACTTACAGGATCCACCATACAATGCTGTAGCTACTACTTTTCAATACTTGTTACCCCAAAAAGCTAGAGAGACAAAACTTAAACCTGAATCTTGAATGATGGGAAAATAATCCTTTTTAACAATGTTTGTAAACTAATGTCAGTGCAGTAGGATTAAATAAATAACTGACAGTTTTAGAGTGTATTTTCAAATTGTAAATTGTGTTTAAGGTATGATGTGGAGGTCACAACATGTCTCTTTCTTTATCTTTCTGTACACTTTGGTGTGAAAAAAAACATACGAATGGAATGATGCAATGAATAATTCTCCATTACAGCTATATTTTATTTGCTGAAATTCCTGGCGATACAACACTGATGCATAGCATCAGTCTTTTTATTATAGTGGAAATTATCAGGACAGCTGCTTCCTCTTACAGGTGACAATAAAAACACACAGTAGAACATAACTTTCCATTGAAAGAGAAAAAGGTATGAGTATTGTGAGGTGTTTAGTGATCGGGACACATAAGGAGCATTTTCACATGAGGCTTTGTCCATTTTTTTTTTTTTATTTCTTCAGCATGCTCTCATCTGTTTCATTTAAATTCCCATCACCTTTTTACTTAATCCTGAAAAAAAAAAAAAAAAAAAAAAAAAAAAAACGAGACGGGTGAAAGGAAAACGATTTAGTTTTTCATGGGAAAAATGCGGGGAGAATTCTGCAGCTAAGTGAATGAGATGAACCGTCAGTGTGTTCTGTTGTTGTTGGCTCAAACTGATCCTGTGAGGGAAGAAAAATGTGACAGGGGCAGACGAGTGCAGTGAAATATGGGAATGTTATTATTTATTTTTTAAATACTTCCCCGAAATAACTGGAGTGAAGATGATGATTTGTGAATATCCGTGATCCTGTGCCCTCAGAAAAGATAGATTGCTTCATCTATTTATCTAAATTCCAGCTCTTATCTCCTCCATGTCCGTCTTTATTTTTCCTTCCTGCTTCTTTTTCTGTTTGCATTTTTAGTCAAAGGAATGTTAAAACTGTGCCTGATGTTAGATTTTAATATTTTTTTTATTATTATTATTGATGTATTTATTATTGAATAATATATTTATTATTATTTATTCCATTTATTTGGGAAAAGTATGTAACCCAGTTTGTAAACCAGCAGATGCTGATTGGTATGTTATTGGAGTGTATTAAATCAGCATTAATAATTAGCATAAAAAACTAACAGGAATAAAAACAATTTAAACTTAATATTGAAACAGTTGGAAGCTCAAACTCCTCTCCTCAGAATAAACCTGCCCCCTGACCCTGTATATCCAAATCATGCATCTAATTTTGTTTTAAAGACAGTATTTCTGTATTTTTTGTGTATTTTATATGTTGTTAAAATTAATGGCATTCCAAAAAGACTCTGCAGAAATTACAATGATTAAATCAAAACATCATAAGTATGTTTGTTAATTTATTGTATTAGTTGTTGTATGTTTAATATCAGAATAACCCTAATTGAATGTGCTTTGTGCATTTATTATTATTATTATTAATATTATTATTATCATTAGCTGTGTTACAATCGATAAAATGGATTGCAGATTGTAGATGTGTTCAGTGTGTGTGTGTGTGTGTGTGTGTGTGTATGAGCCATAAACCTGTAGAGTCAAGGAAAGTATGTTAACATTAGAGCTGCTGCTCATCGCCTTGGCTGATAATCGAAGACTTCCTGCTGCTTGTTTGTGGGAATTAATAGCGCTCGAGGTGGAAAGTTATTGTGATGTTTTTCTTTTATGAAGAGAAAAAATCTATAAGCGGACGACGAGTTCAGGCCTGCGGCTCAATAAATAAGAGGGACAGAACAGGTCTGCCCCAGCAGGGGGGTGGAGAGACAATATTCTTCTCTCGTTAGTGGTTATATTGATACCGGCATACGCACTTAAAGATCGAGCACAGCACTGTTACTAGAGTTTTATATCAGCTCAAACTAAACCTTTAACACATCCATAACACTAATTTGTCTGATGGGGCTCATATTTAGTTTATTTTTTCAGGTTTTTTTGTTTGTTTGTTTTTTTGCTGCCAATTTTCAAATGAAAAGTCTGCTAACTGTAAAACCTTCTGCTGATAGAAAAATACAAATCAGTCATACATATTGTGCTTACTCTTTTACAGCTTGCTTATAATCTCTTTATAAAGAAATGACAATTAAGAGTGTAAAAACATGTTCCATATTAATTAATGTAATGTGCATACATTAAATGAAAGTTTGGAAAACACCTAGTCTTTCATATTTTTTTAGAGACACACATGTTTTCATTTCTACATAGTTTTACGGTATAAAGATTTACTTATACTTATATATAAATATAAAAACTAGTATGAATAACAACTCTACATACTCTTGGTATCTGGACAGTTTTTCCAAGCATCCAGCTGCAATGCTTTGCTATACCTTTTGTAAAACTTGGCAGAGGTGTTCTTCACTATGTAAATATTTTTTTTGTGACCTTGTGATCCAGTTTATCCCAGTGAAGTTCAATAGGATTTAGGTGAAGTGACTGGGCAGATCAATACTCCAGCCGACAGCTGTTTAAATACTGTAATGCTTACAGAGCTTGGACATATACTTTGGTTGGTTGTTTTGTTGTATAGTGAAACTGATTCAATTTAGCTGCAGTCCAGATGGAATTGCATAGTGCTAAAGTATAAAATGAGTCTTTAACCTTACCTACTCCAAAACAACCCCAAACGATTAAGCTTTCACGCCTGAGGCACTCTGCTAATATCTTCTCTTCTGTTCTCTGTCTTATATAAGTTCTTCTTTTAGAGTCAAAAGTATTACATTTGGACTTATCTGTCCACAAAACTGTAGGTGTTAATACTTGAGTATTTTGCTTTTTACCAAGCTTGTTGCATAAACATAAGGAACATGCATGTGCCTCAAAAACCATAAAAGACTAGGTGATTCCAAACTTTTGATCATTTAAACTTTTTATACATATTTTAATACAACATTTTGATACACGTTATTACTATATTTTTACAAAACTAAATAAACTGATTCAAAGTTTAAATTGAAATCAAAGAACTCCTCACAGGATATCACAGGATATTCTTTTGTTTTATTCATTTATAGTAAATTATTATTACATTATTACTATGTAATTTTACACAAAAAAAAAAAAAAACAATACATATAATTAAACATGTACTTGTAATGTTTTTAACACAAGTTTATTTAAAAATGTCTATAAAAATATTTAGTTCTGGGAAACTATTTATTTATTATTTAATTATCTCTTTATATAAATTATATTTTATTGTTATAATGAATATTTGTATTTTTATAGTGCTGCAAAACCTTCTGCTGATAGAAAAATACAAATCAGTCATACATATTGTGCTTACTCTTTTACAGCTTGCTTATAATCTCTTTATAGAATAATGAAAAGAAATTCTTAAAAAGACATGACATTTCTTTATGTACATTCACTATATACACACAATCACAACGTGCTGTATTTGTCCATCTTATTAGATTTGTGTCTGTGTGTGATTTGGTAACTTGTTTAATTTTTTTCAACTTTATCTTTTTCAGCAGCAGCAAATCCATTCATCTTCACTGTCTAGAGGTCAGAGTTAAAGCTGAAGATTTAGTAAAACCGGTTCAGGTTCTTCCTAGTTCTCTGAAGAAGATAATTTTTTCTCCTGGATGTTGGTGTTTTTTTATGGTAACATAATAAATAGATAACGCATCATAGACCAATGCATTCATTAGCAGAGCAAAAATGGTTCGTTCTTGGTGTCACTTTAAAGAACCTTTTCTGCCACTTTTATCTTGTGTTTGATCCACAGCTGTTTGATAGATTTAATATTTCTGCATTATATTTAAAATAGCCAACATTTTAGCCAACATGACATTATATATCCAGTATGATTCTTGGAACTTACGATGTAATTTTGATCCACATGTTTAATAAATACATAGTGTTAGTGTTTAGAGGTGAAATGCTGCAAGCGATTATATATTCATAAATGCCTTAAAGAATCATTTCAGACTCCATAGTGAAGAAATCAGAAATTGTTTCCATAAGTAGAAGTACATTGTAATCTGTGACTTCATTTTTACTATTCAGCTTCAATAGAATCAGAAACTCCTGATGTTAAGACCTAGCTGTTTATTTGACATGAATAAAGAATGACAGATGTTAGGCTTCCTCAAAGAAGCTGTATTCTTGGTGGGTTTGTGCATTGCATAGTTTAAAGAAACGCTCTGCTGCCTGAAATGCATAAAAATGTCCAAGTTTCAGATTCAATTACAGAGAGCTGGAATGAGACACATTACAAAATAAGTACAGTAAAAAGAAAAAAGACTAGAAAGATTTTATTTAATTAGATTTCTAATTGGAAAATGAATGCTGATTAGTCAAACCTAATACGGTATGTTCTAATTGGTCCAGAGCAATACAGTGTGTTCTCTTAGGTCAAAAGCAGTATGCTGTGTTCTGCTTGGCTGAGATAAATACACTATGTTTTGATTGACTGAAAACAGTATGCTGTGTTTGGCATGACTGTATGGTGTGTTCTGATTGGCTGAGAGCAGGATGGAGCACTAAATGAGAGCAATACAACATGTTCTGTTTTATAGATTATAGAGGGTTAATGTACATTTCTTAGGAGATATTAATGGATCTGCAAAAACAGAAAGTAAACCAAAGGGATGTCTGGTTCTTCAAGACTGTTTTGAGATCTTGTTTTTGTGTTCATTGTTTCATTAGAGTTTAAATGGCACGTTTCTGCTCATGTTTCTGTCTGAATGTGGAAAAACATCATAGTGCCACCACCTCGTCTCGTACCTGAGCAGCGTCAGAAGCCTTTAATTGCTTTGCAACTTTGCCTCTGCGACGAGAAACCAATTAAAGAACACGAGCACAGCCCGAGAGGAGATTGTTTTTTCTCTATATTTAGCATCTTAGTGACAAATGAAAAAGCGGCGAGGAACAAGAGAACTGTGCAGATATAAAGATGTAAATAAGAGTGCAGTGTTTCTGATTCACTCACAAACACAAACATGGGGGATTATAAAAACCTCTGCTTTATAATAAATAACTTTTTTTTATCTGTAGAATTGCAGTAAAATCATTTGACTTCATAAACTAAATAAAGTGAATCAAATCACAAAAACAAATATTCCAAAAGGGTTTAACCTACATAATAGATTCATACTTATAGTTTTTCTGTTAGGCTACTCTACATCCTCAGATATTTTGTTGTAAATAATTTGAAAAATTAAACTTTTTGAAAATGTTAAACATTCATGTAAAATCATTTTTTAATTTATCAAGGCTTACAGAGTAGCATTAAGAAAATACAACGAGTGTTAATAATTAATTTGTACTACACATTTAATATGACTAACAATGAAGAGAATCATATAGTTACAACTTAATCAGTGTTACATGATATCACCATGCTAAAATCATTCTTAACAGGACTTATTTAGGTGGCCTTGGTGTAAAGTATGCAGAAGTTATATGTTAGTGAAGTTTTTCTGATTTTGTACAGTGTATGAACTTTGGATCAATTCCAGAATCATCTGCTGGTTACAAGAAAAATTCTATAAAAATCCAACACATATTTGTCCACTCAGCAACAATAATTATTATTAATTAATATTATTAATATTATCATTTAAATCCTTAATACATTTTCCAATTATTAAAAAATACTCACTTAATCTTCACCTAATTCACATTTTAGTCTTTTCATTGTTTTTTTATTTTTTTGGATCCTCACCAGGATAAATGCCAAAGGCCAGCTTCTCATCCCCTCAGCTCTGTTGTGATTTATAGGGTCAGATTTGGGTGGTGGGCCACAAGGTGGTCACATGATAAATCCTCTGGTGCTGAAGTCCATGCTGGAATGTGGTGTAAGATGTCTGGAGGTCAAGCATGTGTTTTTCATGTTCAATGCATGCCTGTTGCTACAAAAGTCTTTAATTAGCGGCACAGACTCAAAGGAAAACAGCTGTAATCCCCCACCGCTCCTCCCGTTTCAACTGTAACCACAAAGTTTAATATTTTTTTTAACCAGACATGCAATCTGAGCTTTGAATAGATTCTGATAAAATCAGAACAATGTCCAAACATCTGAAGGTAATGAAAAATGAAATGTTTATATTTTAGCAGTTATTATGCACTATTTTATTGCATTATTTAAACAACATGGACAGGACTGGTGTCTGGATATCCTGTTATGTATTACATGTATTTAGCTGCTAAATTTGAGCATAACATTCTTTCGGCAAAAGTCTTATAAACAAATTTTAAAAATAATGTATTTTTGAGTCAAGGTTTGTTATTTTGGTTGGTTGGTTGGTTGGTTGGTTATTTTTTAAAGCTAACTTTTCAAACCTAGATTTATTTGTTAACCATTATTATAGTTTGACCTTCATTTAATTAATGACATTAAGCTGCCAAAATATTCTAGCAACAAGAAACAGTGTTTAATTTATTGTTATTATTAGTAGTAGTATTGGTAATAGTTTTATTATTATTAGTAGTAGTAGTATTCTGTGGCATAAAGGGCAGCTGATTCTTGATAACTAACCTGTGGAGAGAGCTGATAGCTAACCATTATCACATGCTATAATATGCTGTACTGGTTGCTTTTTTACCCAATGGTTTCTTTAAGCTGCTGTTTGGTTTCAATTTAATTCAATTAATTTTTATTTGTATAGCGCTTTTAACATTGAACATTGTCCCAAAGCAGCTTTACACAGATAATGTGGTGATAAAAATTAATAAGATGTTCTTTATAAATGTAAGTTTGTCCCTGATGAGCAAGCCGGCTTGTGTTTAAATGAAATTCTGTATGAAACAAAGTGCCAGACTTAATAAATATATTTGTAAAAAGCAATGCATCTTTAAAACCTCCTCTTTAAGTGTACTTATGTTTACAGCTGTTGCTATAAGAAATGAGACATATAATCTCATTGCTATACACTATGTGGATAAAAGAAAGAAAGAAAGAAAGAAAGAAAGAAAGAAAGAAAGAAAGAAAGAAAGAAAGAAAGAAAGAAAGAAAGAAAGAAAGAAAGAAAGTAGGAAAGAAAGAAAGAAAGAAATGGGGACTAAATGGAGAATGAAATTTTTAAAGAGCAAATATGAATCTTGTGATCAAATGTCCAAATTTTTTTTTTTTTTATCTAGTGTTTCTCATGCCTTTACAGTACCATAATTTCCGGACTATTAAGCGCACCCATATATAAGCCGCACCCACTGAATTTTACAAATATTTAAATTTTTAACATAAATAAGCCGCACCTATCTATAAGCCGCAGTGTCTACACTAATGTACTTTACACAGGCTTTAACGAAAGACACGTTACACACGGTGTAACGGGTGAAATATGCTGCGCTTCCTTTAGGCGCATACCGGTATTTTGGGAATAGCATGCCACTGCATTTCCTATATTACTGCATGTGTGCAAGATGAGGATTATGTCCTTATGATGCTGATTTCTAAGTTTTTTTGACTAACCGGTAACGCTGTTGGCAAGAAAAATAAAAAAGCACGAGTTTTGGAAACCTGTCTGTGCTGATGTGATTTCTGTTGCAACTGGAGTTAGCGAGCTCTCCCATGACCTTGACTCAATGCGTTACAACGGCTTGTATTTAAACAGTAGCCTACCAAGAAAGTCATAGTTCACTGTCTTCCTCCTTCCTTTTACAACAATTTCTCTCGGGAGTTTATCTTTTGGCATCGTCGTGCAATTAAAAAAAAATAAGTTTTTTCTCCCGATGCCGTGCAGCTCAGAACACAGGTGAGGTGCGTTTGTTTTTTGTTTCCGTTCGGAAATTTAATTGATCTAATGTTATGTCGCTCAGTTTTTTGGCTTGAAGTTTATGAAACTCGGAAAAACCCAGGGAAAAATTCATAAATAAGCCGCTTCGTTGTTTAAGCTGCGGGGTTCAAATCGTAGGAAAAAAGTAGCGCCTTATAGTCCGAAAAATACGGTATTTAACTGACAAACTTAAAATGAAATTCCACATTCCCATTTTAACACAGTGAAAATCCACTAATCTAAACTAGAAACCCTATGGTTTACACTAACCCTGTGAATGCTGTGAATCCTTGGTTTCCATTGAAGCCTAATCTCCACTAAAGTCTATATCCCTGTAAATCTAATGTCTGTACTGTAAAGTCCAATTCCCAAACTGTAAAGTCTAATCTCCAGACTGTAATGTTTGGTCTCCACACCAAACATGGCAGCAAGGGAATGGCCACATGGTGGTTTGTAAATGGAGGGCAGAGCTGGAGGAAATTAGTGGGATGGAGCACACACCTAATAGTGGTTTGACTGTGTTATCTGTTTTAGTGTGTAGCTGACAAAAGAAAAGGCAAAGAGACAGAAGCCTCAAGAGAGAGCTGGACACAAAGCGCTGTGTGTGCATGCGTGTTTGTGAAAAGAGTAACTGAAAAAGTCTGTTTCAAATAAAGCTGAGTTTTGGTTGGGAACTACTGCCTGCCTCCCATCCACAGAGTAACCCATCCACAGAAACCATCCCAGTTTGGATTGTTTTTCTATAACACCATGTACACCGTACGCATGTCCTTTTACGTGTTTTTCCCAAATCAGCCTGACGTATAAACCAGAAAAATACTACACACTTTAATCTTAACTCAACATTAGTGAACACTATATGCCATTAAAATCATTTTGTCACTTATAGGTGTTTGTCTGTGGTTTTGTTCTTCTTTATTCCCCACCCCTCTGTCTGTCTCTTTCTTGACTCCTTTTCTCACTCTCTTTCTTTCTTTCTTTCTCTCTCACTTTCTCTCTCTTTCAATGCTATTGATTTAAACGCCGGTGACTTGGCACCAGGCCGCTCTGCCACCTCAGCTAATGAGAAAAAAGCCGTTTCCATTTCCAGCCGAGCTCTGTATGTTAGCGAGAGCACCTCTCCTCCTTCACAAGCACAATCACTCTCTCTTTCTCTCTTTTTTTATGCTGTACTGAAAAATTGGGGATATTTGGCTTTAAAGGCATTCCTGTTTCATTTCCTGATAACATGAAACCAGCCTTTATTAATGATACAGCTGCTCCGGAAAATAACAATTTGCTGACCTTTAATGTAGAAATGAGTCTTTATACTATTTCTCCTCACAAATTGTAAATTATTTATTTATTCTATTTTTTTTTTTTTTTTTTTTACATGAATGTTGGACAGTTTCACTAATTAAACAGAGTTTATTTACAAGTTAATAAACATCATTTAGAAAATTATTTCAAATGAATAAAAAAACACTAAACTGAGGATTAAATCGTTTATAAAATATATATTCTTGCATATAATTTTTTTTATTACATTTATTTGCAAAATGGACCTGCAACAAACACATCCTGACAGCTTAGTCCTTAATAACTGAGTTAACATAGTTCATAGATTAAATCAGTTAGGAAGAAATTTTTAAATCTTACAGACTGTAAAAGGATTTCTCCCAAGCCTGTTTCTAAACACTGTGAAAATGGTAAATGAGTTGACTGAGAAAAGGTATTGTGATTGGTGGATCCATTATCAGTTTGCTTTTTCTCTTCTACTGATTAAAAAAAATTGTGCTGTAAAAATTTTATTTTTTCCTCAAAGATGAGACTTTAACTAAAGAGGTCTTTAACGTTTGAAGATGCATTTGTCACATATGGTGGTAAAGCATGTAGTGTCAATAAGCAATACAACAGAATAATCCTACCATGCTAGAGGGCATATTATCTTTTAAGATTGACAATTCCTACTACATTATTTAGAAACTCCATGAAGTAGCTTCTGTAAAGAAAAAATGGGTACTTGCATATGTGTCCTCAGGGTGCAGGGGGTGAAAAGACTACAGGTGGTAAAAGCAATGTTTTGGCTCAGGGCTGGAACAGACTGCTCAGGCAGACCGTTTGGGTTGGGGTGAATTCTCCAGCCTCAGAGGGAGCAGGATTGGCTAGTATGGAGTCTGTGCAAGCTAACACTGAGAAACCTGTGATGTAAGAATTCAAATCAAATGAAGTGTTAAAACTGGCCCAGTACCCAGTGATATGTTCAGTAAAATTTGGAGTTCTGAGATTACTTCACAAGCTGATCTGACTTCACAGCAGAATATCACAGAGCTAGAAACTGACAATGTGATAATGAGCACACAGGACAGCACTACTTGTGATCTTGATTCTCTTGTTTAGAAGAGAATATAGAAATTGTTCTAATGAAAACAGATCATGTCATTTTTAAGCACCTATACATAAGAATGGAACATTGATAATGAAAATAAGGGTTTTCTCTGACCACAATGTCCCTACTGTGGACAGCTGAGTTGGTAAAAAGTATAATGCAAATGACAACTGGAAAAGCAAGCTCAAGTGCAAAGAAGCTTTTGAAGTTTTTGCTATGTTACAAAGATTAACTTTGGTGGACTTTGACCTGTGAATTCGTATCACAATAAGACGTGTGATTATAGAAAAGTAATACATCATGCCATAGCCTCTTTAGATAGTATTAGATGGAGGAAGTAGAAATCACAGCTGTTTCACACTTCCTGCTTTTCAAGATTATAAAATCAACATAAATATGCAACCTGTTTTAGATACAAAACATATTGTATATTTTAATATTGGCAAATTGTATCATGCTGGCTGCTGCCCATTTTTACAGCAGATGTCCAAAAAAAATTCACAAGCTGAAAGTTATGTGATGGCAGCCTGAACCACCAACACTTGGACAAAAACTTTTTATCTCCAACCTGTGTCTAAAACAGGAATAATTCAGCCAAAATATGTAAAACAAAAAAGATTTTATGGAATTATTTGTACCAGTGTTTATAAAGAGGACAGGGTAATAGATCTTCCTAAGAGAACTGTGTGAACTTTCATATTTATATATATATATATATATATATATATATATATATATATATATATATATATATATATATATATATATATATATATATACAGTAAGGAAAATAAGTATTTGAACACCCTGCTATTTTGCAAGTTCTCCCACTTAGTCATGGAGATTATGGAGGGGTCTGAAATTGTCATCGTAGGTGCATGTCCACTGTGAGAGACATAATCTAAAAAAAAAATCCAGAAATAACAATGTATGATTTTTAAACTATTTATTTGTATGATACAGCTGCAAATAAGTATTTGAACACCTGAGAAAGTCAATGTTAATATTTGGTACAGTAGCCTTTGTTTGCAATTACAGAGGTCAAACGTTTCCTGTAGTTTTTCACCAGGTTTACACAAACTGCACGAGGAATTTTGGCCCACTCCTCCACACAGATCTTCTCTAGATCAGTCAGGTTTCTGGCCTGTCGCTGAGAAACACAGAGTTTGAGCTCCCTCCAAAGATTCTCTATTGGGTTTAGGTCTGGAGACTGGCTAGGCCATGCCAGAACCTTGAAATGCTTCCTACAGAGCCACTCCTTGGTTATCCTGGCTGTGTGCTTCGGGTCATTGTCATGTTGGAAGACCCAGCCTCGACCCATCTTCAAAGCTCTAACTGAGGGAAGGAGGTTGTTCCCCAAAATCTCGCAATAAATGGTCCCGGTCATCCTCTCCTTAATACAGTGCAGTCGCCCTGTCCCATGTGCAGAAAAACACCCCCAAAGCATGATGCTACCACCCCCATGCTTCACAGTAGGGATGGTGTTCTTGGGATGGTACTCATCATTCTTCTTCCTCCAAACACATTTACTGGAATTATGACCCAAACGTTCTATTTTGGTCTCATCTGACCACATGACTTTCTCCCATGACTCCTCTGGATCATCCAAATGGTCATTGGCAAACTTAAGACGTGCCTGGACATGTGCTGGTTTAAGCAGGGAAACCTTCCGTGCCATGCATGATTTCAAACCATGACGTCTTAGTGTATTACCAACAGTAACCTTGGAAACGGTGGTCCCAGCTCTTTTCAGGTCATTGACCAGCTCCTCCCGTGTAGTTCTGGGCTGATTTCTCACCTTCCTTAGGATCATTGAGACCCCACGAGGTGAGATCTTGCATGGAGCCCCAGTCCTAGGGAGATTGACAGTCATGTTTAGCTTCTTCCATTTTCTAATGATTGCTCCAACAGTGGACCTTTTTTCACCAAGCTGCTTGGCAATTTCCCCGTAGCCCTTTCCAGCCATGTGGAGGTGTACAATTTTGTCTCTAGTGTCTTTGGACAGCTCTTTGGTCTTGGCCATGTTAGTAGTTGGATTCTTACTGATTGTATGGGGTGGACAGGTGTCTTTATGCAGCTAACGACCTCAAACAGGTGCATGTAATTTAGGATAATAAATGTAGTGGAGGTGGACATTTTAAAGGCCGACTAACAGGTCTTTGAGGGTC
Source organism: Silurus aristotelis (assembly GCF_946808225.1). Taxonomy (NCBI): domain Eukaryota; kingdom Metazoa; phylum Chordata; class Actinopteri; order Siluriformes; family Siluridae; genus Silurus; species Silurus aristotelis. Next base: position 14,112,597 of record NC_139582.1, read on the forward strand.
AGAATTCTAGCTGATAGACAGGTGTTCAAATACTTATTTGCAGCTGTATCATACAAATAAATAGTTAAAAAATCATGCATTGTGATTCCTGTATTTTTTTTTCTAGATTATGTCTCTCACAGTGGACATGCACCTACGATGACAATTTCAGACCCCTCCATGATTTCTAAGTGGGAGAACTTGCAAAATATCAGGATGTTCAAATACTTATTTTCCTCACTGTATATATATATATACACTCAATATTGTAAGAGAGCTGCAGAGCATGGATTACTGTTATGTCAATTGAAGTCAAGTCAAGAAGTTTTTATTGTAATTTCAACCATATATAGCAGATGCAGTACACAGTGAAATGAGACAAAGTTTCTCCAGAAGTCTGGTGCTACATAAAACATCATAAAGCTACATCACACAACATAGAGCTAAAAAACAGAAAGCAAGGACTAAAGTAAGTGTCCTCGCCACATAAAGTGCAACGTGTGCAACCCAAATGCAAACAGTGCAGACAAAAGACAGTACAAGCAGACAACATAACACAGTGTGAGACAGATACAAAAAAAAAAAAACCACAAAATAGCGCCAACCAGTACACATACTGTATAATAAGTTATACAGTACAATGTGCAAAAGAGAACAATAAACAAGAGTGTACTTGTAAACATAAAAACAGTGTTGTGCAAAAACAGCAAGAGCAGCATGCAAGCAATAATTTACTTGATGTAGATCAAAGATGCTCAAACTAGGGCCTGGAGGCCAAAGTTGGGATGTGATGACCTTTGATTTGGCCCGCTATGCCATATATGAGAAAAGGAAAAATGGCATTTATAAAAAAAATGTTAAACAAAGGACCAGCTTCATGTCTTTCATTAGAGGTCAATAAATAGCTGTGTTAGTCATTGAAATCTATTATACAATAGATTGGATTGTTTTTAATTGTATGATAAGTGAATTAGAACTCTAAAAATGTAATTGCAATAGAATGTTTTCTATTAATTATTATTTCTTTTTTTATATTATGAAATCATAAATGAGAGGAACAATACCAAAATGTAATTCTAATATAATGTTTGGTATAATTTAGCTTTCATTTTCTTCCCAATGCAGTGAATTAGGCCTTCTGCATATCTCTACATTCATAGATAGATAGATAGATAGATAGATAGATAGATAGATAGATAGATAGATAGATAGATAGATAGATAGATAGATAGATAGATAGATAGATAGATAGATAGATAGATAGATAGATAGATAGATCTTGATTGTCATTGCATTGTACAGGTACACAGCAATAAAATGCAGTTGGCATCTATCAGAAGTGCAAAATGTAGCAATCGTGCAAAAGCGCAGATAAATATGAAGCATATTAGCATATTAGAAGCAAGATTATGGCATTTAAGAAACATGCAAGCTAAATAAACAGTCCTCTCTCTCTCTCTCTCTCTCTCTCTCTATATATATATATATATATATATATATATATATATATATATATATATATATATATATATATATATATATATATATATATATTTATTTGCACGTTTTATACACATACATGAATGTGAGATGTTGGGCAGAATGTACAGTAGAGATATAAAGATACATATAGATAAAAAATAGTGCAGATGTAATGAGGAGTAAAAAAGATATACTATGTAATATGTACATGTATAGTACATAGGTTATATACAGTGTTTCGTTTTGTATGTTTGTTTGTTTGTTTTTAGTGGTCTAGAGGTGTAGTGTAGAGTTCAGTAGTGTGATGGTGGATGGAAAAAAAGCTGTCCCTGAACCTGCTGGTTCTGTCCTTCTTGATGGAAGGAGGTTACAATTTTGTGACTGGGATGTGAAGAGTCCTTAATAATGTTGTAAGCTCTGCGCAGGCATCTGCTGTGGTGAAGTGATGCGTTGGGCGGTTTTGACCACCCTTTGCAGGGCTTTACGTTCACACACAGTGGAGCCTCTGTACCATACAGTTATGGAGTTGGTCAGGATGATCTCTATAGTGTAGAAACTCATTAAAATCCCAGGGGACAGATGAGATTTCTTGAGACTTCTCAAGAAGTACAGGCGTTGTTGTGCCTTCTTAACCAGGGCTAAAGTGTTCTGCTGCCAGGACAGATCCTCAGAGATGTGAACTCCCAGGAACTTAAAGCTGGAAACTCGCTCTACCTCAGTTCCATTTATGTTGACTGGTAGATGTCTCCTGCTGTTGGATTTTCAAAAGCCCACAATGAGCTCTTTAGTCTTTGTAGCGTTGAGGATCATTTTGGCAGATTTCGGATCACTTCCCTGTAGGCCGATTCGTCGTTGTTGTCGATCTGGCCAACCATGGTGGTGCACTGTAAAAAATTCAACTTTAAAAAGTTTGAATAACTTATATCTAGTAGTTAACTGGACAATAAAACAAAAAAAAAAGTTGACTTAATAAGTGGAAATAAGTTGGTTCAAAAATTGTCTGACCAACTTAATTTGAAATGTTGACAGGATATGCACATATAAGTTTACAAGCACACAAGTTGGCTTGGTGGTTGGAGCAGGCACACTATAATGGGCAGATGTTGGAGTGCACATGGAATGATAGCGCCATTTTAATCATCAGTCAAGCTTCATCAGTCAAGTAAAATGTACAATTGTTTTTGACCTGGTTTCGAAAGTCATAACTAAGAAATGTAGTTTCACTGGTCAAGCTTATTATTTTAAAGCAAGTTTGCATGAACGCAGTGCCGGCGTTAAGGGGGGCCAACCCAAAGAGGTTGTTGTGCTGCGTTACACAGTTGTTATTTCATTTAATATATATCAAGAATAATTCAAATAAATGAATTATTGAATGTTTCATTATTTCTAATTTGATAAAAATGAGAAACTACAGTTGATGTGTGTTTATTCTTAATGAAAAGAGACCTGTTTCTCTGATTGGTTGCGTTGCCATGTTTCAGTGCATCTTTAGCATGTGTACATGGAGTAAAGCCTTGATGCTAGCAACGTGTTTTTTACACAACATTTTAAGGATCATTTAAAAAATATGGATATTAGAAAATGGCTTGTCGGTTTTACTTCTGCAAGACCTTCTTCAGATTTAGAATGTACTACTATCACTCAGCCTTCTAAGCCAGCACCTCTCTCACGCCTATTCCATCTGACATCACGGAAACACCTGTTAGCACAAACCCGGAAACTGGGACTAATGGAGCCGAGGTGGAATTTTCAAATCTACAGGCCGTGGATGATCTCGGGATCGATCAATCTAATAAAAAAATTTAAAACAGTACTCTGCACGCATGTTCAGTGGCAAAACAAAAACTTGCTTTTTTTTTGTCTAGTTGGTACATTAATCGAGACTGGCTTGAGTAAGCATAAAAGCTGATTCTAATATTAATTAATTAATTTTGGCACAATCCGTGTGGAAGCGTTTGTGAACGCTGGATACCGTAATTATTTTGTGATTTTCTTTACGGTAAATGAGCTGACAGTGTGTACTAGTTGTATGTATGTGCCCTTGCACTGTATTGGATTTTTATGCCTCGTTTTTGCAAGTTATTGTTGCTGATTAGTTAGTTAGTTATGGTCTGGCGCCGGCTCTGCATGAACGTTCTTATCAAGGTGAAAATATGTCGCAATCCCAGTTTTATATCTTGCAAATCTAACTTCATGGTTTGCAATGGCTTTATTTACCACAGTTATCAGAAAAAATGTGCGGGCAGGAGATCATGACAAACTAATCGACTCAAACTTCATCGTTTATTAAAGTAAGTGTCTTTATTCATTTTATTACATTTATTATATTGTTTGTAAAACATCGCGACATGCAAATATATACTCTTGTTAGAGTTTTTAATGCCAGTATAAAGCACAATTGTGTGTTTTAAATCAATGGATCCCTACAAATGTCTTGTATTTAATGGGTTTATTGTCTTTTGTCGTATCGCTGTCGTGTTTGGCATAGACTCGGTGTAATGCGCTTAAAACTCTTCTTTTACAATGGGCATGATACAAATTGCAATAAATTTTTGCCCATCACCCATGATGCAACAACAGGCCATCCAGTTAGATATTTAAAATTTTAGATTACTGTCAAGAGCTGCTGCTGTTACACAGAATGGCCTGATCGTGGTGACAAAGCGCAGAAAACTAATTTCACTCTAGCACAGGGGTCGGCAACCTTCACCACACAAAGAGCAATTTGGACCTGTTTCCCACAGAAAAGAAAACACTGGGAGCCACAAAACCCTTTTGACATTTAAATTGAAATAACACTACATGTAATGTTTTTTTTTTTTTGCCTTTATGCTATGTATAATCAAACCATAATGTGTTGCATTTATGAAATCAATGAACTGCAGAGAGAATGAAATTACATTTCTGCATGCAACAAAAAATTTTTGAACTTCTTAAAAAAAGACATTGGGTTGAAGGTTACTTTCAAGTAAAATAATCAATGTCTATTTGAGTCCTTCTTGTATTTATGAAAAGAACGCCGAACATAAATGATCCACCGGCAGCAAACCAAAAATGCCGTGCTCTTTTGTGTGCCGTCAACCAAAGTTTAAGAAGTCGCGTGCCGGTGGGTGTCGCACATTAGCGGTTGTGATGCATATGAAGAGCGACAAAAAACTTTAACATGTTTTATTTAGATTTTTACAAGATCACCAAAATCTTCAAATGTAGAATTACATTTTAAAAACTAATGAACTAAAATAAAATACATTTTAATTAAATACTCATTATTTATTTTCCAAAGCCACAGGGAGCCGCAGAAGAGGGATGAAAGAGCCGCATGCGGCTCCGGAGCCGCGTGTTGCCGACCCCTGCTCTAGCATTAAACACAAGTCTTAAGTCGTAAGTAGCACTAAGGAATAGGTCAAAATGCAATACTGGTCTAGGCCTTTTGGTAACATAAACAATAAATCTTTATCACAAGAACACCAGTATTTTTATGCAAGTTAAACTTTTATTATGTTTTAAGAATTCACATGATGGTTTTTAAAAAAGAAAAAAAAATGCTGGTGTTTGTGATGCTGATTAATTTTCCATGTTACCAACAGACCTAGACCAGTGTAGTGTTTTGACCCATATACTGGTAATATTTTATAGATGTTTCTCTATAGATATTTCTTGTATAGATATTTCATAACATACATTGGTCAGCAATAGGCACAAACATATATACAGCCTATTTACTGGGGTTTCTGGTTTCAGAGCTCAGCATGCAATGTAAAATTTGCAAATTTGCCCACTCTTCTCAAAATGTTCTTCTAAAACACACAAGGCTGCGACATGGAGGACAAGTAAATTGGAATTGTTATGACAACTGTATTTGCACCTTTAAAACCCGAAGTGCACTCAAATCTTATCTTACAAGAATATCCAAAATAACTCAAATATACTTTTGAGGTAATTGAGAAGGTGTTTATGGAAATGGGCACTCGATGCTCTGCAAGGGTACAGTCTTTGAAAACTACGCTCGTCCTGTAAACGTTGTTGAACTGTGAATTGTTGAACTATGTTTGAAAATGTTTTAAGGCTGTTTTAAAAATGTTCGTTTTTTGGTGTTATGAAAATGGGGCTTACTGCTCTACAAAGGTACAGTCCGTGAAAAGTAAACTCTTACTGGGAATGTTGACATTTTGGTGTGAGCATCTTTTGAATTAAACAAATATTAGCATCTTAATGTTAAAATGTTAATTAATAAAATAAATTGTTAAACTGAGTTGTTGAAATGTGAATATAATGTCTTACAATGTCATTTTTATTTAATTTGTTTTGTTGTTGATTGTGCGTTTATTTTTCATCTTTTCAGATTATTGTGCCATTTTATTTGTTATTTTATTTGAATTTCATTTATATTTGTACTAATTTATTTAAAAGAAAATTGCAGTGTATTTTGTAAGGTACGTGTTGACATTGTTGACAGTGTTGAATGTTTTATTTTACATGTTTATTGGTGTTTTAATGTTTTAAGCATCTGAGGAATAGAGTCAAAGCGTTTACACGTTAAAAGGTTAAAAGTGAATCTTCAATTATCTTCAGAATTTTATTGATTGACATTTTTCCAGGATTTGTATTTTGACTTTCTTTTTTTTCTGTTATGGCTATTGTTTGACCTTGTTTGTATTCAAGACATTCAAGATAATAAACAAACAAAACTTAAAGTCGGCAGTTATAGTTTTATTTTATAACATTGTGTAAATGCTAACAAAACATCTTTGTCCATAAAACTCAGAAAAATGTTCACATAATTTATTGGGACACATTGGAAAATAAAGTAATTCTAACTAGAAAAACTGTGTTAGCTAAACAAAAAACAGATATGTGACTTTACTGTGATTTGAGTTGAGTGAACAATACACTGTTAGCTGAACAAAAAAGAGATATGTGACTTTACTCAGTGATTTGGGTTGAATGAACAACTTGGTCCAAAGTTGAGTAAACTCAAAAAAGCTGTGCAGCAAGTTGCCTTGAATTGGAATTGGGTGAAAGTCATTTAGGCATTCGGCAGCTGAGTGCTTAGGCACAGGTATGACGGTTGTGGTCTTCAGGCATGTAGGAACCGTGGCTTGGGCCAGTGACAGTTTGAAAATGTCAGTGAAAACCTGTGCTAGTTGTCCAGCGCATGCTTTACTGTCTGGGTGTGCGAGTAAGTGCATAAATAAGCTTCAGTAAGTTCAGAATGCAGCAGCAAGTGTCCTCACTAGATCTAGGAAATATGACCACATCACCCCTGTTTTAATCAGTCTACACTGGCTCCCAATGAAATCTCGCATTGATTATAAAATATTACTACTGACGTATAAAGCACTTAACGGTCTCGCACCACAGTATCTGAGTGAACTTCTGTACCAGTATGATCCTCCACGCCTACTTAGATCAAAAGGTGCTGGCTATCTGTTGGTTCCTCAAATAATGAAGACTACAGCAGGGGGTAGATCTTTCTCTTATAAAGCCCCACAGTTATGGAACAGCCTTCCAACCAATGTTTGGAACTCAGACACAGTCTCAGTGTTCAAGTTGAGGTTGAAAACGTATTTATTTAGTCAGATTTAGTAGATTTTTTTCTTAGGTAAAGGCTCAGATCTGGAGGGAACATGGATATAGAGTGTTTGGTGAACTGGGATATTTGTATGCTGTTGTCCCCTCACATTCACACGTTCACTCAGGTTTGTTGACGGTGGTGTGGTGGGTTGTCTCTTATCCCAGAGATCCCTTATGTCTGTGTTACCTTCTGGTTCTCATTTTTAGTTATGCTGCCATATTTAGTCTTGCCGGAGTCCAAACTGCACAGTGACATTAACTTTCATACAACAATAAGGGACACTTAATAATCCATATCCTTCTCTTCCTGTCACCCTCTTCTCTCTCTCTCTCTCTCTCTCTCTCTCGGTTAAACATGTTTCTGAGGCTCCAGTGACCACTGTTTCTGCCCCTCTCCCCTTCGTAGCTCTTCCCACTTCGTCCAGGCCTGCCTCTGGATAGTGTTCTCTTCAACTGGAGGCCACTCTGTGCAGCTTAGGACGGTTTCTCATCAACACCTTGGGAGGTTCCATGATATTTTTGAGTAAGAAGGGAATCTTTGAGGATGGATTCCTTCCTATCGCCATCTCGGGGAGTTTTTGCTTGCCACAGTCGCCACCGGCTTGCTCATCAGGGACAAACTTACTTATAAAGAACATATTAATTTTTAATCACCACATTATCTGTGTAAAGCTCTTTGAGACAATGTTCATTGTTAAAAGTGCTATACAAATAAAAATGAATTGAATTGAATTGAATTTGAGATGTTTAGGAGAGATATCAGTGGAGATTTTAACCAAGTTGTTCAGCAAGATTTTGGAAGGTGAGAGGATGCCTGATAGTTGGTTTGAAAAAGGCAAATGTAGAGGACAGGGGTTATGGAGACAGATTTGTCATTTTGTAAATGCATTTACACTATAGACCTAGACGCTATAGATGCTCTTCTATGTGGAGTTTGAATGTGAGCTTGGCTCTCCTTTATTTCATGACATTGCAGAGGTTTATTGGTGGCTAATGTGCCTGTTTCAAAATGTTCAGGGAAATAAGGCAAGGGAATGAAACTTTACTTAAATAAACTAAGAAACAAACCCTCTGTCAGCTTTTGCTGATTATGTCATGATAATGATTAATTAACAGAGAGCTGTTAACACATTACTTAATGTTTCAGACTTTGGAATTATTTCCTCAGCAAAAATAACTGGGACAAAATTAAAGCCCTTTTAGTTGGCCAGTGCTCATCTGATGTGCCAAAACTCTCTGGGGGATCCACTTTGGAAAAAAAGAAGGTTTAAAATATCTTGTACTGTTTCTGGGAAATTATTTAGTTGTACAAAAGAACTGGGGAGGGAAAGATGAAAACATAAAAGGTTCTGCTTCTGGAACTCAAACTGCATCATACCGCTTTGGGAATGCCTCCACGTTGCTCACGCTCTGAATCACTTATGAAATCCAGCCACTGGCAAGTTGTGATGTAACCAGCAGGGTGACGTCATGAACCAGGAAGCTACAAAATGCATGAGCAGTGGAGCAAAGCTAGCTTCTATTTGTTCAGGTAAGCTCTTTGTGTGCAAGCAATGGCTCAAAGCAAACAAAACTTCCATACGGTGTCTCTCCTTGCCCCCGTTTTATAATCGATGGGTTGTTTGCTTAGGAGTAAAGCATGTTTAGTCGGCGCTCGAGGGAGACGATTGTTCACGCTGTAGCCACATGGGTATGCGCATGCTCCAAGAAGACGAGAAGCGAAAGCAGTGCACTACCAGTAAGCTGGATGAGCATTTCCTGACCCCCGCATCACATTTTCCAATGCGGGGGCCTACCATTTTTCCCAAAGCTGCACACCAAGGTGTCCAGGTCCTGGGAGACCCCATATACCTTCTCCCCACGATCCTCACCGTATGCAAATGAAGTAGGGTTTAAGGAGTGCGGCTATAGGACGATGCCCAGGGTTGAAGAGACACTAGCCGACTACCTCTCCCCAGGTGCAGCATCACTTAAGGCCCCAGTATTGCCTACTAAAAGCTGTTGAGAGCCACTTCAGCGTTAGTAGGCAAGGCTTACATGGCAGTAGGTCAGGCCGTGGGTTGCCTCCACATGATTAGGGTGTTGCATGCATACCAGGCCAACCTACTGTTAGAGATGGACGAGGGTTTCAGCTCTAGGGCTAGTCCATGTCAGCTTTAGTAGACTAACTATGTCAGTTTAGATGCCTTTCTGTGGCTCACCCAGTCAGAGATTCCCGACAGGGACAGGGCTTTTCTGTTGAATGCCCCGGTAGCTACTTCTGGCCTGTTCGGCGACGCCGTCGGTACGGTCGTCAAAAGGTTTCAGAAGTCAAAAAAGCAATTGGCAGCGTTCCAGTGGTACCGTCCTGCCGGCACAGCCGAGCATCGCAAATCCCAAAAGTCTAGGCCCAAACCGAAGGACGGCTGACCTGAGGGTGTTCCTCTCCTCGAACAAACGGGCTGTGGTGCAGAGGCCCTGACAATCAGAGCAGCCTATATCAAGGAGGGCGGTGTACACCTCGTTACACAGTGCCCGTCCCTCCTCAGCACCACCAGGAGGCCAGGCTGTTAGCTTTGCTACAAGATGTGCTTCAGGGCGCAGCCTCCCTCCAGTGGGTGCCTACTTCTACCTCCACCCGAAAGATCGCTGTGAAAGAAGAAGACCCACCCCTTCTCAGGAGCATCTACGGCTGCAGGGCATTGCACCAGCCATTCTGGAAGGGTCAGCAGCCAGCTTTAAGAAGTTGCCGTAAGAGACTTTCTAGCAGCCTGCCTGCCGGACGTGTCTCAGTGGGTCCAGCACACGGTAAGGAAAGGCTTCCCCGATTCAGTTTGGGTCCCCCCCTCCCCCGTTTTAATGGGGTGTGTCCCACTTTGGTGAGACCCATGCAGGCTCTGGTCCTGGAACAGAAAGTGCGCGCTCTCCTAAGGAAAAGGGGCCATCAATATGGTTCCTGCCTTAGTCAGAGAGTCAGGCCCTTCATCCAGTATTTGTTATTCAGAAGCAGGATGGGTGATTGCGGCTATTTGCGGGTTTAAGATGCTCACCCTCAAAGAGGTCGTGTTTTAGATCAAGTCCTCCGACTGCTTTGTCATGATAGATCTAAAGGAAGCATACTACCACATATCTATTCTTCCTTCTCACAGGAGGTTCCTGAGGTTTGCTTTTGGGGCCAGGCTGACCAATATTGGGTCCTCTCGTTCGGCCTTGCACTCTCACCCACGCACCTTTACAAAGTTCACGAATGTGGTTTTGACCCTGCTAAGACTCCAGGGCATCCTCATTTTGAACTATATAGATGATTGGTTAATATAAGTTCAATCAGAGCTTTTGGCAGTCTGGCATCGAGATGTCATTCTCGCCTGTATGAAGGAACTGGGGTTAAGACTAAACGGGAAGAAAAGTGTGCTTTCTCCAGTACAGAGAATCACATTCTAAGGCATAGTGTGGGACTCAACCATCATGTGGGCACAGTTGTCTCCCGCCAGTCACTCACTGTGAAGTAGTTCCAGAGGCTGCTTAAGCTCATGGCAGCAGCATCTAATGTAATTCCACTTGGCCTCCTGCACATGAGAACCCTCGAGTGGTGGCTCAGAGATAGAGGGTTCTCATGCAAGGGCAACCTTCCATCAAGGTACCTACCATCAAGGTCTTGTGGCAAGCCCTTTGAGCCTTAAATGTGTGGAAAGAACCTGCATTTCTGTCTCAAGGCCCTGTCCTCGGAGCTCCTTGTCATAGCGTAATGCTAACGACGGATGCTTCCCTCACAGGGTGGGAAGCGGTCATGAGTCATGAGACCTGAGAGATCACCATGTGCTGGTCCGTGTGGACAACTGTCCCCTCTGGTTCTCCCTCACTCACCCTTGGGGCTGGACGCCATGGTGCAGACGAGGCTGAGACTGCACCTGTATGCCTTTTCCCCTTTTGCGATGCTCCTGGAAGTTCTTAAGAGAATTTCCCAGGATGGAGTCCATCTCCTACTGGTGGCACCTCTGTGGCCAGCCAGACCATAGTTTGCAGACCTGGTGGCCCTCTTCAAGAAGCCTCCATGGAAAATTCCTCCCAAGAGGGATCTTCTCTCCCAGGCACAGGGGCACATCTGGTTCACCCCCGCCCAGAGATATGGAGACTATGGCCCCTGAGGGGGCACAGTTCCTAGCAGCTGCTTTCTCTAACAAGGTAGTGGAAACCAACAATTGGATCCAGTTAACTGCCCGGTTGGTTCAGTGCTGGAGTTCCTGCAGGAGCAGTTGGCCTCTGGGTTGTCTTCATTGACCCTAAAAAGTTACATGTCCACTATCGCAGCTTATTGTGCTCCGCTTGCTGAGCAGTAGCTCGGTAAACACCCTTTGGTGATGCCTAACTATGTGGGACTTGGCCATCGTGTTGGAGGCTCTGTCAAAGCCCCCCTTCAAGGTATTGCCCGAGGTGGCCCTTAGGTTTTTGTCAGTTAAGACTGCATTTCTTCTGGTTATATCCTCCCTGAAGAGGGTCAGGGATCTTCTGGCTCTCCCCATGGCCCCATCGCTTCTGGAGTTTACTCCCAGCATGGCCAGTGACTTTCTTTACCCAGACGGGGATATGTACCTAAGGTGCCATCTGTTCCCCCACGACCTGTCATGTTGCAGGCATTCTATCCTTCTCCTTTTCAAGCCCCTGTCCAGGAGAAATTAAACCAGCTGTGTCCAGTGCAAGCACAGCATGCACGTTTTATGCTTCCTGGTCATGATGTCACCCTGCAGGTGGCAACGTTTCTCTCCGCTGGCCGGATTTATCACGTGATAGAGTATGGACAACGCGGAAGCATTCCTAAAGTATTGTGATGCAGTGTTCCCTCAGGCACTAGGGTTACATACATAACCTAGAGACGTTCTCTGTCCTGGGGCTAAGCAAGGAAAAGAGTGACCAGAGTGAAGGAGGAGCATAGGGTGACATATAAGAGGTTTACACAGGAAGGTGAACACAGGTGAACTACATTTTATGCAGGAGATGCAAATTGAAAGGAATTGGAGACTGTAAGGGGTTAACAAGGATAAACAGCATCAGATGGTGGTCTGTAGGATGGCTATAGAGGTGAAGAAGATGAGTATGAGAGTAAGGAATTAAAAAAAAGAATTAGATGGAAACTGAAGGAGGAAGACTGTAGTGTGAGATTCAGAAAAGATTAAAGTTAAAAACGCTTTGTGAACACTTCCACATTCTCTATGCTCCAAATCACATATGTAATCGGTCCAATGGAAAGCACGGTGTCATTGGCAGGGTGACGTCATGACCAGGAAGCTATAAAAGCACATGGAGTGAAACCGGCATTAGCTTCTATTGGTTCAGGAAGTGCTCTGTGTGTGTATATTGTATTTATGGTAAGTGGTAAATAAAAAAAAATAAAAAATCGTGCTGGGTCAGTTCTCGAGGGAGCCGACTGCGCAAATTGCGCTCGCATGTCGATGCAAACACTCTGCTCCCGGGGATTACTCTTTAAGGCGGGTGCTCCCACTCCATGTGGTTCTGGCCCCACTTTCACTGAGGCTGTTAATATGGTCGTCAATAGAATCCAGGAGGCTAAAAAGCAGTCAGCGGCATTCCAGTGATATGTCCCACATTGCTCTTGTGGGGAGCTCCAACCACAACCCAGCACCTCCAGGCATTGTGAGGTGCAAAGGCAAAGGTATTTTACCTTAGTATATACAGTAGAAGGGCTTCGGACGAAAAGTCCTGATATCGGACCACCTGGGGACCCCTCCCCCTCAGGGAGCTGGTTCATTAACCTTGCCACTTTCAGTGCCTCAGAGCATGGCTAGCTCCAGCGCCAACTCTCAGTGGGCCCCTAAGTCAGTTGAAATGCTCACTTTTGAGACTCAGGTTCAAGATGCTGACCCAGAATTAGGTCATGTCCCAATTCAGGTTTGAGGACTGGTTTGTCATGACAGATCTAAAGGATGTATACTTTTATCTATACATCCTTCCAGCTCACAGGATGTTCCTGAGGCTTGTCGATGTGGTACCTGGAGGCTGAGGCTTAATAGGGGATGAAGTGCATTCTAGAGTGCCTGCGTGGGACTTGGCCATTGTCTTGGAGGCCCTGTCGAGCCTCCCTATGAGCTACTGACTGAAGTGCCCTTTAAGGTTCCTTACATTCAAGACTGTGTTCCTCTTGGCCATCTCCTCTCTCAAGAGTAGGGGATCTTCAGGCCCTCTTTGTGGCCTCTTCTTTCCTGAAATTTACTCCAGGCTTGGCCATTGCTATCCTCTATGCTAAATCAGGTTATTTTCAAGGTACCGTCGGTCGTCCCATGACCTGTTATGCTCCAGGCATCCTTTCCTTCTCCTTTTCAGGGACCAGACAAGGAAAAGCTTAACCAACTGTATCCAGTGCAAACACTGGACATACACCTACGTCCACAAGAGGAAAAGGTAGTCAGAGCAGCTTTTTGTATGCTATGGCCCTCCAAGGAGAGGTCTACAGGCAAACAAGCAGATGCTCAGCAGATGAATTGTGGATGCTATTTCATCCTCTTATAAGTCCTCTGGTCTCTTTACTCCTTTTGGGGTCGGAGATCACTCGACTCAGAGTGTGGCAGCCTCTAAGGCTTTGTCCTCTGGAGATTTTCTTCAAGACATCTGCACTGCTGCCAGCTGGTCCACCCTGCTGACCTTTGTCCGGTTTTATAGCTTTGACCAAAGTGCCACTCCTGGCCCCTTTGCCTTTGTCTAGGTACCGGAAACTGTCCAATCTCTCCACTGGGGTCCCGTTAATGTTTAGTGGTTTGTATGGCCACTCCTGTTTCGTGCTAAAGTCCACTATTAAATCCTAGTCTTATTGACGTTCAGGAGAAGGTTGTTCTCCTGGCACCATCTCTCCAAGTTTTTAACCTCCTCTAGGTAGGCCGTTTCGTCAGTGTTGGAGATCAGATCCACCACAACAATGTTGTAACAATGTTGTCAGCAAACTTGATGATGGTGGTGGAGTTGGAAGTGGCCACACAGGGTTAAGGAGAAAGTGCTTGGTGAAAAAGAATTGGGATCAGCAGAGAGCTGAGAAAAGTAGGCAGGGGTACAAGGAGATGTGGAATTAGGTGAAGTAGGATGTGGCAAAAGCTAAGGAAAATGCATATGAGGAGCTGTATGAGAATTTGGACTCTAAGGAAGGAGAAAAGGATTTGTAACAATTGGCTAGGCAGAGGGACCGAGATCGGAAAGATGTCCTACAAGTCAGAGCAATAAAGGATGCAAATGGAAGTGTGTTATTGAGGAGAGTGTGTTGAGAAGGATTATTTTGAGAAGCTGATGAATGAGGAAAATCAGAGAGAGAGAGAGAGAGAGAGAGAGAGAGAGAGAGAGAGAGAGAGAGAGAGAGAAATAGTAAGGAGGAAGTGAAAGCAGCCATTAAAGGGATGAAGAGTGGAAAGTCAGTTGGCCCAGATGACATACCAGTAGAAGCATGGAGATGTTTAGGAGAGATGACAGTGGAGTTTTTAAATATATTTTTTGACAAGATTCTGGAAGGTGAGGGGATGCCTGAGGAATGGAGAAGGATTGTGCTGGTACCAATTTTTAAGAATGAGAGAGATGTGCAGACCTGCAGTAACTACAGGAGTATAAAGTTGATTAGTCACACCATGAAGTTATGGGAAAGAGTAGTGAAAGTTGGGTTGAGAAGAGGTGACCATCTGTGAGCAATAATATGTTTTCATGCTGAGGGAAAGTACTAGAGATGCAATATTTGCTTTGACAATGTTAATGGAGAAGTATACTGAAGGTCAGAAGGAGTTGCATTGTGTATTTGTGTATCTAGAGAAATTGCAAGAAGGTGCAGAGAGAGGAGTTGTATGAGGAAGTCAGATATAGTAGAAAAGTACAGTATGTGGAGGTGGTGCAGGACTTGTTTGCAGACAGTGTTACAGCAGTGAAGTGTCCAGTAGGAATGGCAGATGGGTTCAAGGTGAATAAGGGATTGCATCAAGGATCTGTGGATTTGCAGTGGTGATGGACAGGTTGACGTATAAGGTCAGACAGGAGTTTCCAAGGACTATGATGTTTGCAGATAATATTATGATCTGCGGTTAGAGTAGGGAGCATGTTGAGAAGAGCTTGGAGAGGTGGAGGTAGTTGCTGGAGAGAGGGGGATGAAAGTCAGTAGGAGTAAGACGTGTGTGAATGAGAGTGGTGGTGAGGTGGTGATCTGCAAGAGTAAAAGGGAACCTTTATAGGACTGTGGAGAGACATGGTTTTTGTTGTATGGTTTAGAGACAGTGGCATTGACTAAAAGACAGGAGGTGGAGCTGGAGGTGGAAGAGTTGAAGATGTTGATATTCACACTGGGAGTGATGAGGATGGACAGAATTAGAAACAAGTTTATTAGAGGGACAGCCCATGTAGAACATTTTGGAGACACTGGTAAAGGAAGGATAGATTGAGATGGTTTGGACATGTGCAAAGAAGGGACTTGGGGTATATCGGTAGAAAAATGCTGAGGATGGAGCCACTAGGAAGGAAGAAAAGAGGAAGGCCAAAAAGGAGATTTATGAATGGGGTGAGAGAAGTCAAGTCAAGTCAAGTTTATTTGTATAGCGCTTGTCACAACAGACATCGTCTCAAAACAGCTTTACAGAAATCAACAGTCAAGGTGAATGGTGTGCATTTATCCCTGATGAGCAAGCCAATGGCGACTGTGGCAAGGAAAAACTCCCTTAGATGTTATGAGGAAGAAACCTTGAGAGGAACCAGACTCAAAAGGGAAACCCATCCTCATTTGGGTGACATCAAGAGTGTGATCATAAATCTTTTAACAGTACAGAACACTGGAGAGTGAGAACTAACATGAGCACTGGAGTATAAGATTATAAGTAAATGTTCTTTCTACAGTCTTTGGTATAAAACTAGGAGCTACTGAGCTCAACATTTGTGATCATCACAGATCCAGCATCAGCTTCTTCATGCCAGAGCCTTTAAACACTCCAGGAGGTCCAATGTCAAACTCCACACATGCAGTGGGATCCAATTGGCACTGGTACGTCTCTAGATGGTTCAGGATGTTTGCGAGTTTTGCATCTACTTCTTTAAAGTCCATAATCTTCATGAGGTGGGACGTGACTGGAGCTGGCCAAACCTCAGGAAGCCTCGGGATGGGGAGAGAAAGAGAAGCAGTGGAGAGGAATTAGCGTAGCTGCTGTTCATGATATTAACAGCACAAGTTGATAACGTGCGTGTGATCAGATGTTCTGGAGCACAAGGTTATAATGTGAGACGTATGTTATGTGTAGGCTTTGCTAAATAGATACGTTTTTAATCTACAATACGTTTTTAATCTACAAGACATGCAGGAAGTTGGTTTGAAAATTTGGCAGATGTAGAGGACACACTATTATGAAGATGGATGATCCGACGGATGATTCGCTGCAGAAGAAGAAGAAGAAGAAGAAGAAGAAGAAGAAGAAGACATAATTTGGGTAATACAGATGTGTGTGTGTGTGTGTGTGTGTAATGTTTAATTTTCTAAAGATATGATCTACTTAACTGTTCTAGTTATTTCAGCATACTTTAACAAATGTCTTCATTCAAACATATCTTTTTAGCAAAGCCTACACATAACACACATCACGCACATCACATCACAACCTTGTGCTCCAGAACATCTGATCACATGCACATTATCAACTTGTGCTGTTAATATCATGAACAGCAGCTACGCTAATTCCTCTCCACTGCTTCTCTTTCTCTCCCCATCCCGAGGCTTCCTGAGGTTTGGCCAGCTCCAGTCACGTCCCACCTCGTGAAGATTATGGACCTATGGATGATCATGGAGAAGTAGATGCCGAGTGTTTAAAGGCCCTGGCATGGAGAAGCTGATGCTGGATCTATGATGATCACAAATTGTTCTGTATTGTTGAAAGATTTATGACCAAACTTTTGATGTCACCCATATGAGGATGGGTTCCCCTTTGAGTCTGGTTCCTCTCAAGGTTTCTTCCTCATATCATCTAAGGGAGTTTTTCCTTGCCACTGTCGCCACGGCTGCTCATCAGGGACAAACGCACACCATTCACCTTCACTGTTGTTTTCTGTAAAGCTGCTTTGAGACAATGTCTGTTGTGAAAAGCGCTATACAAATAAACTTGACTTGACTTGACTTGATTCAGTCTATCCTTCATTCTTTCAATCCCTCGAGTCAAGATTTTCTCCTTCAAGAAATCCTTGAAGCTGGACATAAAACGCTAAAGAATCCATATCGCTAGCATTAGCTGCTAGCCACTACCTGGTTAGCTGCTAATGCCAGCAATATTCTTTAGTGTTTTCATGTATGTGCAAAACAAATAATATTTTTGGTATGGAGTGAGTAACCACAGTGACACTGCTTTAACTTTAGTTTCTTTATATACCCAGAGTTGCTGTGGTAATGTTTTTTTTTTATCTTACAATGACGATAGCTATAGGAAAAGTTTGTAAAAAATCTTGGTAATTTTGCACACCAGGCAAACATGACAGCATATGCGGTTTAATACTTTGAGATTACTCTCGCCAGCAGTCGACAGAGTTCAGCTGTCTCTGTGTTAAAGTGCATATTTTTTTCTATAGCTCTTTTCGGCAAGACTAGTTTTCCAAACGACGTTTGAGTTAGAATTTTTTTCATCCGACGTCTGTCATTTCATGTATGGATTCGGACGGGACTAACATCTCCGTGTTTATTAAGTAGGAGTGTCTGTGTTTTACATGTGGGCGTTGCACAAGACCACATATCCAGGATGCGTGGATTGCGTATGGTCATATGACCGATCAATATTAAAATGGCGGCAAAAAAGAAAGCAGAAACTTTAATACTGGCGCGCTAGGGTTAGTACGGTAGTTCACGTTGACCAAAACACACAAGAAAACGCGTTTTGGAAAAAACATTTTCGGCAATCACAGACATTCACATTCGGACGGGATTAGATTTCTCAGAGGACCGCCGAGTTTGCTGAAAAACAGTAGGTAATTTGCTCTGGAAATTTTGGACAGACATGGCAAATCACAAAGAACGTCTGTGAAACAGAAATTTATCTAATGACCCCCTGTAAAACTAGTCCCGTCCAAATAAGGCTCAAGTCTGTGAAACAGAAGTTTCTCTAACGACCCCCTGTAAAACTAGTCCCGTCCGAATAGGGCTTATGTTGGTGTTTCAATGCCCAATTTAAACTCTTATCTCTCTTTTTTAAACCGGTGTGTGTGTTAAGGAGTTCCTCAAACTACTGTAGGATATGACACACACCCTTCAAAATCTGCTGGAGCTCAGATGGTTTCTAAAAACACACACACAAACACACACACAAACACACACACACACATATACACACATATGCATGCACTGGTTATGACCCCTGCTGTCATCACCCGGTGGTTCTGATGTTAGCATATGCTGCAAAACAAGGTGAGTGTGTGTGTGTGTGTGTGTGTGTGTGTGTGTGTGTGTGTGTGTGTGTGTGTGTGTGTGTGTGTGTGTGTGTGTGTTTGAGAAAAAAAAAAACGAGAGAGAGAGAGAGAGAGAGAGAGAGAGAGAGAGAGAGAGAGAGAGAGAGAGAGAGAGAGAGCAATGGGTAATTATTTAGAAGCTTCCCCATGTATGGGTAAAGAGTAAAAGTTTGTGCATCCCATGTTTTCTGAACTAATACCCTAACTTATATCATTCAAATTCATTAATGTATAATATGGATTAACATTGTGCAAAGAAATATCACATCCTTTTATTTTCTTATCTTATCCTTTTCATTGTGACCCAACTCAATGTAAATATAAACAGAAAAAATATTGCAGACTAAACTGTTCCCATGTTGCCAGTTGAACCTGACCTGGATTTATACAGTAGTGTGTGCCTCTCGTGACTTTTTACTATTACAATCTTAATACACACTAAAATATTTTTTTTTTATTCGTAATATTACTGATCAATTGTGAAACCAATCACCTGTATGTCTTCCCTCATCACATCCATAAACCTACCCTTGTTTTTTTTTTCTTTTCCTCCTGTCTTGTGGCTTCATCCTCAGCATCTTTCTACAGATGTACTCCATGTCCCTTATTTGCATGGACCAAAACATCTCAATCTCGCCTCCCTCACCAAGTCTACAAAATGTCCCACATGTGTGGTCCCTCTAAAAAACTTATTTCTAATCCTGTCTATTTTCGTCACTCCCAATGACAATCTCAGCATTTTTAACTCTGCCATATCCAGCTCCACCTCCTGTCTTTTAGTCAATGGCACTGTCTCTAAATCATACAACATTGCAGGTCTCACCACAGTCCTATGAAAGTTTCCTCTTATTCTTGCAGATACCCTTTTATCATAAATCACTCCTGCCACTCTTCTCCACCTACTCCACCCTGCCTACACTAATTTCTTCACTTCTCTAACACACTCTCCATTACTTTGCACAGTTGACCACTTTGCACAGGTACTTTATCTTCACCACCTCTTCTCCCTGCAACTGCTCCACTCCACTGCCCTCCCTCTCATTTACACGCATATATTCTGTCTAACTCCTACTGACTTTCATTCCCCTTCTATCCAACATGTAACTCTACCTTTTCAAACTTTTCTCAACCTGCTCCCTACTCGAGAGCATCCTGACCAACTCCATCAGTGTATGGTATGGAGGCTCCACTGTGTGTGAACGTAAGCCCTGAAAACGGTTGTTAAAATCGCCCAACGCATCACTGGCACCCAACTACCTGCCATTAAGCACCTGTACCACAGCAGATGTTTGCACAGAACAACATCATCAAGGACTCTTCACATCCCAGTCATGAACTGTTTAACCTCCTTCCATCAAGAATGAGATACTGGAACATAGTATCCATCAGAACGAGCTGGTACAATGTACATATTACATATTGTGCCTTACATACATCAGCACTACTATTTTATTTATGTGCATCTATATATACCTTACTGTACATCCTGCCTAATTTCACATTCATGCATAAATATATTTAGTGGACATGTTTATTCAGCTTGCATATGTTTTTTTCAATGCCATAGCCTTGTAACCATTTACTTGTAATTTTCAACAGTGTCTACACATCTCTTCACTACTATAGCCTTTATATTTATTCACTGTACATATGTTTACACCCACACACACGCACACACACACACACACAAATGTACATATTTACATGATGTACATATACTTACATATTTACCTGCACTTGTAGGTAATTTGCACAATTGCCACTATTTGCACTTTTAGTAGATGCTAAACTGCATTTCGTTGTTGTGTATCTGTACTAAGCAACAAATACAATGACAACCTTTTTCTGCCAAAGCAGTCCTGACCCATTGAGCATTACCAGCATTAACTTGTTTAGCAATTTGAGCTACAGGAGCTCGTTTGGTGAATCGGAACACACGAACCAGCCTTCGCTCACCACATGCAGCTAAGATCCATAGCTGCCCATGAACCTTTCACTGGTTTACCACTGTTCCTTCCTTGGACCACTTTTGATGAATACTGGCCACTGCAGACTATGGACATCCAACAAGGGCTGCAGTTTTGGAGATGCTCTGACCCAGTCACCTAGTTATCACAATTTAGCTATTGTCAAACTCGTTCAACTCCATATGCTTTTTCCTGCTTCTGACACATCAACTTTGATGACAAAATGTTTACTT